>NW_027176417.1:3518577-3828577 GCF_023349555.1 Cebidichthys violaceus | reverse complement strand
TTGCAAATTAAGACGACGTCGTCACATCTTCATTTAGATACAGCGGCAAACATATCTGAGACAACACTGGCAGATTTCCTAATACAGCGTTGTGGAACAAGTGGAAAGCAAAATAAAGAATTATGAAATGTATATTCTGTCTTTTCTTTTAGCTCTTTGTATCAGCTTTTATCCTGCAAGCTGTTATTCCCTTTAAATGAACGTACATATGAGTATATGTACAATCAAAATAAATGACTTGATAGAACAAATGAAATAAATTAGGGACTGTTGCAGCAACGCTCCCGTCTGGGTGCATCCTTTCATCTAGCACGAGTTGCACCTGCTGTATATCCTGTATGCCATATTTTGATGTATTCATTTTAATCTCTTTTCATCAGCCTTGACAATCAGGAAAAACAAGAATATATTTGTGGATTACAGTCTGCTGCAGGTCAGCCGTTTCGCCAAAGCCTCATTTTTCAATCTGATCACGGCGGGATTTGCAGGGCGCTTTAACATTTAGAGGCTGAATATTTTCATGTGGTTACTTGAGGGGAACATTCACATTCACAGCTGACTCTTTAGAATGAATACATATGTGGCAAACATCATTCATACTGTGTCAAAGTATGATAAAAAATGAATGTCTCGTGACATTTAGTATTGATTTTTCCACTCCCTGCTGTCTCTCCAACTCCTTGTCCATCTGTTTTCCTGCCTGTCACTCTTCTACACGCTCTTGTGAATGAAGATTCTCACACACACACACACACACACACACACACACACACACTCAGATCACACACACATAGCAGCGGCGCAGCATGTCGTATGGTGTGGGCAGCTGACATTTCACTGCAAGCAATCTGCCAGTCAGAGTTGGACGCGAACACACACACACACACACACTAATGCGCACACTCATACACGCAAATCTGGTCAGTGAACGAGGGATTTTTGTTTATCCCCGGTTTACTCGATCGAGTGCACGTGTGCACGGCGTTCACATTACATAACGCTTCATTCCCGGCTCTGACTTTCTGCCATTTAGTTATCCATGTGTGCAATGAATCACCAAGCTACCAGTTTAACACAGCGGGCACGTGCGGACTGTTATGTAACAGTCTAATCATGGTGTAGTTGGAAAGGTGTCGTGTGCACTAAGTGCTCCATGAACCTTGGAGCCAAAGAGATGCACTAGAGCTTGTAAACTAGGAAGACATATAGAAGACGTCTGATATACATCGCCTCATTCATAAACACGCGATAAATACGTTGGACGTAGAACGGTGGTGGGAAATATTAGGAGTGCGCATGAATTGGTAGAAAACACAAATAAATAGTAATCCCATGCACTTCATTTACAAAACTTAAAAGAGGGATTTTGTGCCTGGCGTTATCTGCTGGTAATGTGGGTTTAAGATATTTAATGGAGCTTAGTGAAAGGTCAATCAGGAAGAGTACTCCATTCAGTCTCCCTCATGCCTTCATCCATTCATCCCGCTCTGCTGCCAGCCATTCACAATTTAAAATCAACAAAGAAACATTCCAGTTCATTTCATCTGATTGAACGAAGCGAAACCTACGACACATCTCACCCCCGCTGCAATACACACGACACTTAATGAGCAGTACTTTTTATTGTAGTCGCAACACTGATATCCCTGAAACTAGCACAACGTCGCTTGTAAACGCACTGCATTCTGGTCTTTTGTCAATTACAGCTGCTATATATAAACACACACATACACATGCATGTAAAGTCATATTTTTGTCTTTTTATGAGAATAGCAAATGTAACAAATCACAGTGTTTTTGAAAGTCTGTGAAGAAGCTGCTTGTTGCTGTTCTGCCAGACTGCCGCTGCAAAAATGTGCTATTTTGAGATTGAGTGTGTCTGCACCTGACAGGTGTAAAGGTAACCATGGAAATCAGAGAGCGGGAGTGGTGAAAGATGTTTTTAGAAAGCGTCTAATGAGGGAAGACAACTATCATCAGGCCTGTCTACACACACACACACACACACACACACACACACACACACACACTTTCTTTGCCTCTATTCTTTTTTTTCTACTAAATGGAGACTGACAGGTAGATTGCATGTATATTTGTGTGAATGTTGCTAAGTGCAATAATGATGACAATGCCACGTGTCTCATTATAGTTAGATGTGTGTGTGTGTGTGTGTGTGTGTGTGTGTGTGTGTGTGTGTGTGTGTGTGTGTGTGCCCCATCGCCTTGGACTAACCAGAGTTCATTATCTCTCCTCATCGGAGCTGCAAGAAGTGGGCCAACTTAGTCCTTAATGAATCAGCGAGGACGAGATTTGCATAAAGAAGGTAAAGATATAGTTAAAAAAAATATGAAAATGGTCCTCTGGTATAATGAGATTCCACAACTAATCAACCATCCATAATGTGCAGCTGCAGCTGTGTGAGTGCTTTCTGGGGCTGACAACTGAATTCGACACTGTCAGGATTATTTGCTGTAGAGCCACAGATATAATTCCTACTGTTTACTGTACATTTTGGGAGATTGTGTTCCCAACTCTGCATGCATACCCACAGGATCTGCATCATCATCATCATCTGGCGGCAGAAACCCCAGATGTGGATCTCCACCACCAGCTAATCGATTGTTTTTTGGCTCAAGGCCGATCCCTCCGCACAAAAAAAAGAAAAATCACAGAAAGTTGTTCCGATATTTTGGAGACAACCTGCTGACTTCATGGGTTCATGTGGCTAAACAGCACTTTAGTTTGTTAAAAGGTGAATTGTAGCGTTGACACAATAGTTGCAACAATTACAAATACGTTGATTATGAATATCTCGTCGGTGTGGGAGGCAACACAAGCTGGCAACTTGAATGTGAAAAACGGGCAAAAGCAACAGCGTGGCCTGTGTAGAAAGCGACGTGACGGAAGGTGGTAAATATAAAGGCTTGCTTGCCACAGAGCTTATTTGTTGCAATAATCCCACTGGCTTTTTGTTGAGGGAACCAGAGCGACGCTTACATTCAAAATACATCGTCCCTGCAGCCCAAATATCTTATTGTCTGCGTGTCTATACACCCCGCATCTTTATGCATCCGAATAAGGATGTTGAATGTATAAAAAGGTATGTTACACTACAGTAGTAGTTACACACATTGCAGCTTTAACATTTCTCCCTCAGTTATTCTCTCACACACACACACACACACACACACACACACACACACACACACACACACACACACACCCTAGTTAGATAACCTGCCACTAATTACAGACATCGGTTAATTAAGGCCAGCTAACCGCATGGACTTCACAATGAGCAGCTGTGTGTGTGTGTGTGTGTGTGTGTGTGTGTGTGTGTGTGTGTGTGTGTGTGTGTGTGTGTGTGAGCACATGATTGACATGTGTTGGGAGTGTAGTTGAACACATGCTGCACACAGACAGACATACAAGACATGAAACTGCAATATTTAGACACATGTTGTATGCTTTTGCTCGAAGCAAAAACGTGAGACAAAGCGAGAACAGAAGCGAGGGAGGAAGTGAGAGCGAGAGAGAGTCAGAGGAGACGGACCGTCTGAAGAACAGGGTCGGCGTATTCGGCAGACGTGACGGCATCTATTGCTCCCCTCACATCTGTCACCACGTCCCTCTGAGTGTGCGATCACGACAGACCTTTGTGCGTTACGTGACTCTGCTTGAGTGCGAATGTCAGTTTGCTGTAAATCTCATCTCTGGCCGCATTCAGGGCCGCTGACCTCCGGGAACAACACGTCACATTATAGACAGGACCGGCGCGAGATAGTGTCATCGGTCAACTGCAACTATTTACAGCGGTGTGAAACGCGGCGCGACATGCAGATGGTAAGATTAACGCAACGCCGTTCATTTGGTTTTCATTTACAATCTTCGACGCAGGACTTATAGATCAGCAGTGTGGCTTTACATTCAAATCTACAAGAGTAAGTCTGAGGCCCTGTTTACATCTGGCATTGCAATGCATCCTGGGTGATCAGTTCACACCTGAGTGCGTCTCCACATTTATCTCGAGTGACGAGGGAGGCAGCGATGCACTTCTAGTTAAGAAGAAAAAAGAAGACATTTTGGTTGCTTTGATGAGACAACACACAAAACTCCAGCTAGAAAAAGGTATTTTGTAAACTTGAGACTTGATCGATCCACACTTCTTCAAAGTGTTAAGAGAAGAGACAGTGCAGTGCGTCCTCTGTCTGCTGTGTTCTCTCATCAGGGAGCCCTTTTTTTCTCCACATGTTGCTCCACATCTGCTTCTGATCATGAAAAGTAATGCAATATTTATCCAACGTAACATCTGACTCTCATTATTAAAACAAATAAAATACGGAGCCGAGTTAAAGGCCAGATCCCCAGATCGGAGTGTATCAGCTTTACGCGGCAGAACACAAAATACGGGTCTGAGTTTACACACAAAACAAACTGTTGAGAGCTCGAGAGGAAACGCTGGAGCGGCTCTGAGATCTTAACCCCTGTACTGTGAGCTCAGTCATCAACAGCGACCGTTCATTAAACGTAAACAAGAGAATCAAATCGGAATTTAAAAATTCTGCTGCTCTGCCATCGCAGCCCAAATCATGGGGATGGAACAATTTGACGGAGAAAAGCAGAAGTGCCGGCTGGAGGTGGAGGTACTGTAACCTGAACGTCACATGTTTGATCTCCGTGACAAGGTCCAAGGTCCGCTCTGATTAAAGGAAGAGGTCAGCCTATTTTATCGCTCTGTATTGTTCTTCCTGAAATATATACTGTATATGAAAACACTGAATCCAAGCATGTGTCGGTCCATTCAGCGCTGCATGCACTGCAGTTAAATCTGGGTCAAATGTAAAATCAGAGCTAAAAGTATTCTATAATAATAAAACTAATAAAAAACTTCTGATCGCATACACACGCTCCTCTATCTGCCTCGCACACATACACACAGATGTTGTTTATATTTAAGGAAAGCCCTCCTCCTGTCTTTCCCAGAATCCCTTGTTGTTTCTCCCAGCATGCTCGCAGGTTGCAGGGAGAAGGAGGAGGAGCCACAATGTCAGAGGTCACCTGACAGAAATGTTTGATCCGTCTTTTTCCTCTCTGCACGTCATCGACCACCTCTCTACCCCCCCCCATCCTCCCCAGTATACATTCACTCAGTGATCGGGTTTGGGATGGAGGGATGGAGGGATGGAGGGATGTGTACGTGCGCTTTAACACACTTCCTCTGCTCTCTGGGGTCACAAATCAAAAAAAAGTCCAGACTTTTCCCATTTGATAAGATCACAACGACAAGAAGCAATATCATGGCGAATCTGTACACTGTTTTCTGCTCTGCTTTGCTTTTATGCAATTAAAGTTTTAGACATTTTTTTAAGAGAATGTCTTCTGAACAAACAACTGACAAAGGAAATGTCTTTATATTTTTAAATTAAATTCACTTTACAATTTTTTCCAGATATGGTCACACAGCAGTCCCGAAGAGTTCACAGTGTGTCTTCAATATGAGCAATTATATGTCAATAATACGATGCTTATTTATTGCTGATGAAAACTCTCCTGCCGTCCTCAATCAGGGACGTTAGAGGACAAAGTCGTCTCTCTCAAAAAGTGAAGCGTCTTTAATCTTTCAATCCTGCAGCACCTTGATTTCATGTCTCAGGTCGAGTTATTCGTCCTCGTAACATAAATCTCTAGCTCCATCTAGTGGACCATGTTGTGCAAGACAGTCACACCTGTACACATGCAAGTCTGTGTCCGGGTCCTGCTAAGAAGCCTGCATACTCCGACGGTCCTCTTCGGCTTTTGATATTGAAACCCAATCTCAGGACAAAGAGCAGCCCAGTGCTTCCGATTCCTGGTGTCATTGTACCGAACAGCTGCAGGGATGACAGCATGGATGAGAATGTCACAGCACCAGCAGCCTTAAATGGAGCCGCTAGTGTGGTGCGAGTCCTCCAAATGACTCTGATATCCATTTAGCATTTACTGACGGTAGCGGCGGTTACGTGTTTCTTTTGCCTTTAAAATGACTCAATATCTGTTCCAGGAACTTGTAGAGAACATCTGTGTCACAAAGGGATTAAAGCTATGTGGCCTGCAGAGAAGGTCACATAGCTATGACGACACTTCGCAGTGTGTGTGTGTGTGTGTGTGTGTGTGTGTGTGTAAGGGGTGTTGGGGGTCCGAAACACTCCACTCGGAGAGATAGCTTCGAGAGCTATTGTCTGAGAATGCAGGCGACGCGTGTCAACACCGGATTCAAATCTGCCACGGCGGGATACCGTCGTTTGGCTTAAATGCTTCCAACACTTTTCCTTATCAGTGTCCCAAACATACGTGTTGTTTCTGCCCATTCTATAGCTCACTGCTCTGTATAAATCATTTACTAATACTGATGCGACTCCAGTTTGACCTTATCTATGGGTCAGCGTGACTCATGACTCAAGGAGCTAAAGCAGGTGGGGTGTCCTTTCTCTTCGGAGGGTTAACTCTGCGTGTCTGTTGAGCTGATCTGAGGCCTCCCCTCTATCTTTAGTGAGCCACGGCTTGTGAATGGGGGGGGCCTAACTTTATCTGGACCTCTGTCATTGAAGCTGCTGGTATTTTTAGGTGGCGGCTTGCAGTGGCAGCAGCTGCGAAAGCATTTAATGCCCCCCCCCCTCTCCATTCCAACTCTCTCTCTCACTCTTTAGCCGTTGGACAATGACACTATCAGAGCTGACGCATAAACCAGGCTGTGGCCATTTCCCTCTCTGCCACCTGCAACCTCACGCCAAACCGAGGGGACGCGACCAAGACCTGATACCTGTGACGATGGGCCGCCAAGTGTGAATGGAGGATTTATGACTTTGTTTGCCGAATGTGAGCCAGAATCGACAAAACAACAAACCAGAGAGACAACGGACAAGAGCTGAGGAGACAGAACATCTGCCATTTCTACCAACCAAAGAAGAATTTAAAGAAGGGACACATCAATGAACGTTTAGAGGACATAAACCTCACATCCGTGACAGAATGCTTTAAAGACAGCGACTCGTACAGCGGTGAGTTTATCATTTGACCGCTTCAGAAGAGTGAGTTCCACCCATGTGCCGACACGATGCTCAATGAGTAGCTGAGCCTCTTCCTCTTCACTGATCATAAGACTTTAGAGATATCTGACATGCTACCCGGAGAGCTATTTTTCCAGCCAAGACACGAGCATGACTACATGATCCACGGCGTGCAGAGGACACGCATCAGATGCGAGTGTCGGTGCGTCACACGGCCCGGGACGGTTAACGCCAAAAGAAAGATGGTGACAACAAGAGGGAAACACATGAGATAACGTTTCCCACTGGCTGCTTCATGATCAAACCATACGCTGTCAAGAAAGAGGAAGTTAGCTTAAAGAAGTGAATGACTTATTCAAAAATGGCAACAATGCAAAGAGACAAAGACAATCCATCCGGAGGGATCCAGCTGGCATTCATGCTCCATACAGACATTAAACTAATGAGTCAGTTGTGTCTTCTTTAGTGGCTGCAGACTGTTCAGTTTACCTGCTATGTGGCACACGGTCTCTGGTCTGTTTTTGGACAGACTACTTTATAAATACACTCTTCAGTGAGCTACAGCACCAGCTGAGAGACGACCAAGAGTGGTTTACGATTGCTCAGAACCTACTTTACTAAACCACCAAGCATGTGAATAATAAACACCTCACTGAACATGTTCACTTTAGCCTCAATGTTGATTTGAAGAGATTGTGACTTTGGGGGTGAGCTTCCATTAAAGTCGAACGCCTAATGAAATAACCATTTTCTTTATCTTACAGCTCCTTCACCAGAGATAAGAGGCTCTTGCTGAGGCGATCCCGCAACAAAAGAAACTCCTTCCTTCAAAACCACAGAGAGGGTGACTTCGTCATGGATATTTTTGGAGGAGCTCCTCGTGTTTTGGGCTACCCGCGCCCTGTGGTGGCACATTGTGGCTCAGACGCCACACTGAGGTGCCAAATTGGTGGGGACCCTCGTCCCGATGTGATCTGGGAGCGTAAAAACATCCAGATCGTGTCTGATGGACACTACGAGCTCTCTGATGACGGAAAAGCTTACCTGCTGACCATTACCGGAGTAACTCTACAGGATGCTGGCCAGTATATCTGCAAGGCCAAAAATAGCATAGGTGAAACCTATGCTGCAGCCTCACTCAAAGTGGAAGGAGAGGCCCAGCCACAGGAAGGGGGGCAAACGCAATTAGGAGTCAATGGTGTGCAGCAACCACTGAGAGAAAATGGAGAATTTGGAGGACACCAGAATGGCTACTGCACAGGGGGAAATGGTGAACACAGGAAAGAAAATGGAGAGGAGCTGAAGTTAAGTGAAAGACGAGAGGAGGTTGATTTAGCGTCTGATGATAAACCCCGATTCCTCATCAAGCCCCTCTCTTTGCGCGTGGATCGGGGAGAAGATGCCGCCTTCTCCTGCAAAATCTGGGGCGCTCTGCCCGAGGTGACGTGGGAGAAAGACGGGAAGAAGCTCAGTGACATCTTCGAGAGTGCACACTTCAGCGTGAGCAATCAAGACGGCGGCTGGTTCCAGCTCAAGATCTACAGGACGCGCACGCCGGACAAAGGTGTCTACACCTGCAGGGCCGTCAACTGCCGCGGCGAGGCCTTGGCCGGCGCCGTCCTTCTCGTCCAGCCCGTACCGGAACGAGAGGAGGGTAAAATGTCCTCAAACGGTCACACTAACAGTCAGTGGTCGCCGAAGCACAGGGGCGGGAGGCTCAGTTTGTTGAGGGTCATAGAGGAGCCGCCTGTCAGAGCCTCTAAAGCCAAGAAGTTTGCAGTGGCAGAGGGGAAACACGCCAAGTTCCGCTGCTTTGTGACAGGGAAGCCCAAGCCAGAGATCATTTGGAAGAAAGACGGGGTTCCCCTAGAACCCGGGAGACGTCATCTGATATTTGAGGACCGAGAGGGTTACTACACGCTGAAGGTTCTGTACTGTAAAGTGCAAGATGCGGGACTGTATGTGTGCGCGGCATCAAACGCTCTCGGAAACACCCTCAGTGCTGTTCACCTGTCCGTCAAAGGTAGGAGATAAACGCGTGATTTATAAATGTAAATATCATAGATTAAAATGCCAAAGGATTGTGAGATGGATGTAACGCCAATGCAATTATAAATAACGATGAAAACTGCTCACGGTCCAAATGAATACATCACTGTGTCACTGAAGCATCCAGCCACACGCTGCACTAGTGCGCGCTAATTGCTCGTGAGCATTGTTGAAATGCATGGCATCGCCTTTTAAAGTGGCTAACTATTTTGTCCTAATCCCTTCATAACGAGCAGATAATTGTCAGGGTCAGATGCCTATTCATACGTTCAGTCCTGCACCGTGCCAGCTGCCTCTATCATTAAGTGTCAAGTTTAGTGCTGGGGTCAACATTTCAGTCCCTTAATGTACAGATAATATAGAGTGGCATTACAGCAAAGGAGCACGGCTTAAAAAGTATTGAGAGGTTTATTACTACAAGTTTAAACATCTACACTTACCCGTTTCTGTTGTTGTTCAGGCCCGGCGGTGCGGTTCAGGCGTCCATTAAAAGACGTAGAGGCGAGGGAGAGGGACGTCGCCGTGCTGGAGTGTGAGGTGCCCGATGAGTCGCTCCCATCTGCCTGGTACCTGGAGGACCAGCGGCTGATGCCCAGCAGTAAATACGGGATGGAGCAGAAAGGAGCCACGCGGAGGCTGACCATCCATGATGTGGGGACGGACGACGATGGAGTGTATCTCTGCGAGATGCCAGATGGAGCAAAGAGCATTGCAGAGCTGTCAGTTAAAGGTATGTTGCGCAATAAGACAGGGTAACACTTTTACATTTTTGGAATTTTGCTACAGAGAAAAAGATTCCCACTAACTTTAGCAAAATAAAATTGTCACACAATACAAATTCATTTTCTACTTACAGGGACTATTGTTCGTAAACTTCCCCGGAAGTTGGAGGTCCTGGAGGGTGAGAACGCGGCGTTCTGCGTGGAGGTGGAGAGCGACGACATGGAGATCCACTGGTTCAAAGACGGTCTGAAGCTACACGAGTCTCATCAGACCATCCTCAAGTCTTTCGGAAAAACTCACATTCTGGTTTTTGTCAACGTGGCCTATCAAGACTCGGGGGTAGTGACCTTTGTCGCGGGGAGTTCCAAGACCTCATCGCGTCTCAAAGTCAAAGGTACATGGTTGTTTCACCCTTTCAAGATTCGGTTTGCAAAGATTTGAAACTTTGAGTTTTAGTTCTTGAAATTTGAACACTTATTCTGCTCATTTTCGTCCTCATTATATTCTTTGTCTCTTCCCACTTTTAGCTACAAGACATTGCCCACCTATCTGCCCTGTGGGAGTGAAAATGGATGTGGACCGACCCAACAGCACCCTGCTCACCTGGGTTCCTGCCCCCAACAGCCAGACCTCCACCCGATCCATCTTTGTCGTGGAGAGACAGGAAGTGGGCTCCCAAGAGTGGCAGAAGTGTTTCACCTCGGAGAACACCGCCTCGGCCGAGATCACCAGCGACAGCGTGCCGTGCGAAGGCGACTACCGGTTCCGTGTCTGTTGCATCAACAAGTACGGGCGAAGCGGCCATGTGGAGTTTCCCAAAGCTGTCCATCTGGGTGAGGAACTTCCTGTAGAGTAGAATTGTACATGTGTTAGATGGCAGACTGCCTACAAATAGACCAAGTTCGTATTGTAATGAGGGGAAAACAATCGCTACCAGGAAGGTAAAATAAAAAACAGACTTTTTTGTTAACTTGCGATTCAAATTTTTCCATCTTCCTTAGTTCCTGGACCTAAGATCTGCAGTAGGCTCAAAGGCTGTGAGGTAGTGGAAGGAGAAGACGCTCCCTTCTCCATCGAGTTGTCCGCCCCGATGGTTGGAACCTGGTTTCTGAACAGCGCTCAACTGCAGCATGGCGAACGATACTCCATACAACAGTCCCAAACACAGCACTCGCTGGTTATCCGTGAAACTAGCTCGACGGAGGACGCAGCAGAAGTCACGTTCATCGCCAATGGAGTCAGGGATTCAGCTGTGCTCAAGGTTCAACGTAGGTGTAGCGATCTGCTTTTCCTTTTATTCAGCATGTGACGGATGCATTTCTTTGAAGTACATTTGTTGTGTTTATTTCTTTGCAGCTGCTGTGGTGAAGTTCAGTCCTCTGTCAGACCTAGACAGCAACAAGAGGGTGGACATTAGTGACCCCGTTGTTCTCTACTGTGAAGTCTCCCACCCCTTCGCAAAAGTAACCTGGTTCAAAGATGGCATTGAGCTCCAGGTGACCGACGGCCTCAACATCCAGTCAGACGGGAACATGAGGAGGATTGTGATTCAATCAGCTGATGCATCTCACTCTGGAGTTTATTCATGCGAAACTTCAGGAGACGTCATCAAATTCAACGTGGACGTTGCAGGTAAAAGGTTTTTGAAAAGTTGATAAAGATCAGGTCTTATTATACTCTGTACTCATTCACGTCGTATAAGGAGGCATCTCTGGTACCTTGTGTTCCAGCTGTTGATCCGTCCCTCGCTCCTCCTGGTTTTTTTTTTGCAGGTCGCGCGGTGGAGTTCAAGCCGGTCCCGGAGGAGGAGCTCCATAAGAGCAGCATGGAGCTGGACCCCGTGGTGCTGCTCTGCCATGTCTCCACAGACGATGCTGAAGTCGTGTGGTAAGACGACGACGAGTCCTGTCAGAAAAATATTTTTCTATTCTCTGTTCACTTAAAAGCATCTGTACTTTGATAGTCAGTTTTAAATTTCATTATTTTGTGTCTAGTATATTATTTGAAACCCTGTGTGTGATTCGGTGCGTCTCAGGTATAAGGACGGCTGTGAGATCCAGCCCACTGACAACATCACGCTGCAGGCAGAAGGAAGCCTGAGGAGGCTGATCATCCGCTCTGCAGAAACCTCAGATGCTGGCAGCTACACCTGCCAGGCCGGAAACAATAGCATGGAGTTCACCGTCAATGTCAGAGGTATAGATACCTGTCTGACATCTGCTGAGTAGCGTTTCAAGACACATTGATTTGCTAGTGCAAGTGCAGAACATCTCTCTTAATGCCTTTTTACACAGAGCCTCCAGTGATGATTGTGGAACCCAAGGATGATATTGTGATGGAGAGCTATATCTCAGAGGAGATCAACCTGCAGTGCGAGTTGTCTCGTTGCGTTGGGAAGGTGCAGTGGTTGAAGGACGGCCAGGAGGTGGAGGAAGGCGACAACATCCAGCTGATATGCGAGGGTCCGTACAGGAGGCTGACCATCCTCAGCGGCTCGGTGGAGGACGGTGGAGAGTATGTCTGCGAAACAGATGGAGACTCTGTCTTTTTCCAGCTTAGTGTCAAGGGTAAGGCTGAAATGTCCCTTAGCGCTCACTTCTGATTGAACCATACATCTAATACAAATGCGTGGAAGTGTTTAACTGTCGTCCTCCTGCACCAGAGCCGCTGGTAAGAATCGTTTCGCCCAGTGAACCAGAGCTGGAACTGACTCATTTGGCCTCCGAGAGGCTGGAGCTCAGCTGTGAGATCTCCCAGGCGGACGCACAAGTCCGGTGGTACAGAGACGGCCTGGAGGTAGACGAGAGTCAGAACTTGATCCTGGAGGTGGATGGGGCGCGACGCCGGCTGGTTATACCCATAACCACTGTGGACGACACAGGAGAGTATGTGTGCGACACTGATGATGACTCTGTGGCCTTCCTGGTCACTATTGCAGGTAAGAATGGGAACATTAGGACAGATCTAAGACTTTTGAATAATATTTTATGATTCTTTCCTCTTTAATGACTTTATTCCTTTTCATTTAGAGCCACCAGTGACGCTTACTCGTCCCAAAAACACGCCAGACAAACTGGAGAGTTTTGCCGGCGAACCGGTCGTGCTGGAGCTCGAAGTGTCCCGGTTCGGCGCTGAAGTCGTGTGGAGGCTGAATGGCAGAGAAGTAGAGGAGAGCGGTAACGTCACCATCACAGAGGACGGGCTCATCCACCGTCTGACCATCCACTGTCCCACCCCAGAGGATTCTGGGAAATACACCTGTGACGCTGTTGATGACAAAATTGATTTCCAGGTCAAAGTTTCAGGTAAGAGGCAACGTCTTGGAGATGCTTTCCGTAACAAAATGCAATTTTCAAGATGGCTATAATATCATATTGAGTGTCAATGTGTAATTCTGCATCATCAGAGCCTCCTGTGAAGATCCTGAGAAAGACAGAGATTAAGACAACTCTTAAATCCATGATTTCTGATGACATCGTGCTGGAGTGTGAGCTCTCCAGAGCCAATGCCGTCACCAAATGGTACAAGGGTAAGTGTCGCGTCGAGGGCGATGAAAGGTTCTGCGAAGAGGAAGAAGGCGCTTTCCGCTCATTGGTCATCCTCAGCGCCGAACTCGGAGACTCGGGAGAGTACTTCCTGGATGCTGGAGACGACAATATCAGCTTCCAGGTTACGGTACAAGGTAGAGTTACATTCCTGAATGTTAGTAATGAAATGATTTTGTTTTAAAACTGTTCCTTAAATGAATCATCTGTCTTTTCCTCTTTGCCTTAGAGCCTCCAGTGACAATTGTGGGAAACTCAAATGACGCTGACCACCAGGAGATGGTGGCAGGAGACGACCTGATCCTGGCCTGTGAAGTGTCCCGCGCCAGCGCCCCCGTCCAGTGGTACTGCAACGACAAGCTGCTCACCGGTGACCCCCGGACCTCCATTGAGAGCTACGGCACGCTGAGGAAAATCATCATCTCAAATGTCCAGCCCTCAGATTCTGGGAAGTACGTGTGTGATGCGGCGGACGACAAGATGATCAGCGTTGTCAGGATTCAAGGTGAAAACTCACACTGATGTCTCCGGAGATATACGATTATCAATACGATCGCCTAATGTCTTTCCCTCTTTCCTCTTCCGTCGAAGAGCCCGCTGTGACGTTCGTGAACAAGGAGGAGGACATTGTCGTGACAGGGTACGAAGCAGAGAGCGTAACACTGACGAGCTACGTGTCCAAGGAAAGCGCTCTGGTGCGTTGGATGAAAGACTGGACGGCTGTTGAAGGCGAACGTTCCCGAGCGCTCACGGAGGGCCATAAACGCACCCTGACCATCGAGCCTTTGAGGCGCTCTGATGCTGGAGAGTACACCTGCGATGCCAACACGGACCAGATCCGCTTCAGCTTGCTGGTGAAAGGTTAGAATCTCATCTTTTCACCCGATAAAATGATAAAAAATTGTTTTGGACTGAAAAGCGATTTTTAGCGTCGATGTTCTTTGCATCGCAGAAATGAGAATCAGGTTTGTGATGCCGCTCCGGGACACGGTGGCCCACGCTGACGGTATGGTGACCCTCCGCTGTGAGGTGTGCAAGCCTAAAGCAGACGTCCAGTGGCTGAGGAACGGCGTGGAGGTGGTGGCGAGCAGGAGGATCACCATTCGGGCGGACGGTGTGGAGCGAAGCTTGACCCTCCACCGTTTAACCAGAGAGGATGCTGGGGAGTACGTCTGTGAGTCCAGAGATGACCGGACCGTGGCGGCGCTGAGAGTAGAGTGTAAGTATGCCTGTGCTCAGATGTTCTGTCTTTTCTCACGTGAGGTAGCAGGTTCATGAGCTTTTTCTTGTGTCTCTTCAGTGCCTCGGGTGGTGGAGTTCCTCACAGAGCTCCACAACACCACCGTGCTTGAAGGAGAAGATGCCACCTTCAAGTGTGTGGTTTCCCCTGAGGATGTCCAGCTGGTCTGGCTCATGGACAATGAGGCCATCACCCTTGGCGATCGGTTCTGGGCAAATCAGAACGGCCTGTGCCACACTTTGGTTATCAAGAAATGCCAGATGTTGGACTGTTCGAAGATTACGGCAGAGGCAGAGGGACAGATCAGCAAAGCCAGCCTCAAAGTTCAAGGTAAGGCCATTTCATGAAAAGAAAGGATAGGTTGTATTACCAGAACTAACCGCGGTTCATTGTAATTTCTGTTTCTGTCTCTCCTCCCTTATATCCAGAGGCTCAGGTCATGTTTACTAAGAAAATGGAGGCTGTCATGGCGGAAGAGTTTGGCGACGCCACCCTGGAGACAGAGATCAGCCTTGAGATGGGAGAGGTCCAGTGGATGAGGCAAGGGGTGGTCATCCAGCCCGGTCCCCGACACACGCTGGCCCAGAACGGCTGTAAACGCAGTCTGATCATCCAGAACCTGACTCTGTCAGACCGGGGAACGTATCGCTGCGAGACGCTGCATGACCGGGCGCAGGTCAAGCTCAATGTAGAACGTAAGATGTTGAGACATGAACATTTGAATGAATGTTTGATAAATTACCTTCATGATTTATCAATTATCAAAATGGTTTTGCCAACACACAACTAATTGTTTCAGCACTATCCAAATACTATTTTTGAATACTTTCTAATATTTGGAGACTATAATAAGCAGGAATGATATTAAGGATATCAGTATAGTGTACCACTGTGTGACACAGCTCAAGGGAACCAAAGAAGAGTTCATACTGACGGTGTTTATCACACAGTGCAAAGAGATACTAAGAATAGCAGGACTAGACCTGTACGTGTGAAAAGGTTTTTGAAACACTGCCATGCTGATATACAATAGTGTGCTGAATGAATTATGGAGTTCCTGTAGGTGTTGTTTTTGTAATGCGATAAACTGAGCTGGGTCTATATTTGAACCACCTTTTGTTCTCCTTGAAACAGGGCGTTCTTTCAATGTACAGTGAAGCTTGTATTTAAAATGCACATTCGATGCCAAAATGTTGCCCTTATTGTATTTCCCCTGGATTCAGCAATTTTATAATTTATGGATGTAATTTACAAAACATTGCTCTCCCTCATCTCCTCCGATCCAGCCCGTAAGATCTCCATCCGTAAAGGCCTGACTGACCAAGAAACCGTCGAGCGAGAGACCGCCTCCTTCGAGGTGGAGCTGTCCCACACGGACGTGGAGGGAATCTGGCAGAAGGACGGCATCCGGGTGAAACCGAACAACCAGTGGCGGGTGAGCACCAACGGGCTGGTCCACGGCCTCACCCTGTCCAACCTCACCCTGGAGGACACGGGCACCATCGTCTTCTCAGCTGAAGGGGTGCGCACCTCTGCCAGGCTCACTGTCAAAGGTAAGCACCGGCCCGTGGACTCGCTCGTTAAGCGTTGGAAGCCTTTGATTCATCGATTGGATTTGTTAAACCGACAGAGACTCCGGTGTCGATCCTGAGGACGCTAGCCGACGTCCGTGTGGAGGAGGAATTTCCAACCACTCTGGAGTGTGAGTTCTCCAGACAAAACATCGAAGTCAAATGGCTGAAGGTAAAACAAAGCAACAAATGCTCTCGTCGCTCTCGACTATGTTCAGCCTCGCCGTGGAAAATTGCAGGATGTGAGAAATACCTCTGTTCCTTTGCTTCCGCCGATCAGAACGGGACGGAGCTGAAGCCGGGGCAGAGCTGTCGGATCTACTCCATGGGCCGCAAGCGGTTCTGTCAGATCATGCAGTGCTGCCGGGCTGACTCTGGTACCTACACATGTGACGCAGGGGACATCAACACTTCCTGTTCACTGGAGGTTTATGGTAAGTATCTGCTGCTACGACACATGTCACGTTAACTCCAAGTTATACGTCACGTTGTGTGTGTGTGTGTGTGTGTGTGTGTGTGTGTGTCTCCACCTAGAGGCTGCAATGAGAAAGATCTAAATCTCTTTACTAACCTCACAGAGCACAAGTTGGAGATAGCGCACGACCTGGAGGACCTTTACATTCAGGAGGACCAGAACGCCGTCTTCATGTGTGAGGTCTCTCTGGAGAACGTTCCCGGGGAGTGGTACAAAGACGGCCACAAGATCCGGCCCACTAGCACCATCAAGATCCGCACTGAAGGTCAGAGAAGGAGGCTGTTGATTGTATGATTAAAAATCAAAGGACAATAGAACATAAAGTGTCTTATTAAGGTGTTTGACCACCTCGAGCCTCCTTAACCGCTTCAATTTAGATTCTACAAGTCTGTTGTTGTTCTCCTTCAGGGACCAAACACTTCCTACTGATGTGTAACGTCAACGCTGAGGATGCTGGGGAAATCCGCTTTGTAGCCAGGGACGTTGAATCTACAGCTTACTTAGAAATAGAAGGTAAGTACATCTTTACCGCTCACATTAACAGCTTGAAAATGTTCCAAACAAAATGTTAAAAAAAACGTTTCCTTTTACTTCAGAACTCCCCGTTTCTATTGTAAAACCCCTGCGAGATCGAACAGCCCTGGAGAAACACCGCGTGATCCTCGAATGCACCGTTTCCACGCCTCGCTCCAGCGCCGTCTGGTACAAGGGCAGCGAGGAGCTGGCTCCCTCGGATCGGGTGGAGATCCTGGCTGACGGGTGCTCCCACAAACTGGTGATCCAGCAGGTGGCTGTGGAGGATGAGGGCACCTACAGCGTCGAGGTCGGGGAGCACACATCCAAAGCCAAGCTGATGGTGGAAGGTACGCAGGGTTGGGAGCGAGGGGTGATGGGTTTGTAGCAATACTAATGTGATATAATAAGGTAAAAAGTACTTCTCTCTTATGTACCTTGCCGTGATAACGCTTGTTTCCCTCTGTGCAGCCCAAGCCCTCGTCATGGTCACAGAGCTCGAGGACGTGGAGGTAGCTGAGCCCGAGCCTGCATCCTTCCAGTGCGAGGTGTCCGTCGCCATAAACAAGCCCCCTCTCTGGACTCTGAACGGGGAGACCCTTCAGCACGGCCCCTCTGTCCGCCTGGAAAACCACGGGACGGTCCACAAGCTCACCCTGAAACACACCAGCGCCGACATGAGCGGGGTGGTGAAGTTCACCACGGGCAAGGCCAAAAGCAGCGCCACGCTCAGCGTCACGGAGACTTAAGGGGAAGAGAGAGAAACGCAAGTGAGTCCGAGACAAAGAAAGAAACTGACTGCAAAAATGGGGATTTCCCATCCGAAACTTTTCAACATCCATTTGTCATGTCTGGATAACCTGCATTAGCCCTGTTCTGATTTTCTTTCAAATTGAGGGGATTCAGTGACGCCAAGTTATTCCTTTTTTTTTTTTTTTTTACTGTGTAGTCTATATTTATTTGCCTGATTTCTAATTGACTTTATATTCTTGTATTCTGATGAAAATTCCCCAAAATAAAACAGTAATTAAATGGTGTCAAACACGTGTCATTTATGTTTTCTGAATAAGAACACAAACAATTTGGTAACATCTATATATCAATGATAAATAAACTGATAATGTAACGTTAAAATTGCATTCAGCAGTATTTGTTATAAACTTTATAATTTACCTGGAAAAGCCCAACCAACGCCCTTTCACCCCAAATTTAACAATTAAAAGGTATTTTATTTTGTCCTACTTGCTTCAACCGTTCATATAAATGCCACATCGAAATAATAATGTTTAATAATATATAATTGGTAAATAAAGAAGGGAAAGGAAATATGCCTCTCAAACTTACTAAAAGCTAATTTAATTTACCGACTGTGAGCTAAGACGCACAATAAGCTTAATTCTCTGAAACAATAATTAACCAAATGCATACTATAGGCAACATAATTAAAATATGCACTAAATATGATCTATAATCAGTGTATTTGATGATATTAAACGTACATTTATCAGGTGTCCAGAAGCACGACTCCACGTTAATGTTGCTCCGTGTTTGCTAGCTGCAGCTAGCTTACCTGTTAGCTTACAGGTTAGCCACCAGGAGGCTAATTAACGGTAATTAAAAGCAGACGATATCGTGTTCACGGCCGGTGCTGCCCCCTAGTGGACAAACAAAGTAGTTAACTAATTGACGTTGCTGTAACATTCCGTATAAGGTAATGTTTTGATATCATAATAAGCATAGCGTTCATTAGCATGGTTGTTAAATCAAAGATAAGGAATTAGGGGAAAACTTGTGTTTGATTCCAGTATTCCAGAAAATACTAATTACCATAAACAATAAACAGCACTTGGACCATCTTTCATTTAGCATTTATGGGGGAAAAAACATTATTACATACAGTTTATATATAATTTGGTATGATAAAACAGGTCAAAAATTAGGTTACATCTATTCAATCATGAGTACAGTAACATGAATATTCCATATATTAATGACAATTTGTTTGCTTTATTACTGTGCAAAACAAAATATACATATCTACTGAATGTGTAAGAAGTACAGTATCAGTGAATGGGCAACACTTGTTTTATATGCAATCAAATGACTTAACGTTCCTATAAATACTCCTGTTTGCCGAAGAATTCCAAAAACAACAACAGTCATCGGCACTGAACCTAATCGAGCCGTGTGATGATGGCTGACATGAAACACGCCTATCAAAGGAATTACCCTGTTACGTGTCTACAACAGTAAGATACTAAACCTTTTAGTAATTGGCTGGTGCTTCTGATCCATATATTGCCTATTAATATACGAGGTAAACAACCAGGTCCTGCATGAAAACAAAACTATCTGTGAATATTGTGTCAGTCGCACTCCTGGGCAAAAACAACAACAAAAAACACTCATTTAGAAAAGAAACAGGCTAATTTGATTGACAACAATTTGTTAAACATAGAAAAATAATGCAATAGCTCTTAATATGTGGGATTTAATTGTCTCGTCTCAGTAAAGTCACATCACAAGCCTGCTATGGAGGCTCTTAGTCAAACCCACGGTTTCATTCTTCAGTCAACACATGGTATTGTCAACGCATACGAGGGAGATAACAAGAGCTTATAAAGGAAAACTCCAAGTTAAAAATCATATTTCTTTACGTTTTTTGGCAACTTTGAATGAATAATAGCAAATTCAGTAGCAGTACTGTGACTCTCTCTCCACCCTCTGTGATTTAATAGCAACGACACTAAAGGAAACCCGACATGTTTAATATATATATTAAACTCCAACGTAGCTGCACTAGAATGATCCCAACATCACGTCACCACCAACAGAGCCAGAGGTGGAAAATAAATCTCGTGAAAACAATCGAGTGGAAGTGTTTCAGGGTGGATTTCTCCTTTAAAATCTCACTTTCTGCTCACCAGACACCTCACACCAGCTCCACACACATTTCATTACAAAGTCCTGAACTTGTTTCCAGCCTATGTGTACCGCTTAGGAAAGAATACTTTGAAGCTTATAAGAACCAAACTGACAAGCTGTGACCTGTATCACACAACTTTCAACAGAATTCAAGTTTTGTGTGTGGCTTTAAAAACGAGGACCAGAAGCCACCAGGAGTCCACCCTGGTCCTCAACACGTGTGCAGACGCGCTGCATGCTGGCCGTCCATCAATCTCTACACCACCGTTGGAAATCCACGTCCGATAAACAGCTGCTGTCTCACCGTCACGTGCAGATGGTTTGATACTCATATTAGTGTCTTACTTGGCTCATTGTTTTTGGTTATATACACTAATTTTAAAAAGGGATTAGAGTTGTGCATGTTGATTTTTCTCAAAAAGTTGCTGCAAAAGGACATTTTGTCCATTTTAAAACAAACAATCCCAAATAATGATCTAATGCTGCTTTGCCAGTTTAAAAATTGTGCTAAAATAATGTTCTGCATCACAGTGAAAGAGGACTATAGACTGTACTTGATCAGATTCATCCACAACACTCCCAATTATTCAGAACTACCTGATCAAATCGCTTTAAAAACTCTAAAATGACTCACAGGGATCACGTGCTCTTTTGTCTGCAGACACATGGTGTGATAATTGACTGAATTTGACACAAAGATAATGTTTAAAAAGACATCTACAGTACGTGTACACCATCTGCTCTTTCAACGAAGTCCATTAAATCTTTCCAAATCCGGCATCTTGTGCAGAATCAGACTGATGAACCCGTGAGAAGAACCCAGTCCGTGTCCAGAGGGTTCACGGCGACGGACGTCTTCTGCAAGCTCAGCGACGCCGCAGAAACGTCCTTAATAACCATTCATCCTTCCATCCCACATCAAGCCGACGTGGAGTTACAAATATCAGGGAGTTTTCTGTTTGACCAGTAGGTGGCAGTGATGAGGCCACTTAAAGTCACTCTGGTGGGCGGTGAGCGCTGCCGCCTGGAGCCTCGCCGGTGTGGGTAAATCCGTGTTGTACGCCGTTTTTTCTTGTTCAGAGCTGAGATGAGACGCCGAACGCCGTTAGCTGGCGGCCCCTTGGTGCTTGAGGACCGTGTAGACGTTGTCCACTTTGCTCAGCCTCTCGAAGAAGGGGATGAGGTCCAGCAGCTCGGTGTCGGACATGTCGTCGAACCACGAGGCCACGGGCACCTGGGTGGAGACGGGATATTATCAGCGAGCGCACGTGGGAGTCACTAGCACCACCCAAAAGACGTCACCGCTGCGCGACTCGGGCGCTGCGCGTTCTACTCACTGCGTTGTCGGGGTGGAAGATGTAGGAGGCGGGGGAGTTGTCCACGATGATGACTTTGTTCAGGTCCCGACCCAGGCGGCTCAGGTCCTTGACGTAGTTGCCTCGGTAGAAGACGCAGGACTCCCGGAACAGGCGGGAGCGGAAAGCGCCCCACTTGTCCAGGAGGTCGGAGACGGGGTCCGCATACTGCAGCAATAACAAATAATAAAAATGAGCCGTAAGCAGATGTTTACGGTAATTTACCGTGAGCAGCAGCTGGTTTCCTCACCTTGGCTAGACTGGCAGTGAACAGGACGCACTCAAACAGTTCCCCCATTCTCTTGAGGAACTCGTCGACGTGGGGCCGCTTCAGGACATACACCTGGAGAACACAGGAATCTTAACCCAGGTTCCTACACAGCTTACATATGCAAACAAAAAAAAAAACATGTTTCTACAAACCGTAGCTGCCGAGGAACTATGACATAAAAATGTACATATTAAAGGTTAACATAGGGGTACAAGAACGAGCATGCATGAATCATACACTTCAATCTCAGGCATTCAAGACTCGTATGCTGAATAAACTAAATATAATCGTATGGATCACTGACAGACATTTGGCTCCAAAAGTAAAAACCCAGGACTTGTTCCCTTGAAGCTCCTCCAGTTTTCTTCCTCCTGCGGTGTCGGCGGATGAGGGTAGCGTTCCTGAACCAAGTCATCCGGAATAGGCTGTGCTTGTCTGAACAAACCTATCCTGGATTACTTGAATCAGGCCCAGACCCACGGTATGTCATCCGTCTCCAAATCCCTTAAAAAAAAAACAAAAAAAACGCAGACAGCACCGACTACGCTCGGCAATTTAAACCGGAGAGCCTTCATCCTATCACAGGACCACAAGGCGCCGTCACTTCAGAGGACGGCGCACGACGACAAGTTAAGAGTGAGGACATTGTTGTTTTGAGTGGGAGCGTGACGCCAACATTACCTGGTGTACTGTTCCATCTATTTCCACAGGAATGATGAAGTCTGCGTTGTTCACAGGCTGTTAGAATGACAAAAAGAAGATATCGATGTCGACGTGAACAAG
Source organism: Cebidichthys violaceus (assembly GCF_023349555.1). Lineage (NCBI taxonomy): Eukaryota > Metazoa > Chordata > Actinopteri > Perciformes > Stichaeidae > Cebidichthys > Cebidichthys violaceus. The sequence continues at coordinate 3,806,081 of NW_027176417.1, read as the reverse complement.
ACAGAAGATTGACGCTTTTCAAATCATAAGGAAGTGTGTCTACTACCAGGAAAGGAGACTCTGACAGTATAGAACAGGACGGATGCAGGTAGACACACACACACACACACACACACACACACACACACACACACACACACACACACACACACACACTCTGCAGAGTGGTTATTTGGGTTTGAGCACCAGAAATGTCCCCGTCAGAGCCAACAACAACCAGATGTGAGATGTTTTATTATCTAACATACCGATCTCGTGACGTCACGTGATCACGGGCGACGACTGTGCGCTTTACGGCCCAAATCACGTCTTTTGAGAGCCTGCGTGACGTGGAAACGTTCCCGCACACCGCTTGTAATCAACGAAAACAATATCGTTCTTCACCTTGAAAGAGCTGTGAACTAACGTCTCATCCAGATCTATAACCACGCAGATCTTTCCGGAGTCTTTAGACTTCACTGGAGGCAGCAGAGGCTTCACCTGGGACAAAGAAACACACAATATGTATTTCAACCTGGGACGCAGCAATAGGAAATACATTGACACTATTTGAGAGATGACAAAGCAGAGAAGAAGACCTGTTTAACACAGATTGCTAATCGCTCCAGTGAACGCACCTTGGAGACGGTGCCGTTCTCCTCCACCAGCAGGGGGGCGTTGTTGTTGACCGGCGGGGGTTCGGGCTGGTCCCGACACAGGCAGCAGAAGAGGCCGGAGAAGAGGCCTCTGCTCCTGGGCTTCTTGGAGGACAGAGAGGGGGAGGAGCCTGCAGAGGAAGAGGAGGAAGAAGAAGAGGTGGTCACCAAGCTGCAACCCAAATAACCTCTTATTTGAGAAGCTAGAGCTGATTGAATTTGTGTCAATCAATAGATTAAAGTTATTGATTATTTAAAAAGGTTTGTTTGTTTGTGTTGTTTTTTTAAATCCACTTAAACTCTTAAAACACTGACAAAAGTCCTGCCATGAGCAGATTTCTGCCTTCCCAAAAAAGAAAAACGAAGCTGTGATAACTGGATTTTGGGGATAACAACCCTCACGCCGATGACTCCATCTAGTGAATGCATGACAACAGTACAAAGTGCGTCCAGCAGCTTTCCTCATACTTTAGTCATGTGCACAAAACCCTCCTGGAGACACGCGGCGCTGCCAACAGGCTCTTGCGTAACGCTCCCGACGTCAGCAGCAAACATCACCAATGAAGTCGCAGCACTTTTAACGGCATTATGAAGGTATCATGAGGACATCATGAGCACATCAGGCGTTCAGGAACACTCGTGGCAGATGTTAACAGGCAACAAAAACAATCTACAAAATAAAAGTTCACCATTGACGGCAATTTAAAACGGTGAAATGCTCGTACAGGGGACCCTCAAATGAATTTAGGTTAGCAGTGAGGAAGACTTTTTAAGCTTTGTTCACTTTAGTTGTTTAGGGATTCCCCCTGAAGCTTGTCATCCATTGAGCTGAACTCCATTGGTCCATTTCCGTGTCCCATAAATCTCTCATTAACACTCCTCCTCGCCTCCTTTTCTGTCTCCTATTACACTTTGTTTCGGCCTCTCTCTCTCTCTCTCTCTCTCTCTCTCTCTCTCTCTCTCTCTCTCTCTCTCTCTCTCTCTCTCTCTCTCTCTCTCTCTCTCTCTCTCTCTCTCTCTCTCTCTCTCTGTGTTCGGACGTGACCGTGTTACCAACACACAACCCTCTGTTGTGCGTCTCTCTCTCGCCTCTTTCATTCCCTCCTACGCCATTTGTGGATTCAAACTCCGTCTGACCCTCCGCCGGCCTCTGGCGCGCTCGGATCCAAAACAGGAAGAGGAAACAGACGGGTATCAGCGGAGGAAGCTGCCTGCCATCATGTTTGAGTGTAGCAGGAGCCGGCTTTATGATACTATTCATTTAGCTTCAATTCATTCACAAAAACTAAGAACTCAAGCAGTAGAGATTTGTAAATTTGTCACATCCCAGCTGTGAAATTAACCGTATTTACTCCCTCGTGTCCTCACTCGTTGTGCTCCTCACTGCTTGCTTTCCTTTTTCACTCCCTTGCGCCCTCACTCCCTCCCTCGTGTCCATATAATTTCCAGCGTTCCCTCCCTTGTCCTTAATCGCTCCCTCTAGTCTCCGCTAGCTTCAATATCCATGTTCCAGAATAGAAATGAATAACCGAACACTCACTTTGGGTTTGACCAGTTATCAAGTCTCAAAGGAATCTGCGTTTCTCAAACCTTCTCAGATCTACTTCAATCCTCCTTCTTTTGACGTTTGTTTTGATGTTTCTAACACATTTTAATACATGTAACAGTGGAAAGCACCCACCTACAGCACCAGTCTCTGTTTTAAAGGAACCAAATGGCTTCAACCTGCTGCATTCTTACCATGAGCTCATCTCCTTCACCTATGTGCAAATGCACCATAGAAACAATTAGCATACATATAAAAGTGCCACACACACACACACACACACTGTTGTTTGAGGAGTAGAACCTCGTTCTGCGGTGTTTTAAGTTGTGGTTTCTAACACATCTGGCTTCAAACCAAGATGAAACAATCGTCTGATATTTGAGAGTCAAGTCTTTAAAATCTTCAGCCTCCCTCGACATGTTATCTCCCGTTACACGACTTACTGAAAATGAATAATTCAAACGCCGCTTTATCACTGCGGAACATCAGGGTGGAATAATTCACACTCCATGCACTCGTGATTAGACGCTTCGCCCTTTTAGAGCGTTTTATCAGCCGAGGATCCATTTCTGAAGCCCGACCCTGTGAATAACTTCCTGTGATTGAGCTTCATGCAGACTTCATCCATCTCTTATTTATCACTCTGAGACAATGACACCGAGCTAATCTAATAAATACAGACGTCAAAAACATATCTGAAGAGGTAGATGTCTAGTAACAACAGTGACCGCCATTTTTTTGGCCTTTAACACAATTTTTAGGCCTAAAAAATTGAGTTGTCATAACCTCTGTTGCATTTACAAACAGCCACAATCAGCCGTAGTGATCTCAAAGGACCGTCGGCGTATTAAGCAACAGCTTGTGAAGTTGAGAAACGTTCACTCGCCACATCAAAAAACAGCCCCCCCCCCGGCATGACAAGCCGTTCATTCATAGACTTATTTTACACCACAGGGCTACAGTTCATTTAAAGTTGGACTTATGTGTCAATCTATAACCCTCAAGAAGCTTCACCTCATGTCGATCCTCTAGACTACGGAGAAAGTGAAACTAAAAAGCTTTGGGTTATCAGAATGTCAGAATGAAGCGGGACAAAGTCAACAGTCAGTTTGAGACAGTGAGTATGTGTGAGGACAAGGTTATGCAAAAGATTAGGCTGCATGAAATCTTAGAAACTAAATCACACATCTCCCATACACTTGTGTGCGATATGCATGCAATAATGAGCGCGTGACTCCACGATGCAGATGTTTCAGTGTCGGTCAAAGTGACACCAGACAGGCTGGCTGCAGGTTTCTCAGGGATGATGACTGACAGGTCACCAGATTATTCAGTAACCTGCATTCACACACTCCCCCGCGCGCGTCCTCTCATTGGTTTGAGCGAAGCTGGGTGGTTGAACACACAACAACTGATAAAAAAAAAAAAAAAGTTAAGTGTTGCATTGAGGAAAACACAATTTAACAAGCCGGTTAATGAAGTTAGGGGGGAAATAGAGGAGCACTGTAGTAAAATAAACAGAAATTAATAAGCACTGAGAGCCATGACAGCGAGACGGAAGAGATAAAAACACACTGATTATCACACTGATGCCAAAATAAACACATTTTTGTGATTGTTTTATATACGTACGGTGCTGTAATATACATCTATAATATACTATTATGATTTAAAGTGGGTTTGTGGTGGCTTTAAGGTATTCTCACGCTTTTATTGCGATATTATAAGCATTGGTACGTCATTTCCTTGACTTTCATCACAGGCCGAAGGGCCGCAGACGTGAATCTTTGTGCTGAAAAGTGAGACAATGTGACAGTTTTAGCGCTGCGGCTTGTTTTCAGTTCACTTTACACCAAACAGCGGTGTTCATATGTCTGTGCAGAGGTTGTTGCAGCGGTTTCTACGTCACGGAGCTCTGCAAAACTTTTTTGTTGTTGTTGTTGCAAAAATAAAGCCACTTATAAAGCCACTTACCCCTCTCTCCTGCGGCGTTATTCCCCTCTTCATCCCGGCTGACTTGGGTGATTATTGAGGACGGGTTGTCCATCACATCCAGGTCTGCTCCAGAGTGCTGATCTCACACTTTTAAAGTTACAGATAGTTCGCTGACTCGGTGCATTAAACCAACTTAACATGAACAAAAACGGAAAAGCATCGCAACAAGTTCGCCTACAGCACAGCCATTACACTTCGGGCTAAACGTTTTGAAGTCTGAAACTTACAAAGACATTTGTCAAGGAGGTAGAAACTTTGATTCAATATGGTGCCTCAACTCCGCTCGCAATTTCAAGATACAAACATGGAGGTTTCAAGGCTTCCCCATTTCACTTAAAGTGGCGCAGTAAGAGAGAGGCCGTGTGCAACACACTCCCTCCTCTCTGGTTAGTCTACGAGTTTGACGACGATCCCTTAAAGTAGCCCGAAACAAAGTTACTCGAAACTTAGCTAGTTAGCTAAGCTAACAGGTTAGCTACTGAACATATTATAGTCAAATATACTGCATAAAAAACATGTATTTACACTGATATCGGTGAATATGTTAGTCTACAAAACATTAACAATGTTTTACTATACAACCATAACGGTAAAAGATTAAATAAACGGTTATTTACAAATAGGCTACATGTAGCAAAACTAACTAACTTTAGCTAACGGCTATTCCTGCGATACCACCATTGTACGATACCGTAGATAGATAGATAGACACATATTTACACCATATTTGCTACTTTCTAGTCCGGCACGTTTATGTATATGTGTGTCTGTAGTACTGTAGTTGTTGTGTAACGGACAATATTAATGAAAACTTTTTTTTGTAGTAGCGGTAAAGAAACGCCCAGTTCGGGTCCCCTTGAAACTGCCTTGATCCAGGGACCGTCGCACAAGTTCCAACTCCGTCACTGGTGTGCACTAATTTTCTCCCCCAAAATACAGTAGCAGGGTTAAAAGTCTGACTGCTTGAGAAGACACTGTCGTTTTAGTGTAGTTTGCATGTCATAGTTTGTCAAATAAAGAGGTTTTGTGGAAATATGTTGCCTTTATTTGTCATAGAAGTGTAATGTTTTCCTTCATTTGCCATTATTGTGGTGTTTCTTTGCAGAAAGAGGTTATTGATAAACAAAAATCTACTTTTTCACGTTTTTTTGTTTTACATTGAGTCATGTATTTTATTTATCTGTATATGTGAATATAATCCTATATCATCATAAGGTAAAGTTAATAAAACATGCAATACAGCCAGAAAGCAGTACTGCTTATTGATTTGCAACTTAATGCTACACAATCAGGCATATTCAATTGCAAAATGTCTAATGGTAGACACATTTATATTGTGTCACAGTAAATGTTGTCATATTGCACAACCTTATACTGTTCTACCACAAAATATAAATAGGAGCATTATTGTTGCAAGCTTACCTTTTACTTTGCAAGCTCTATGTTGTTCAAGTGTAGAAATGCATTTTTATAGCAGCAAACTTCTTTAAAGTATAAAAATAATCCCATCAAAGTACTCAAGGGTTCATTTTTAAACCCAAGCCCAAAATTGCATTCCACACAGCTCAAAACAAGTAACTTTTCCCCAATTGTATCAATAGTTTATTACATACCTTCTCATAAAAACATCTTCAACTTTTTTCCCCCCACATATAAACACCGCAAATTGGTACATTTATAAATCTTCAAACGTCCAAATTCATACAAAAAGGAACACTGTGATAGAGCAATACACAAGACGTTCTAGTATTACAAGGACTGCGTGTACTGTATGCATGTATGTAAGAATCTAAAGTCCAAATATTGCAGTCAAACGTTTGCTTTGTTCAGAGTCAAACATTTGTTGTATCAATTGTGAATTATTACCACTGGAGACGCATTTACAAGAGAAGTATTTTGGATATCAATCCGATTTAGGCACTGATTGGGTGATCATGATTGAAGCAACCTGACCAACCGATGGGCAATACTGAGAAACCACAGCAATTTACCAGTGGATGACTTGTCCACGTACAATGTAAAACCTACATTACAGACTGCTTTTCATCGATTATTACAGAGTTCAGTTTCAACCACAGAACAAGAAGTTGTACCAAAAATTCCTAGCTCACCCTAAAACGGTTCATTTTAACGGTGTGACTCTTAACACCAATCACAAAGACACTCCTTCTTTTTTTTTTTTTTGCATCGATCAGAATTCAAAAAGTGATTCAAAAATGCTCTCGCACACACACACACACACACACACACACACACACACACACATGCAAATAAATTAACATGTAAAAAGTAAACAATTTCAAGAAAAAAATTATATTTTTGGTTTTGAGTTTTAAAATGTGTAATTAAATGCAAAAATAAATTAGCAGCTTAAATCATGGTACATTCACATGAGTTGTTTACTGATAAATCTAGTGACATAAACAAGGCAGAAACACATGTTCCAGGCAGATCGTGCAGAGTGGAGACCAACGTTTATCTAAACCAAATAGTAAATGTGCACTTTCAGAATTCACAAGGTGACCGAGAAATTGTGCAATCAAAGAAAATCAAAGAACATCCTGTGTCCTCACAAATGAACTGCTTCTGAGCAGTTCTGAACTTCTTCAATTCAACAAACGTGTCACGGCGGTCGTCTCTTTAGTTTCCTCTCAGAATCCCTTTAGCGTTGAATGTTGAAGGCTCCCAAAATAACACGTGGACTCCCGTCTGTCCTGTGGATACTCACGCTCTATCGTGCGAGTCTGCCCGTCCCCTGAGCCTTGACCTGCGCCCCACTGGTCAGGCGGACTTTTTTTTGACGCAGAGGCGATTCACAGAGGTGCGATTTGGCAGAATCCGACCCTGCAAACCCGTGCGTTTGTGGTGCTGCGTTTTCACCGTCGTCTCACTTGGGGCTGGGAACGGTCCCAGACGCCGGCGAGCTCTGGTAGGTGCGCAGCAGCACCTTGTGCTTGGTGGCGCCCTCTGAGCGACGGCATTGCTGTTCCACCAGGAACTCCTTGAGTCGGCCGGAGGTGAAGGTGAGAGTCTGTCTCCTCAGCTTCATAAGGTAAGAGTCCTGCAGCCAGGCTTGTGTGAAGCAGTCCCGTGTCGTCGGACGGGCCCTGGGAATACACACAGAAATACACACGACGTCGCAGTTCATATTCTGTATTACAGGAAGTGTAAAATCTGACTTTGCTGACTCTCACCATGGGTAACTGCTCAACATCTTCTTGAGAAAGGCGGAGGCACTTTGGGACACGTTTGGGTGAAGTTTCGTCGGGTCAAACTTCGCCATCAGGATTTTGGCTTCGACTTGCAGAGGGTCTTTATCTTCAAAGGGCAGTCGACCACTGAGCCTGGAGGGAAAGACGGGAAAAACAGAGTTGAGCAGGATAGTTCCAAAATGTAATGCACTTAATTAAAATGTGGCGCCTACTTTAACAAGGGACTTGAGCTCTTGACACATTAAAAACACACATCAAGGAAACATGAAGTGTTTTCTCGTCTTTAATGTTAACGAATGAGCATGTTTTTTGGGAACGCTTCAAATGTAAGCAATATGTCCACACACACATGAGACGTCTCACTCACATGACATAGGTGACAACGCCAACAGTCCAAATATCCGAAGGAGGACCAACCACTTCACCTTTTACCATCTCAGGAGCTTTTGTCAAGAAGATGAACATTTAGAAATTGTTTTTTTTGCACAAAAAGTAGCATAAAAAGTGAGTTTGCTTCAAATGTTGGAGTCAGAGGCGACTTATATCTGGACTTCAGAGAAGTCAGAAGAGGTTCTCGTCCTCACCCATGTACTCCAGTGTTCCTGCTCCGGAGTCCCAGGGTTTGAGGCTGAGGGGGTTGAAGCTCTGGGCGCTTCCAAAGTCCACGATCTTGACGGCGTTGAGGTTGGTCACCATGATGTTGTCGGGCTTCAGGTCCAGGTGGAGGACGCGGCGGTTGTGGAGGTACTCGACCCCCTGGAGGATCTGGACCAGGTAACCCACCACGTCGTCCTCGGAGTAACGGAACCTGTCGAGAGCAAAAGGAGGTTCTTAACTCTGTGTGAGTTTGTGTCTCTCAGTACGAGGCGACGTCTCCGTCCTCCTACCTGTCTATGAGGCTGTGCAGCAGCTCTTTGCCGGTGCAGTACTCGGCCACCAGCACCAAGTAGTGCGGCGTGACGTAGGCTTCGTGCAGAGCCATGACCTTTTCATTGTGAAGGGATTTCAGGATCTCGTACTCCTTCAGGACCTCCTGCTTGTTCTCCTGGTTGTAGCAAATTATCTTCGCCATGTAGATTTTGCCCGTCGTGTTCTCGCGGCACTCTCTGACGACTCCAAAGCGACCCCTGGCAAAAAAAATAAAGGAACATATGAACTTATTACTACAGAAGTAGGAGATGGAGAGGATCCAGAAACCAGAAAACCCATGCAATTGTCCTCAGAATGACAGTTTCATCATGTTGGAAACTCTGAAAGTGCATAAAGGCAATAAAGCAGTGCATAAAAAAACAGGATTAATTAACTCAGTGCAGGTGTTCTATGATTTCAAGCCCTTCTGTCTCACCGGGCTTTCTCGTCCAGGAAAGTGTACGGCTTCTGAGGAACCCCCTGTCGTAGAGCCGTGGAGGGCGTGGTGCGTCCTGATGGGGTGCCTCTGGTCGGGGTACTGACCCCGTCACCAATGGGGCTCAGGCTGGAGGACTGGAGCACTTGTGGGGAAAAGGCGACAGGAGTCGGGGTGACACGAGCGGTGGCGGTGGGGACGTATGTGGGCACAGAGGCCACTGCTGGTTTGATTGGCGCCGATGGCGGGGATATCGGAGGGTTCTGGGTCATGGGAGACACCACGTTTACTGGACTCTGGGGTTTGGGGAGGACAAAGGGTGGAGGTGCTTTGACTGCGGGTGAAGAGGGATGAGAGGAGCTTATTTTTGGAGCGTCTTCGGTGGTTGCGCCTGCAGATGGCAGTTGGGGGTTTGTCACGAGGCCGGAGGGCAGAGAGGGCGGAAGAGGTGAAGCAGCAGGGGAGGCTGCATCTTTTGGAGAGGTGGAGGTGGAGACGGCTGTCCTGGGAGCGCTGTTCTGGACCGGCTTCAACGCAGGCACCGTCACCGAGGAGGGGGCGACTGGTTCAGGTGGAGCTGGGACTGTCTTTACGACGGCCATGGCAGGTGAAGCTCCTCCAGCTGAGAAAACAGAAATACAACCCTTTAAGAAAGGACCTTCAATTGCTGCTTTTATCCACCATGTGGACCAAGCATGCGGTACCAACTGTACCTGTTGAGTCCACGCTGACCGGAGCAGAACAGTTGCTGAATGGTCCCTGTCCTGCCTTGTTGATACAGGCCACTCTGAACCTAAAAGTGCCACCTGATGGCAGGTCTGTGACATTGTAGTAGCAGTCCACAACGCCAGTGGCTACAGTCAGCCAGTTAGAATCACCTGCAGCACAGAGGGAAAGTGATCTTCATATAATGTCACTGTGATCTTTAAGGATAGAGCATAGAGGGATAAATGAGGCAACCGAAGTATACATATTGGATATATATATATATATATATATATATACTTATTGTAAATGGAATTATGAAGGGAAGAAAGACGAGTCTCAAAAAGTAAAAGTTAGAAAAGAATCTTGTTTTGTTCTCGTTGTAGTTCACATATTGACCACCAGGTGGCGGTGTTGTCAAACTGATGATAACGCTTGTAAAACGTTACGCATCAACAAACATTTCTTATGTTGGCACAGTGAAAGAGACCTGGAGTCAAATGTAAATTTAGAAGTGACAAATTATTCTGTGAGCACCTGAATCAATGCTGCCAGGCAAACAATACATTTGGAATGAGACGACAAGGCAATAACAGCCAGAAGGAAATCAATCTGAGCAAAAAGTCTGAGTCTGCTGCACCAGGTTTGTGTGTTTCACCCACCACATTATAAGACAGTGATGATTCATCATGTTAAATGGCAAAAAGCTGTGAGAGCAGCACCGCTACAGTCACTATGCCCTCGAGGGACGACTCGGTTTACTCGGTCTAGGTTGTGTCTCTGGGTATTGAGACTTATATCTCCGGGCGTTCTCCACATATGTTACAAAGCCAAACGTCGTCAAAGCTTTTCAAACACTGCGAAACCTAGAGTACATACTGACAAAAACACCCAAAGGGAATGTGGTTTTATAAACCATCGAAACGACCTACAAACCAATTAATAGCAACGCGTTTCACAACTTACTCCATATTCATTTGGATGAGCTGAATGTTGCTCAATGATACATGGATAAAACAGTAGTGAGGGGACTCGCCTTCTGTTCTTCTTTCCAGGGTGTAGCTGCACGGAGACTTGGTGTCCGCTGGCTTCCAGAGCACCAGGGCTGTGTTGTTGTAGGTCTGGGGGATTTCAGGGGTCCCAGGCCGCTTTGGGACACCTTAAAAAGGGTGAAAAAGAACAAATGAGATGATGCAGACACACATGAGTTCCGTAGTTATACTGGGCAGATGTGAGTGCTGAATTTAAGATATTCATGTGGGTTTTTTTAGTCTCAAGGATTTTCATTTGCATGTGGTTTTAAGTGTGTGTGTGTGTGTGTGTGTGTGTGTGTGTGTGTGTGTGTGTATGTGGGTGGTTTCGTAACGTGTGCATGGTTTTACTACTGCGTGAGCAGGATTGAATTGCGTCCTTCACAGGCTTTCATAAAAGCTGCTGTCGCATATTTCAAGTGCTTTACATTGCAAACCGTTACAGCAATCACTGATTCAATAGATTCAAACGTCACTTAATAAATAAATCACGTTAAGGTTTGAAGACACCAAAGACAAGATGTTCATTTCCTCGCGAGCAGGATTAAAAAAAAGAGAAAGGGTGCAGACGATGGTGTTTTGTAGTGACACCAAACCAGACTTGACACAAACAGTGTCGTTCTGTAATTTGAAAATGTATTTCCCATCGAGCCTGTGCATCAGGCGAGATGAGCTGTCTGAAGTATTTTCCTCACAGCACAAGATTATCAAGGGGACACGAATAACATCAGTGGTTGAGATTAGAAATATTACACGTCCAAAGCCATGACAAAAAAAAAAATCAATTACGCCTGACATCTGGGGAATGTATTTTCCACTGAAACCTCAAAAAGTCTCATTGCTATCGTTCCTTTTTTAAGCAGCACTGTTTTCTTTACACACTATTTGTGCAAAGGCATGACTGGAGTCTTAAATAATGACCCGCCGCAGACGATTCCCAAATCCCCGGAAGCATCATTTGTTCCCATTACGTGATGAATATGAGAAAAGACGAAAATCCATTAAGCCAATCTACTGTAAAAGTTAATCCCTTGACATTAATATTCATTGAAACTGTATCAATATTCATTCCATTCTTCCTGCAATTAAAATGAAATCATGTAAAATACATCACATCATGAGGATAATTAGTGTGTGTCCATGGAAGGCAAAGGAGCAGCTGTGCCTGGAAGAGCTCTCGCTCTATGTTAATGAATAATTAACAATAACAACATTAAGGACAACACTTTGTGGAGAGCTACGGGCTGAATAAGCTACTTACAAGCTATGGTCAGTGTGCAGGAGGTGGTGATGGTCGCTATGGCGTTGGTAGCTACGCATTCATAGACTCCAGCATCCCTCCGGCTGGACTTCATGATCATGAGAAGCTGCCTGCCATCCGGATGAGACATCAGGTTGATCCTGTCGTCCACCTCCAGCGGCTTCCGATCTGGAACGCACAACAAATTCGAGAAACTGAGCGGCACTTTGTGGATAAAACCACGAGGCAAAAATGTTCTGGGAGGCTTTAAGCACCATACCCATCGTCCATGTGATCTCTGGATGTGGACTTCCAGCTGGGAGGCAGCTGAGAGTGACCGACTCCCCCTCCAGTAAGATGTGGTCTTTCAGTTTGATGTGGAACACGGGGGCAAAATCCGAGGCAGAGCGGATGAACTGCTGGCTTTTTGACAAACCCTCTTTGGGGACGGAGGAAGGCAGATCAGACTGAGAGGGGGTTTTGTCTTTCTTGCCCCTCGTCAAACCCCACCTGTCCCACCGGGATCGCCTGTCGGTCTCTGAGGCTTTTTCGGAATGGATGCTGGAGGCGGATTCAATCGATTCCTTGGACGCAGCGGCGCCGGTCTGTTTCGCGAGCTGATTCTCGGGGATGCCCATTCCTTTGAGTCCTCGGCCCTCAGATTGGGAATGACGATGGCGGGTAAACAGAGGCGTCCTCTTCCCCTCTTCACCCTCTTGTCTCTCCTCAGACTGACTGCGGATCTTCGAGGTAATTCCTGCCACTTTGTTCTCGAACTTGTGTCGCATTGCCAGGACGGGGGAATCGGTGACTTTCTTCAAATCCTTTAGCACCAGCTCTTTCTGACTTCCCCCGGCGGTTCGGTCCTTCCTCTCCTCAGACTGGGTCTTTATTTTGGCAGAGATTCCTGCCACTTTGGACTCAAACTTGCGCCTCATAGCAGAAACCGATGACTCCTCAGCTTTTCTTTGTTCTCTCTCGTCCAGCTGCCTCTGTGCTCCTGCGCTGCTCAGCTCTTTTGTATCCAGGGACTTGCTGCGTCCAATGGCCCATGAAACCCTCTTGTTAACAGCAGTTTCCTGCACATCCTGATGCTTATCCTCCTTTGGTTTCTCACCCTTCTTATCAACGGATGTGGACCTCTTGGCCCGCAAGGAAAACCTCCCAATCAGGCTGAGGCCTGTTTCTTTCTCTTCTCGTCTTAAATCTTGAACAGATTTGGATTTCTCCTGTAGTCCTTTAGAAACTATTTCAAGAGGCGCCCCCCTTGGCCCCGGCCTGTAAACCTCCTCACCCCCCTCGCCCCCCTTCCGGTTTAGCACAGGGGATTTCTCCTCCGACTTGTTCCTGGTCAGTTTCCGGAGGCCACGGGTCAAAGACGACTCCCGCTTCTTAAACCTGGCTTCGAAAACCTCCTCCGAGTCGATGTCTTGGATGTCTGTTCTGAGCACGGGCTGGCGGTGGATGCCAGCAAGATCGTGGTTTGGCGAGGTGGAAACAGAATCAGGAGATCGATCAGCAGCCGCCACTTTGGCAAATACTGCTGGATGTTCAGGTAACGTGGGGATTTCTGTGCACTTTGCGTCATTTGTTGAGGTCGAAACAGCTTGAATAACACTTGCATATGCAGAGGAGGGTTTACTATTTTGCGTTTTATCTCCCTTCATATCCTTTTCATTAATACGTAACTCTTGATTCACTTTCTTCTCTTCTTCATCATCATCATCATCATCCTCCTCTATTACAATTATAGGAGTAATAACAGAGGGTGATCTAGAGTCAGATTCTACTTTATCTGGCTTTTCTAACTGGGTTTTGGTCCTTTTCTCCGTTATACCATCCATGTTCTTCTCGTTCATACTTTGCATATCATCACTTTCTTCCACATTGATCCGTTTTTGCTGTTGGTCCAACCTTCCTGGTGTTGAGAGTATAAAGGAAGTCTTCTTTGTAGGCGAGGCAGACATGGACTCCTGAGTTTGCTCTGTGATTGCAGACATCGAGGTCGCCTCCTGGAGCTTTTTCCCTTCTATGCTACCGTTGCCCACCGATGGGATCTCTAAGGGGGCTCCAAACCGGCGGTGCAGGGGCATGGGCTCAGAATCCCCCTGAGTGAAGGAGGCGCTTTTACGGAAAACTTTGGTCTTTGGCGCGTCCTCTCCGGGGTTCTCTGAAGACGCTGCTCTGGCGAGTGTCGACGGCCCCGCTTTGGATCTCCTCAAGTTCCGATCAAGGGAGCCAGACCGCCTCTCGTCTTCCATGCCGAGTGTTTCAAACAAGGGCCCTCGCAGGCCGCTCATCTTTTTGTCCGCGTTTCCTCCCCTGAGCAGCCGCTGTCTCATCAGCTCCAGTTTGAGGGCATAATCCTCCTGGCTTAACTTGGCCGCCCCGGGGCTCGGGCTGCGATTGGGTAGCTCCATAGAAACAGCCTTTTTCAGGCTCTTGTTACTTTCTTCTGAATCCTTGTTTGCGTTTCCCTCTTCTGGGTCGATGTGGAGAAGCAGTGCTGAATCAGCAGAGCTGCCTCTCCTCATCGTAGCCCTCCTGGCTTTTGTCGGCGTTTCGTCCTCCTCCACACTTGTTCCTTTTTTAAGGGAGGCTTGTGTTGTTTTTTCCATTTTCTCCTCATCTTGGGTTCCCTCTTCATTCTTCACGCCTTTATTAGCCCCTCCTCTCGTACCTGCCGTCTCCATGTTGTCCCTTTTCCTTGTCCCATCAGCAGCAGCACTAGGCCACGCAGTGACGTCTTCGTCCCCCGGGATCTCGTTAAGGGAGACCCTGGAACCAGAAAAGACCATGGACAGCGGCATCGGAATGAAGGGAAGCTCATCTACATCTGCATCGGAGTCAGAGGAAGAGGAGGGTGGTGGGGAGCCTTCTTTCAAATGCCGGGCCACAGCAATGGAGACGTGTTTCGATGACTCATTCAAAAGCTCTGGGATCGACCGCATCACCATCTTGGATTTGTAGTTGATAAGGGAACGCTGAAAAAAAAAAGAAATAGAGGACAACATGAGTTAATAATAAACATAATTTAGGCCTATGGACTCTGTCTAATCCTGCATTAAGAAAACATTAATTTCCACGTAATAAATTCACGTTCAGTGGCTTACCTGCCATCGCCTTCGAGACAAAACTTGCTTCAGCATAGCTGTGCTGATGCTCTTGTTCGTTGGCGACTGCAAGACAAAAGGAGAAGTGTCAGCATTCACTTACATACACCAAACGTTCCGGTTTCATTCCTGTCTACATTTAAAACATTTTATCCCTAAAACATGGTGAAAATAGTTGTTTGTATGGCTGTTGTGATAAAAACAGCTATCCAAAATTCCCTCTGTACTTTGGAAATATAGAATTTCATGTATTTTGTAATCCAAAAAATGTGTCTTTATGTAAGGAATCAGCTGGCGAAGTTTCATGGTGATGTCTAATAGTTAAATAAAATGTTACCCTCTTCTACCTTGAGGCTGGGTGATGTATTTTCTAAAAAATAACTCACCTTGAACCAAGGATGACGAAGGCACTCGATGGCACTGGGCCTCCTAGAAGATGAAACATGAGGAAGGAGCTTGTTACTGTTTAGACACAAAATTATATATATTTACATATGTTTATGGTAAAAGACAAAGCCATCAAAGATGCTTACAGTCGGTCCGCCACCAAAAGCTTGATGACGAATCCCTTCGCTTCTTTGCAGAGGTCGGCGAACATGCTCTCCTCAAACGCCACATTGTAGTTCCGGATGTTTAAGGCCGTTGCTCTGTCATTCTCCCCAGCAAAAGGAGACACGCCAGTCAGGCTGGAACGAAACAGAGAAAGATATCTGTGCTTGTTATCTATTATATTGAAACTACTCAAAGTAAAAACAAATGATGACAAATCCACATAACATACCAGAGGTACGTGATGACACCAGCGGGCCTGTGGGAGAGCAGGACAGACGAATGACGTGTGGATTTTTTTGGGAACAACACAAAAGATTTCACTCTGCTGCAGATAACAAGGTAGTGGCTGCATTGTGTAGTCACGCTGGAGAACAGGTGGCTCACCATATGTCTGTTGCTGTAGAGACCGGAGTTTGGTTAACAATCTCTGGTGCGACATATTCCGGCGTGCCGTATTTGCAGTAGTGCTCCTCAGAAGTCTCCAATTTCGCGGCGTTACCAAAGTCACAAATGCGGATCAGGTCGCTCCCAGGACTCGCCATTAAAATGTTTTCCGGCTAGAGTTGGGGAAGAGTGCCCCCCGAAAAAAACAATGTTAGGCTCTTATCAAAGAATGTGATGAAATAGATTCGATGCGGTGTCAGAGGTGGACAGATACCTTTACGTCAAGGTGGGCAATGCTTTTTTGGTGAAGATAACGAAGACCTTCCAAAAGCTGCTGAATGCTCCAGCGGATCTGCGGAGAAAACACCGTGGAATGAACTTAACAGTCCCTGTTACATAATGATAGCGCAGTGCAGGCAGCAGAGGCACACAAACCTCCAGTTCCTTGACTGTTGTTTTTTTGGCCATTCTTTCCAGCAACTCCTCGTGACATCTTCACGCAATAGTTAAGAAAAAAAACAAAAAAAAAACAGAGCTGTGGCTTGACTGCACAGTCCAAGTGGTAGGTGCATGAGAAATGAATTATAAATGAGCAAAACTCCCACACATCCTATCTCTTGCTAATTCCACTCATCGGCAATGAGTCAGAGAGAAGAAGCTGTGCGGCGCTGTATTCATGCCTCCGGGGGAGCGCAGAAGACATTAGGATTAATGCTCTGGATCTTTCGTGTCCTTGAGATGCGTTTGAGAGCACTTTTGTTCGACAGTGAAGATAAAATTTGAAACAGTACTGCAGGAAAGGTAGGGCCTTTTTGATAGATATGAACATTAGAGACATAAGAGATTAAAAAAAAACCTAAAGCATAGTATTTCCCAGCAGAGATAATACAATTGCGTTGAAAGGATACAGCTCTGTGATGAGCACCACCACACTCTTCTTCTCAAAGGCATCATGGAAGTAGAGGATCCTCTCGTTGTCCAGCTCAGACAGCAGGTCCATCTCTCTGAGGGCCAAGGCTTTCCTCCTTCCTCCCGCAGAAATGAACTTGGCAGCGAACTCGGCCTTTCCCTTTTTCTGAATCACCCTCTTCACATAGGAGAAGGCACCCCTGCATCAGACAGCGGAAAACATTTATGCTTTAATACCAAACGAGCAGTTCATGTTCTATTCAACAGCACAGTAAAAGCCTCGTTACAGGGCACAGATCAAAATACAGCTAGAAGAGCATATTTTGACCTTTGAGAACAGTGCGTCTGACAAAATAGCATCAGCTCAAATGTCAACTGAAGGCTTTTAGGAGCTTTAAACCGAGAGAATAAAAATGGCTCTAAAGGTATTTAAATAGACATAATCTCACATCAATGTTGTGGAGTCAACAGAATACTCCTTGAGAGGATTTAAGTCTTAGGTTTGACCTTTTCCCCCACATTTAAATAATACATTATTCTTCGCAAGAGGCAGCACTGCTACAGGAGAATGGCGAGACAAAGAGGGAGGCCGTTGTATAATTTAATTTTTGTTTTTCTGAGCCGTTTGGGAAAATAAATCAGAATCTGAATTCCATCTGAGTTTGCTGCTCTGCTTAATAACTGAAACACATCGCCTGCCTGTTCTGATCACTCGACAATTCCCAGTAAACACCGTGTCTCCACCAAGTCAGACCAAAACAAATCATCTGTCGGCTAATGTATTCGCTGCACTCAGGCTGCCGGTGACTCATCTCCTTCTCTTGCCGTCTACCGTTGATAAGCAGGTGCGACTCCCCGCCGTCCCACAGCCCGACCATCAGCGCTCGATCAGCCGTTAACGGCAAAGTACTCGCTGTGTGTGATGGGCAGACACGCATACACACACACACACACACTCACCTCCCCAGCTCCTTGTGGATATCATAGTAATCCGTCAAACGCCTCATCTTCCTCAGAATGGTTCCTTCGTCCTCCATTGGCTCTGCTGCTTCCTTTCGCTCTGCAGGGAGCAACAACGCAGGCATTTTTATGTGTGTATGTGTTTGGCTGTACATGTGTGCCAGAGTAGTGACAGATGGTTTCATCAGGTGGTCCTTCCCATATGGTGTAGATTTAGAAGTGCAATTTTCAACAACAACCAGTGTATATTGTTTTGTTTGGCATCAGCAAATGGCTATAATCTAGACTAAATGGTAAAGATCAAAAGCAAACAGAGGAAAAGCCTGCCGGTAAACCATTTTTGGAACAGGCCGTTAATTCTCCAAACAAAACAGATTGAGAATGTATCATGGAAAGATGCTACCTCCTCATATCTTTCAATCTCACAGGATTATAATCATAATTACTAGGGTGATTCTGTCTGTTTGTGCAGACGGTATTGTTGGACAGCAGACCTGTATGGACTGTGAGTTCAGCTTTGCAGGAGTTGGAGCCGGCCAGGTTCTTCGCAGTGGAGGTGTACACACCGGATTGTTCGGGGCGGGCATTGAGGACAACAAGGGAATACTCGGGGTCGTCGTACACAAATGTGAAGTGGCTGCTCTCAGAGAGAAGCACATCGTCCTGCGACAGAACAATCAAATACAGTTAACATGGTTAATATGGTCTTGGATTACACTAATAATTCTGCTATTTTCAATGTCACGTTTCTCTAGCTGTTGTGCTGCATCACTTCAACTCCTCTTTATCTGATTTCAGGACAATTGTACCTTATACCAGAGAATATCTGGGTCTGGTTTCCCTTCAACCACCACAGCCAGACGGGACGTCTCCCCAATGTGCACATCCACATCCTCCATGATGGTTTCAAACTTGGGAGACACTATGGAAGAAAAAAAAGAGAGAAGAGAGAGAGAGAGAGAGAGAGAGAGAGAGAGAGAGAGAGAGAGAGAGAGAGAGAGAGAGAGAGAGAGAGAGAGAGAAAAGATTTAGAAGATTAGAAAATCTATCTAAAAATCTCACATTTAGATCATGGCTGAGTAAAAAGGAAAGCTCTACTATATTCATGATGCTTTACTTCAAAAATAGCTACAGCTCAAATGAAATGACACACAGCTCCTCTTTGTTGGCATTAACTGCTGCCAGGAGTAAGTAGTAAGTTCATTGGATTCAAGCTGAAATGCTAAATTTATCACGTGGTGTTCTGCTTCAACTAAACCGACCTGCCATTGCCAGCTGAGGCGTGCAGAGGTCGCTGCCAAACTGGTTGCTGGCCGTGACCACAAGCTGACCGATGTCTGAGCTCCTGACTCTCTGGATCTTCAGGGTGTGTTGATCGTCGTCTGGCATGCTCATCTCATACATCCCCAGTCGGTTGACCAACACCACCCCCCTCCTGGGTAAGACAGAGGCAACATATCAACATTATGTGACGTGTGTGTGCAAGGACCTTTCTCAGCAGTTGGGCACCAGACACCCTGCAGGGAACAAAGCTTTTCCAGAGCTCCACGGAGAACATGTGCTCGAACGTGAAATGTTGAATTAAATCAAAGCAAAGTGAACCACTGCACAGCGGAGCTCCTCAGTCCTGGTCCGCTGGATCTAGGCTCCTGCTATTTTAATTGGAATCTGTAGAGGTTACGATAAGCCTGTTCACAATATGTCCTGTCTCGATGTATGAAACAGTCTCTGATGAGAAGAGAAATGGGATGAAAACCAGCATGAGCTCCAGCTCCTCAGAGACTTCTTCTGTTCTTCGGGTTCTGTTTAAAATAAGCTTCCTGCTTTATATTGCAGACTTGGATGTTACTGCTTGTATTATTTTTGCACCCAAAAAAAAACCTCACACTGTGCCACAAGAGAACTGACCTTTTCCAGGTGACAACTGCGTGCACGTGGTTCAGCGTGATGGTGATGCTCGCAGGTTGGTTCTCAACGACGTACACAATGTCAGGTTTGTCCAAAATGACTGGGGCTTTCCTTAAATAGGGTCCTACCGAGGGTAACAGAAATCATATCAACTAAACATCGTCTCTTTGAAAATGCAAATATACCAAGGCCTGCCTCGGCTTTGTTACCTCTGTCCAGCAGCTGGACCAGGTCAGTGGAGGGTGATGGTTTGCTCAGCGTCTTCACGGTGGACGTCAGGATTCTGAAAGCGTAGCGGACTCCTTTGGACAGGGAGGTGGCGGTGTAGCTGGTCTCCCTCAGGTTGGACGCCACGACAGACCACTGGATCGAGCCCAGAGGCTGCTGCTGGACCACATATAGCAAGGAGCCGGCATCTGCACACACACACACACACACACACACACACACACACACACACACGGTGTTTAGGTACTCAATGTGGATGGCAATGAAACACATAGTGAGGTGCTTAAGATTCAGAGAGAAAAGGATTTTGTTTTGTTTGTGCTGATGATATAAGAAATCCAAAAGGGGTGTAAAATAATCTCAGAATGAAAAGAAAGCAAATAAACATCTACGACATTCATTAGAAACCTAATGAACCCACCAAATGAAGAGTCGAGCCTCTTTGGTCGCTTCCAGCTGAGGCTTATAGTTTTCCCTGTGATGGCCTCTATCACTGGAGGACCATCGGGGGGGTCAGGAACGATATCTGTTTCCAAATAAATACACAAATGTATACATATCAAATGGGAAATATTGGATCTCTCAGCTATGGCATCAAACATTAAGCCTCCGTCTGTACCTGTGACGTATAGATGTGCATAGCAGGTCGCTTTGCCCAGTTTATTGGAGATGACGGCCTTGTAGACGCCCCCGTGAGCGTGACAAGCGCTCCGAATGACCATACTGTGGACATCCCTGTCTGAAGAACAGACGCACAACTTTTTGATTTACCGTCATTCGATCCCAAAATGCTTTGCTTGTTGTTTGTCTGTCGTTTGCTTACGCTGGGTCATCTTGCGTTCTTCGCTGCTCTCGATGCGCTTGCCGTTGTGGTACCAGGCGATGGTTGGGTAGGGCAGACCCGCCACTTTGCATTTCAGCAGCACCTCTTTGCCGTCAATCACCTCCACATCAGCCAGAGGCTTGACGAAGTCCGGCATGGTCCTCTTCTCCACCTCACTCTCCAGAACCTCAGGCTCCTCTGGGATCGATGGCATCTTCTCCAACTTGGCCCTGAAGGAAGGAACGAGGGATTGAGTTTTAAAACTCTGAGCATGTGCACTTCATTCAATGTATGAGCTACTTCTCTTACATGTGAGAAGAGATGGCAGCTCGAGGTTCTTGCATGTAGAGCTCAGCGGTGCATTCAGACTTTCCATGAACGTTTTGAGCGACTGCTGTGTAGAAGCCTTCCGTGTCGCTGCTAACGTGGGCGATGACAAGCGAGTGACGACCCCCCTCTTGAAGGAAGCGAACGTCGTCACTCTCCTCCACTCTCGTCTCTGAAAGAAGATCGGCGTGAAACAAAATCAGACATCGCCGTTTCCTCTGAAGCGTGCAGAACACCACGTTCATCGAATATCAGACGCAACACTGGGGATTCTTACCAAAATGCATCCACGTGACTCGAGGAGCGGGGGATCCGCTCACCTTACAGTCGAAGCGGGCAGTGCGGCCTTCGATTACCTCCAGAATGTCCAGCTTACGGGTGAACAGAGGCTCCTTGGACGGGGCGACGCTCAGGTTTGCGTTCGAGGTCAACTCCTCTGTAAATGCAATGACACGTCGTTCCTTTTTCACTAATGTATCATGTGTTTATTTACTCATTTTACTTTTAGCTTTAGCATCATTCAAATGTAGAGAATCCTTCATTTGAGAAGCTGCAATGGACATTCATGCTATGATATGAATGTGTGTTTTCCAACTTCTCTTAAATACCAGTGTTTGCAGTTCACCTTTGGCAGTGCTAAGCTTGCAGGTGTATGTTCCACTGTCATCCTCGTGAACTGAATTAAGCAGCAGACGGCACCTGTAAGACAAAACAAGACAGCTTTTAAAAAAATGATAATAATAATGAAACAAAACTAATGAAGTAAAGCAGAGAAGTCATACACATCACCAGAAGACATGAACCCACCTCTTGCCATCAAAGTGCATTTTGCAGTTGAGCAGCGCCGGCTGGATCAGCTTCCCATTTGAGAGCCAGTCCACATCGACGTCTGGAGGTCCTGTCATGTGACACTCGAACATGGCCGACTCTCCGGCTTTCACCGCCACACCTTTTACCTCCCGGGTGATTTTCAGTGTCGCTTGTGCTGCAGACGCTGATAAAGCAGCGATGAAATATTACACGATATTTCTCACAACATGATTAAACGAGACAGATTC
Source organism: Cebidichthys violaceus (assembly GCF_023349555.1). Classification (NCBI taxonomy): domain Eukaryota; kingdom Metazoa; phylum Chordata; class Actinopteri; order Perciformes; family Stichaeidae; genus Cebidichthys; species Cebidichthys violaceus. The sequence goes on along the minus strand of NW_027176417.1, from coordinate 3,784,110 downwards.
AATTCTTCATTACTCACCTTTGACCTCCACTCGGCACTCCGCTTGCTTGGATCCGTACTCGTTGACGATCTTGCAGACGTAAAGCCCCGAGTCTGACCTCTGAGCTGAGCCCATTCTCATTTCGCTGGTGCCGTCGCCGGTCTCTCTCACAGCGAAGCGCCCCGCTGTCTTCACCGTGACTCTGTCCTTCAACCTGGGTCAACATAAAGTGGCTGTCACAGTCGATTGCACTCGGGTGTTTAATAGAGGGCCGTGTGTGTGTGACAGTAAGCGGCCTTGGTTGAGATAATAGCTTCGAGTGTCTGTCTGACATCAAGATTTCTTACCAGTAAACCATGGGTTTGGGCTCTCCTGCCACCTTCGCTGAGACGACGACATCTTGACCCTGAGTCACCTCCTGGTCACATGGCGCCACCTTTTAAAGGTAAATCACAACATACTTATGTACAGAGACTTTAAGGGTTAGAGGGTGGTCCCTAACGTTTCCATGAATTCCTTCAGTCTGACGATCAAAGCCAACGTTTCAGATTCAAAACATCTTATCATGATTACGAATATCATCGTTATCAACCCTCCTCCTCCTCCTCTTCTTAGATAGATCCGTCCCGACGTATGCATCCTTAATGTTGATCGTCAGTCCTAAAGATCAGCTGTGAAAAACATATCGAGACGTTGCATCGGAGGCTCTCCTACCTTAAATGAGGGAGTTTCTTTGAAGTGGACTCTTTTACTCGGAGCAGCTGAGTGCCGGAGCTCCATTGCCTCCTCCTGAGGGCTCAGATCCTCCTCGTCTGGCTGCTTTGGACTTCTGACTTCCAAGGCCCCGACTTGTTTCCCACATTGCATGTGGGTTGGCTCTGCGAGAACAGGAGAGTGATGTTGGACGTACATATAAAGCAAACATCGTCTAATTCATGAAAAAATGTACTCTGATTCGCTCGCTACTTAATTTGTGTAATTAAGTGCACATCTCTTTGAAATATTGTTAACATGGCAACAGGGTGGCCCGATAAACCTTTAGATCGGAACAATCTGTCAGGGCTCTGATGTTTACAGTCTTTGCTTGCTTTTCTGGAGATGATTATCTTTGCCAAGGCGAGCAGTTGGCAACATAGAGTGCAGAGTTAGAGATGAGTGGGCCATGTGCACCCACATATACGCACAGAGAGCGTAGGGACCTCTCTGAAGTGACTGTAACTGAACAGATAATGAATTAATCCCATAATCCCTGACCCAATCATTCGCTTATTCCCAGGGAGTTCCCGAGCAGACACTGTGTCTGGACTCGTGGCAGCTTCCACTAAAGTCAGAATGAATTCACCGCTGGATAGAGAAATATAAAACATCTTTAGACTGCTCTGCTCGTTCTCTTTCTGCCTTGTCGCTTTCTTTTTCTCCCTGCTTCTCATTTTCTCTGTAAAACCTGAATCTCAGACATCTGGCATAAGCAGATAACACTGTGACAACGGAGAAGGAATAATATCCATCAAGTCGTGTCGTCTCTTAAGGAGAAAACAAGGAGTGCTGCTATTAAACTAAATCAAAAGTCCAAAAAGAAAGGAAACTGGCTCGTCTGCTTAAAGCTGCAGGTGGAAGAAGTCTAAGACAGGTTGTCCACATGCGCAGATAAAAGATACAAGAGCTGACTTAAAGCAATAAAAAGTTAAAAATAAAACCGAAAAACACAAAGATGCCGGATTATTTGTCTTCGGTAGGAAGGTATTCTGATGGATTGTCATCACGCTGGCATTAGAAAAGGGAAAAATGCCAAAATAACCTACCTAGAGTCACATCTCTGAGCGGCGTCTGTGCACCAGAGGATAAGTCCCGGGAGTATTTACGCAGACCTGCCAAGTCTTACACAACTGCTGCCGCACAGTCCGAGTCAACGAACCTTCCTTTTCAGTCTCATCCTCTATTCTCTCTCTGCCTCCCGTCACGTTTATGTCAATAGTCTCCAGCATTCCTGACATCCCGAAGATCACGCAATAGCATCTGAAAAGTTAAATATCGTATAAAGTTTTGAATTTCTTTCTTTTTTCTAACCAGAATCCACAGAGGATGATGCTGCTCTTAAATGAATAAACAGCTGGTGAATGAACTGATAATCTCTTTCACCATATTGAGGTCTGACATCCTTCCGTCATTCTCTTCCTGTCAAAGATCTACTCAGTTTCCCAGCTTAACCAGCTGAAGCGACTCACGTAATCTCCCAGCACATTGTGGCAACTCTGTAGCGTGAAATCTAGAGAGATGAAAAACTGCCTGATTAATCTCACACAGGGACATAAAGCAGACTGCAATTACCCGAGAGAACAAGAGGGCGGCTAAAAATACTCCTGCAAGCTAAGACTCCGCTGGCCTAATATGGAAACACAGGCCCTCGTGCTGCTGGTGAGTCGGCACCAGAGTGTACGCTCACATTTGTTGACAAAACTGGGGAAGTGCAGGTTGCATTTACATGAGCTGATTTAACACTCTGGGAGCGCTACAAGCTTTTCAGCACATCCACCGCAGGCTCCTTCATAACAGCAGCCTCTTCCAAGAGGAATATTTATTTTGTTTACACCTCGTTCTGAATGCCATGCCTGCCTTTAAGACACGGGAGACCTTTGTGTGTGTGTGTGTGTGTGTGTGTGTGTGTGTGTGTGTGTGTGTGTGTGTGTGTGTGTGTGACGGGGGACAAGTCTGCGTTGTGAATCCGCACCGAAGGGGGAGCTCAGCGCCTTTTAAGAATTAATAGGTTGCCATGGCAACTATCGCGCTGCCGAGGAGCCCCGGTCGGGATGCTGAGCTCCAGCGGGCCTTTGTAGTCATTAAGACAGAATGTCAGGCGGAGGAGGGCTGGCAGTGGATTAAAGCGAGTTTGTGTGTGTGTGTGTGTGTGTGTGTGTGTGTGTGTGTGTGTGTGTGAGTCAACATGTATTTCAAGGAGAGCATCGTCTCCATGTGCCTCAACGCGTCCGTCTTCATTTAAATTTGTGTCGCATCTTTGTAAATCAAACAGCAAATCGCAGCGCGCGTTGGGACATCCTTCCATCTCTGGCCTCGTCTCACCTGTTTGGACATGGAGCGTGGCGCTGCAGGACGCTCTGCCCGCCGCGTTGACAGCTGTGACGCAGTACGACCCCGCGTTGTTCGGCCTCATCTGCTTCACCGCCAGACTGTGCTTCTCCCCGTCAGCCTGAACCACATGGAACGCGTTGCTCCGTATCTCCACATTACTCTTCCTCCATGTCACTGAGGAGGCAGAGAAGAAACACGGATGACACACATAATAAAACCTCCCACAGAAAAGCGGGTAAAGCACAATCCACCTTACAAAGATAAGTAATGAATAAAGCTCATTAGTTTGGGGTTTTACTGAAAAGTCTTTTGATGGATTTTAAACATTGGACATTTTTTTCTTCCTACGAAAACAGTGAATTAAAGGATGAAAAAATACAGAAAACAACAGCAACAAAAAAACCCCAAAATAATCAATTACTAATCAATACTGTATACAGCATATTGTCAGTTGTACCTGTGGGAGGCGGCCTCCCGGTGATGACGCATGTCAGCGTGACCTCCGAGCCGCTGGATGACGCGGTGTCCACAAGAGTCCTCTTAAACCTCGGGCCCTCCGCCGGCTCCTCATCAGCAGGCAGGTCGGAGTCATCGGACGAGGCCCCTGGAAACAACAGGTCAGGTTTATGTGTCACTGCCTGTTTCCTGTTACCTGGTTTCATAAATGGGTCAGGCCCAAAAAAAATCACTCATGGGCTACTTTCTTTTTTGGGCCAATGAGTCTGAGCCCCGCGGTGAGTGTTTGATACATTTTCTATATCGACAACAGGATGGATACATGTTCTACTTCATCGGTCAGTTTATTAGTTTGAAGTGATCATTCTTAAGTTGCTGTTTTTAGTGCTATTGTGCTTATTTGTTCTACTTTTATTGGGATTTTCATTTACAGTAGGTATACTAAGCTTTCCAAACCAAAAGTCACCAAAGATCCATAAACAAAGGCGACATATTTCTGTAAGCTGTGAGCTCTTGAAGGAAAAAAAGGATTTCTGTCTCAGAGTGTTCACTTAACAACAACCCAAACTAACCCCAACTATCCTGAATGTGCATAAGCAATTTCCTCTTTCCTAATTGTTTAATTATCTCATAACCCCTCCAATCAATCTAGTAGGTTAGGAACCACTCACTTAGGCTAATAGAGCTGAAGTGCTACTTTACACACTTAAAGGACGATGGCTCATATGTTGGGTTCACAAAATCTAGAAAAAGACGGATACAGCTCCCACAATGTGGATTTCTGAAGGGATGCCTTGAATGTGACTCTCTGGGTTCAGTTCGGTTCAGGTCGCTCATGCAAGCAGCGGCCACCGTTGTGTGAAATTGCCTGAGAGACCCGTCAATCGAGGCAAAGATACCCCAAAAATATACTTCACTACAACCCTTAGAAATATAAAAGCCACCTAGAAAACCAATACAGTGATTTTGTTGATTGACCTTGGGGTCTAAGTAGTTCTGGATCCAGCAGCTTGTGGCCATTAAAGGGACCACATCAATTCAAAGTTAAGCTTTGGTGGCTGCTGCTTGTGTCGACTTAATTTAGATTTTTACAAAGACGCTTATCAACAATCCTCACACGATATGGACTCATACCTTCCTCTGGAGACCCGGGTTGAACAGAACGCCCTTTCTGGTGAACTTTCCCCTCTTTCCTTCTGGTCTTGCTTCTCGCGTTGCTCCCGTCCTCAACGCATTCCGTCTCCATGGGTTCGTCCTCCACCAGGATAGTGGGGATGTTCACCCTCACGGCAGGAGACGTCCGCCCCGCCTCCGCCTTCCTCCTCTTCACGAGAGGGCTGATGGAGGGAGGAGTGGGTGACGGGGTGAGCCGGGGGGGCTTGGGTGGGTACTGGGACCCTGGTTCCCTCGCAGTGAGTGGGGAGACTCTCTTCCCATTCGGGCTCGGTGCTCTATGGTCTGCTTTGTTGTCCGCCTCCCTCTTTGAATCCGTTCTCAAACCTCTGACGGCAGATGAGGATTTCTGCGACGTGGTGACCAGTGTGTCTTTGTCAGCTCCCGCAGAGTTCTGTAGAGTTTCCCTACAAAAGACAAGAAAACTGTAATTTTGACAATTTTGATTTTGCGTAGAGTTAAAACACACAAATTTCATCCAAACCTGTTGAGGCTTTTCCTTGTGGCTGTTGGCAATGGTTGCCCTGGTAACTGGTGAACTGGTGCCGTCTCCATGGTAACATAGGTTTTTTTTTCTGTGCTCCCGTGTGATGAGCCCTCCACTGGCATCCCCCGTGAATCTGGCTGTGTCATCTTACTCTTTTCAGGGTTGTTACTTTGGTTCCCCGGGCCTTTGCCGTGCGCCTGTGGAGAAATCTGCAATCTGCCGTCCCCGGCCTTTGCGTCCTCCAGGGCTCGCTCCCTCGCCTCCAACTTTTTAACCACTTGGGGAGGAATGGGCTCCAGTTTCCCCGTGGTGAGCCTCTCTTTCTGCGCCAGCTGCTCAGTGGAATAAGCCTTCCTCAAGCTTGGTTTCCCCACAAGTTTCTTGATCCTCTGGAGCTCTTCGGCAAACTTGCTCTGGTAGCTCTGGACCCTCTGGGAGTAGCTCGTCTTGTCCTCTAAAGAAGAGGCGCGTTGCTTGAACGCCGCTCGCTTCTGCAGGATTCGGTCGCCCTCTTTGCCGGGGCCTCCTGTCTTCTTTCCGCTGTCGTCCGAGTCGCAGGAAGCCGCTCGTCCTAATCTAGAACCTGATACAGATCCGACTCCTCCCGGCAGATCAACGCTAGCCCTTCGTTCCTCAAAAGCAAGGACCTTGTCAAAGATCTTGGGCCCTGCACGAGACAGTTTGGGCGTCATGATAACACTGTTGACACTTGACGCCTGCTCTGTCTTAGCAGATTGGGGATCTGAAGGTTTGGTTTTATCCGGGTCTTGGTCTGGGGTACTGATGCTGTTTTTGTGCGTACTGGGAGGTGGCTGGGGAGAAGACAGGGGGACACGGGAGGAGAGCCCCTGTGATTCGTCAGCAGTTTGAGTCCTAGAGGGGTGAGGATTGAGGGGAAATGGAGGTGTGAAGTTAGAGCTCTGGTGCAGCTGCCGGAGGCGTTGGGAGAGTAATAAAGAAGCAGATGAACGTCCATTTGTGTCATTTTGTCTTATGTTTTTATATTCACCAGCGAGTCCCTTGTGTTGTGTCTGTGCTCTGACAGTGTAAAATGAATTGGCAGAGAAAGGAATAAAAATGAAACAATGTCGCCTACATGTTAGATTTCAAACGTTCCTCAGAACTTAACTGTGGTGAAGTGGAAGACACCATAAGACAGTAATAATTGGAAATTGTAGGCAATGTTGCTGCAACAAAATTGCAGATTCACGACATGAAAAAAAGCTTGCTGCTTTAACTTTAAATACAAAAACATGCCTAAAAAGAACCTGTGAATCACATGATCATTAATTTGTGAGAACATTCATGCTAATATTAGCTCGGATCAAAGCCAGCAACCCATGCATGCCACAGCAAACCTATAAAGATATGGTGTTAATCCAAAAGTGAGGGGCCGCTCTACAAATCATGCAGTGGGTAAAAAGAGTAATCACAGTTTTCAGAAGTGCTGAATAATACATATTAGCAGATTGTACCATCGTGTCCTCTCTAATGGCTTTAAGAAATATTAACAATGATATTTTTTAAGACCTGTAATCACCGTTAGATAGAAACCACACTCACAGCAATACAAATCAGAGTCGAAGGAAAGTGTGACATCAAAATTAAAATGGGAAGTAACAAAGCTGTATGAAAAAAGTTTGAATATATGAAGTAAGAGTAAAAAAAAGAGTCACTCATGTAACTTATTACATATGGAGTACATTTTTGCGAGTTGGGTCTATGTAGGATGCAATGTCTTGTCTTATGTGTCAGTTTTCTTTGCGATTTGGGGTTTGTGGCCAGTCTTTTTTTGTTTTTTAGTGGAATCCTAAAAATGAAATGCCATGTGCTATAACGGCATAGAAAATGTCCTCCCTCTGTAGAGGCTGAACATGCTCCCATAGTAGTCGCTGCCGACAGAAACACTTTCCTCCGAGCCCTGAACAGGCCGCGCCAGGTTAGCGTGAGACGCCCGGATCAGCGGTTCCACACCCAGGTGACGGACAGGGGGGGCCCCCTCAGCGGGAGCCCCACCGAGGGCTTGCCTGGCAGGGTTTGTGGGGTCCAAGTGGAGCCCCGGAGGACGGGAGCCCAGAGCGCGGAGCTCTCGCTCCACCACAGGGTCATAGCCACCAGGGAGGGTGGCCCTGCGATCTGAAGGGTCTGGGTTATAGTCCATCATCCCGCCTCCCTCACCTGGAGGGAGAAGAGAGAGCGAGAGAGAAAGGACCAAAAACAAAAATGTGTTAGTGTGGGTTAGTTACACAAACAGGAGTAAATGGTGCGTTTGTTAGGGACTCACTTAAACTGTGGATTAATACACAATTGGTGGTCTAGTGAGTATTTATTGATAGAATGTTTCAATCGTGTTAATTTATTCAAACGTTTCGTAAATTAAATATTGGAACACCCTTACACTCTTGTGGTTGCACTTTAATTTCTAGACTATTTTCTTTAGTTTTTTACTCATTTAAAAAAAAAAAAAAAAAAGGCGTAAAATGTACAAGAAAGCATGGACAAGAAGGGGCCAATTGTCTGTATTATTACCACACTATATCCCCCAAAAGAATGTAATTAATTAACTGAATGCAATACAAAGAGCAAGAATCCTGAGCTGGTAGAAAATGATACTGACGTAAAGCGGAGTGCAGGAACATGCACTAAGCGTAAAAAGGGCAGGATGGATCAAGACTCTATTGATTGCTAGAAAACAGGAAATGAAAGAGAACGGAGCGCGCACCACTTAAAGAGATCCTCCCCCCATCGCAAATCAGGTAATGATTGACATTTTAGTGATGAGCAAAGGAGACAGAAATGCTTTGGCAGCGAAAAAGAACGAGCGGTCAGCATCTTCTGTTAACGACGGAAACCTTGAGACAGCGATGGTGTCGGGGATGTAAAACGACTCAGCGCCACAACCAACAAGCTATATAAGAAATAGAAATAAAAAATCGTTCAGGGGGCCACTGAGGAATATATTACACACTTCAAGGCCTTGACATATTGAGCTTCAAAATCCAGTTTTCTTTTCTCTGCAGAAGCTTTCATAAATACTCGAAAGGCAGAACAGCAGAACAAGCTTTTAGTGCCGTGTTTTGACACTAATGGAAACATCATTTTCACAAACAGTCTTGTCTCGTTTGTCCGCTGGACACAAAACTGAATCTCCTGCAGAAATGTTTAACAAGGCATTCTAGTTTTTGTATGCAGCTGAGGCAGCCAGAATCAGTTCCAATAGCAAACGATGCATCACCTCATCCCTCCCTCATTTGATATTCTCTTTCTATTTTTCGTTTTTTTTTTTTGTTGCTCGTCTCTGGAGGGACGCGATGAGGGCGTAGTCAGCACGCCAACACGAGCGCTTAGAAAGTGCAAACACTGTGTAGAAGCGAGAGAAGAATATGAAATGTCTTCCCGGTGGAAGGAGAAGGGTGTCAATATTTCTGATCTATATTCAGACGTCCTGTTGCCTGGCTGGGAGCGAGCGGTGAGGGCACGCAGGTTCTGGGACGCCAGTCCCCCAACACCACTTCAGCTTCAGCTTCTTTTGACCTGTGTAACGCTGACAGGAACAGGCTCGTTAGGTTAGAACTGGGGAAACGTCTTCCATTTAAATTGTATTGACATTTGCATTTTTGGACATTTACGCTAAGAGATCACGAGTAAGTGAATCATTATTTGGCCCCTTTCTTGTAAAAAATGGAATGAGGTCTTTAAGCTTAATCCGATTTGGCCTAAGTGTCATATTAGACCAAAAGGGTTGATGGGACACCGCTCTAAACAATGACTCCTCCATTTTTAAATACAAGAGGACTCATGACTCTGCTTCTGTTGGCAGAAAATGCTAAATGTCAGAGTTCAGCAACAACTCTGAACGCTGACTTGAAGATCTGCTGGAGTCATCTGAACTCACACTGACGGGGAAGTCATTTCTAATTTTAAAGTGTCACGGACTTTAAAGGAAATGGATGAAAGACCTGTGGTAGGGTGACCAAACCTTTAGACCGCAATTACAGAAATATCGAAGAATATGAAGAAACGCAGGGCGGCAACTAACTTCATTATTGATTAATCTGCTGTTGTATCGTTTGTGAAATGTCAGAAAATTACCCAGGTCTGACCAACAGTCCACACCACAAAAATACTCAATTTGTGTACAAACTTAATTGTACACAAAATAGTAAAAGAATTGTTCTTCAACCTCTTTCTTCTCAGTTTTCTACGCTGCATGTCCCCTGTGGGGCCTCGCAGTGAGATCCAGACCTGAGACAGGTTCCCTGCTGAAACTAGGGCAGTGTGTCACGCTGTTGCATCACACCGAGAGGGATTCATGCATTCTGCCATATCGGATTTTATCCAACGCACGTTTCGGGCCAAGCTGATAACCACCCTCTGTTAAATCTATCAAACCGCATTCAATCACAATTCTGTAGAAGTGTGTATTTGGCAGCGATGTTAAATAAGGTTTGAGGAGCTACTGAATATGTGCATGCCGCATCTTTTGCAAGTATTGCGTGCTTGAGATGAGATACCTGAAGGTCCTCTCCGTCCAGCCTTGTCTTGGTGCCTCCCGGGCCCTTCTTTGGTTTCCATCTGGGGTTCTGTGGTCTCATCCTCTGTGTTCTCAGAGTCTGAAATAAAGAAGAAGTAGAACACAACGATGAGTTAAGATGGAGGAAGAAGGTGGAAATTCAGGAAAGAGAAACTGAGGTGGAGGAGAAGAGGAGGCTGAAAACAACAACGGAGTCTCGGTGAAAATGACATTTCACGTTTGCTTAGCGGCGCAGAGTTTGACGGCCCTCTGGAGGGCCCCCAGAGGGAGATAAAATGGGTTGAAGCTGGAGCGTGACATGAAGCCAGCTGTGGCTCACAAAAATACATGGCTGATACATGGAGGGAGGGGTATGTATAGATGCTCCCTCCTCGGGTCTGGAGCCATTTGACTTTGGTAAGAAAACAGCAGGCTGAGCTTAGTTTCCTTCGTTAGACTGAACGCTTTGTTCCTCTTATTCCTATTTATATATATGTTTCTATAAATATGTCACCTGCTAAAATCATTGCTAGCACCCTTCTAAAACACAGCACCTCTTAGCAAAGCAGATTGTCAATTCAATGAAGCCTAAAAATAGAAAAATAAATAATAATGACAGAAAAGTGGGTATTAGAAATGATCTTTTTACATCGTGACTCCAAACCAAACTAAAATGTGTCTGGATGGCATAATTATGAGATGATTACTAAGTAACCTTTTCAAAGGATGAAGTGATGTTTCTGTGCAGCAGTGAAGAAAATGACAATAAATGGTAGATAGTCACAGCAACTGAAATCACAAAAATGTAACAAAAAGACGAACGGGGACAACATTTGATCGTCGTCTCGATTATATAAGGAACATTCAAAAGCAGAGACAAATACAGAGGAAGACAAATAAAATAATATGGAGCACTGATCTCTCGAGGGATAGAAAACACAATGAAGGGAAGTGGACGGAGAGAAACAGAAAGCACAGAGACAGTGGGGGTCACAGTAAACCACATCTCTGTGGCTGAGATCACGGCATGTCAGCGGGGTGAACGGATGAAGTCAAAGAGGGACGGATGGGAAGAAGAAGAAGAAGAAGAAGAAGAAGAAGAAGAAGAAGAAGAGAGATAGATGAATCAAGACAGGCAGGTTTACCATAGCTTTGCTTTCGGCAGGAGCGGAAAACTTCACTTCCATAGTGGCAGCAAGAGAGGGCAGACGGGAGAGCACCGTTACTATGGAAACCAGCATCTCTCTCACCCACACGACCAATCCTCTTCGTACCCATTAGAGTCTAAAAAATCAGCAGCCGAACTGCTGGGCGGCTGACAGATACGTTTACTGGTTAGAGAGCTGGCGAAGGAGGACGACGACGACAACCACAAAATAGGTTGCACCTCATTGCGCCTCACATGGAGTCAGATCCTGATTAGATAATTCCAGAAGCCTAATGATAAGAGAGCCAGTGTAACAGGAACAAATCACCATCAACTCATTACATTGGTAACAGCAGCAGCATGAGCGCTACTTCCTGGGAGTGGGTATGTAGATCCACCCATCTGTGTCAAATAGTTTGCACAGCAGGCGCGGGGAATCGACTCAGCTATGTAATTATGAGGGAACGTATATATATCACCTTGTATGGATTGTATTGAAATGTAAATATGATTTGGAGGGGAGTACAGCGAGCCTCTGGTTTGGCTCGATCACGGACGGAACAAATATTATAACATAAATCATCGAGGCCACATATTATTCACTCGAGCATTTTATGCAGAGAGGCAACAGCGTGATTACAAAAATATTGCTTTGTGGGGGTGGATGTACAACAATAAAACCCACTCTCGTTGTAAGCAGTAAAAAACATATAAATACAATAAAGCAATTTACATGTTCTACAACAGCATCTTTCATATATAAAAGAGTCATTGGAGGAATAAATCAAAGTGAAGCATATGCTGTCGAAGGCTAAACACAAGAGAAAATCATAAAGCTACAGATTTCTAACAGAAAACAACCGATGGAACAGAGTAGATTGGGTGTGAAGCTTATACTGACAACACACCATGGGTAAATCTGCCAAATGTCCTCGTGGAATGCCCAGTTCTCTGAAACAAGATACAAAGTACAATTTATTATTCAGCAGCAAACACAGCCAAAGATTCAGTTATACACAAAACACGAGAGTGAAAACTGTAAAGGTCCCTTTTGCCCAAAAGCACTGTTGTTGTCACACCCTTAACTCTAAGCAGCAGAAGGTGTGAACACTTTAAACATGCTGGAGTCGTAGTAGAATTTGTTGCCGCTTAGAAATCACCAATGTGGACGAAGAAATGTTTTCCAAAAGTGATAAAAATGTGCACAGATCTACAGCTGACTGTATGGAAACTGCATGGCAAGAAACACTAGATATCATAATGCCATCTACTGGCGTATTCCCTTGAGCATGAGGTCTATTGCTGATGCGTCACAAAAATAATCCACAAACCAAAAGATGCACTAGTTTTTAGAGCTTTCTCCAGAGTTGTCAAATGTCCAGTTTTGTCTGACCAACAGTCCAAAACCTTAATGTATTTGGAAAAGCTAAGAAAAATGACAGCTGCTTATTCATTTTGTCTTGTTTTACGAAGCGGTTGGTCTAACTGCAGTGAATATTCTTCCACTTAAGCATCACATCAGTCAAAAAAAACCTTCAATAACTACATTTCTTTTTTTTTTTATCTCATTTCGTTTGAAGACACCAGACTTCTGCAGCACCAGAGGATGATGTGATCGTATCAGGATAAGATTCAGCTGAGAGTTGATAAATGGAGAATATTGAATCTTCGCCCAGCCACATCTATAATCACGGATGAATTCCTAAAATGATAAATATCTGACAAACTCTCCAGGCCATTTTTCCAGCGAGTGTCCCTGCTGATGAAGCAGTTGGCGGAACTGCTGTCTGTCAATCAGCGCCGAGCAGAGCTCCTCAGAGTGACTCACTGCTTCGCAGCAGATGGAAAGCAAAAGTAGAAAAAGTGCGAAATGAAATGACTCATTTCACACTCATTTCCCCCCACGTTTGCTGCGCACTGGTTCATCTTTTTTTCTTTTTTTTGAGTGTCATTTGATTAACTGTTGCCTGGTGGTAACTGCTGCTTGACTCCACTAGAAGCTTCCATCGTTGTCGTGATCTCCATTGTTATGGCCTCAAGGCAATCATATCAGCAAACGCCAGGCACAAACTGCATCCCTTTGAAAAGGCTGCATTTGGCAAATACTTCCAAAATATATTCACTGGGTATAATCCAAATCCTGCCAGCATTATTCTCACAGATCTGCTGCTGGAAGCGAAAGAACAGGTCTCAAGGGTTTGACACTGATGCAGAGCTGAGGGGAGGCAAAGCGCCACCAGAACTCAGCTTCATGAGCTTTGCTCACTTCGTAGCCTTTCTGACTGGCTGCCCTGATTCTCATGTCTCCGTGGAGTGTAGCCTACTGACACACTTCTCATCTGCTACCAATTTGGGAAACCTGTTCTAACAATGACTTATTTATACAACAAAACTGCCGCGACTTCCAAGGCGGGATGCATATTTCACAACACAAAAAGGGGTACAGCAGAAGTCGTAAGTGGATTGTTGTGCCTTTTTTTCCGTGTCAGTGTGACGGTCTTAAGAGATGATTTTCATGCATTTAGATTCATCTTTCTACCTGGCAACCAGAGATCTCCTGAGCTGACCTTCTTTGTCACGTTGTCCTGATTTGCCCTCAATTTCTTTGACAGATAACAGACAACGAAAGTGGAAAACAGGACACCCATACTTTTGCTCTTTTGGCTTTTCCCCCCAGTGGTGCTCGGTTGTAAACAATATATTCCCTAGAAAATATTCCTAAAATCTTTCTTTTACCACGGTTATCTCTCACAAATCAGCACATTTGCATCTCATTATCAGGTAAAGGGTGTGGCATGACATCCTAATATGTAAACCAATAATCTCAACCTGGATATAGCTTTACAACACAATCAATTCATTTTTCTTTTCATAAAAGGAGCAAACTCACCTGAAATCTCTTCTTGGACCAGATTTTCTTCATCTCTTCAAGTAGCGCGTCCCGTCAAGCGTGCGAGATTACCTGTGGCATGAGCTCACAAAATCATCCCCACAACCCGAATAAGCCCAGGGTGTGGCATCATCAAAAAATAAATAATGAAATAAAGATTCAAAAAACGGGATTGAGCCGCCTTTTGTGCGTGGGTGTGTTTACTCTCCAGTCTGGCAGCAAGACGGGGAGAAAGAGAGAGGAGATGCAAATAAGCCGGAGCCAGGTGTCTTTGTGTCTGAGCGTGTATCCGCTGATGTGAACAGCGTCTCTCTGACGTAGACGCTGCCTTTAGAGGGGTAATGCTCAGCTGGTTTGTCCAACCCCCCCCCCCCCCCCCCCCCCCCCTCCCTCTCTGCCTCGATCGAGAGCACGCTCAGTGCAAGAGGAGGTGGGGGTTGGAAGTCTGAGCATAAGGGGTGTGCTGCTCTTGATTGCGGTGATGAGAGTGGTGAATAAGAGGAAGAGGAGGAGGAGGTGGGGAAAACCAAAAATGTATAAAGAAAAAACAACTGGCTTCAACAGAGCATGTTTTTTTTTGGAACGGCACGAGGGAAAGATGCGAGCGACAAAGAGACAGATTGAGGCGAAAGAAAGAGTCAGAGAGAGAAGAAAGAGGGAGAGAGAGACGTGGACAAAGGGAAGAGATGGAGAGGCGAGAGCTAGAGACGAGGTTGGTGGGGAACAAATTCACGAGGGAGGAGGCAAAGAGGCATAGATGACAGGATAGAGGGGATGAAATGTCTCTATTTCCTCCTGAATACAAACACAAACAACTCCTCGCTTCATTGTTACACCCTCTACCTCTCAGTCTATTCTCCTATTATCTTTGTTTTCCTCCCCACAAAACCCACAAGCTATCAATTATGTATCTATAGAGTCCATGTCTGTTAGCTTTAACATAGATGGGGTGAAGGTTACCCCCGCCTCAAGCCGCCGAGGGCTATTTAGAGCAAACACGTTCCCCTTCTGGAGCATGACGCGCGTTACTTATTCCAGGTACATAACAAGCAGCCACAGCCTCAGAACAATCATCATTTTCATTATGGATTAATCTTGTAGTCTATTAAATGATGATTCAAATAAAGCAAAATGCTCATTTTCCATATCTTTTTGTCTAACCAACAACAGAAAACCAAGATATAGTGTCTGCCTACACAATGTTAGACACAGTGACAGATTGTAGTTGATATGGCGAGCATATTTTCATCTCAATAGACCATTATGTATATACTACTGATATCTATTCCTCCGTAGAGGCCTTTGTATCATCCTTCAGGACGTCTGATTTGTGGAGAAAAACGTGACGAGAATATGAACCGCCTCCCACCGTCCTTCAAGCCTCCGTCTCTGAAACACACTCTGACACCCGTTAATTGTTCTCTCAGACACATCTGTGCTCCCCACACCACCGCCATCAAACGAATCTAAAAATAAGTACAGGCAGACCCAGATCTCTAACTGGCCACCCTGAGTCCATGTCCACCTTTCAGGACGGCCCTTCTTTCCCTGACTGCTGACTAGCTCCGCTGAACGATGTGCTTTTTAGCGTCGTTAAAGTGAGGCATGTTACTGTTTATGGCCTTGTAAACACAGAATCAATACGAGAGATTTACTCCTGCCATGAATCACGAGATGCTCCGTGAATGATTTTAATTCTGCTCATTATCCCTTTTTCCTCTTCCTACTTTATTTTGACGATAACCACCCAGCTGTATGTGGTATTTTATATTTCTTTTTATCTTAAATGCATCCCTATCTAGATTTAAGCTTAAATAGTCTTTCTTTTTCACCAAACACAAACCTAGATGCAGCGGATTTTCACTCGGTATTTTCCACAAACCTCCCTCTATTCGCCCTCGCCCGCCTCGCACTCCTCCTCCATCATTGAGAGGCATTCGGTCCGGGCAGAAAGTGCAGCAATCAATACCAGTGCTCTATGCGTGATATGGGATACACCCCCAAGTAACAGTTCAAAGGCAGCCGGATCAATAGGCTCATCATAACACAAGATTCCATGACCGTCACCCAATCAGAGGGCAGCTACGGTCGTGAAGCTTCCATTTGCTTGGAAATATCTCTCATGGGGAAGCGTTTTTTTATCCTCACTAAAAACCCACAACGACTCAGCTTCCACCAATCTCTGGCTGGAATATCATAACGCATCAGCCATTGAGAAGAGATGATTAGATTGTATCGGTGCGTGTCATTTATCTTACTCTGAATCTGGTTTTGTTTGACGGCTCAGGAGGCCACATATTCCTCTGCACCGCATAAACCTGCGGTACACACAGACCGGGACAGAAGCCAATCCTCATTATTGACGTCCAACATGTACCAGAGATGCCTGTGCAAACATTTGAAAAGTCACATTTAAAGCAGCCCGGCCCGACGGCTCCACAATTTGGCTCCTGTGATCTCAAAGCAGATGGAGAAATCATTTACACTGAATGAGCGTTAAAAACATTTTTTGGACAGGTGAAATTCGGAGCGCGCTGTGGTTTAATTATCTTAAAAGAACAATAGAGTAGGCAGACTTCACGGAAACCCATTGATTTTGTGGCAGAGGCTGCTTTCTGTGGAGCCGCCTTGATGGATGCCTTCCAGGCATGCAGCTTTATCAGCAGCAAGTCTGGCAGAATCTCCCCGCAACGGAGAACAGATCCTGCTGCTGTTACATCACGCTGTGATCAATCTGTTTCTCACATCCCACCAGACCTTCCATCTCATGCACGTCCACTTTGTAACCAGTCTCCTGCATGGAAAAGAACTATAAGACGGCGAGCTGCTCCGCTGAAGAAACTCATGCTCAAAATGAGAATGTTCTTAAAACTCTTCATGGTGGTATCCACCAACAAGTCCCGGCTGAACATCTGGCCACAGATTTCTACCACATCATACTCAAACCACGGCTGCACTTGTGTCAGATGTTTTGCTTTGTATGTGAGAGTTGTGTTGAAAACAGAAATATGTGAAGAACATGAGAAAACGCATTTGAAGTTGAGATCCTGCAGACTTTTGTCTTACACCGCATTTGGCGGCCATTCGTCTGAACAAAGGAGAAAAACGGTCGTCTAGCTGATGCTTCTTCATTTGCCCCCCAAAACCCTTCAGAGGCGAATGTTGACAGTCACACTGCAACCCGATCCTACCACCTAATCCTCGCCGAATCCCTGAGGGTTCCTGTGAATGACTGTGCACCAGCGGGATGGAACACAAACACACAGACCAAACAGCAGGGAAACAGCGCTGGCTTTACCCTCACATGTTGCCTCAGCTGCCCCATGAGAACGGACAACCTAACTAATTGTAATGTATGCTTAATCCACTTGAACGTAACATTTAGGGAATGTGAAATCATCAAGCAGCTATAGAGTGCTCCAGGATGCCAACGTAAGACAGACCGGGTCAGTAAGAAACGGTGAGAGCAGGAACGCCGTGCTATGTGTCAACAGACATTGACCGCTGGTTCAACTGCAACACATTTGCAGATATATACAACTATTAAATATCACATTTAAAGCCCTTGGAATTGCAAGCTTAACTGCCAGTTCTTTCATGTTTGCTTATTTTAAAAGTCCCAATTTGTACCGGCCCAGATACATACATGTGTACCATATAATATACATTATGGCACATTTCACCTCCTAAAACATCTTGCGAGGCCTGTTTTAATTCAGTTAAACATTTCACCAATGTAAACAAACCTTTAAAAGCATCAGCAAACTCTCCGATTTAGCTATTAGTCTAATGGTAGTCCATGTATTTATACACCTGTAAATTAGTTTGGGGAGTCTAATTTCAAATCTTGTTATCTGGACTTCGGGGGTGGGGCGACCCCTTTGTTTACGTTTGATCATGTGAAGGGGCCTTTAAGGGGATGTTTGAGAGAAAGCAACAGATAACTTGAGTGTTTATGGGCAGCCATATACCTTAAAGCATCGCCTGCAGTGAAAAGCATCATCCACGTATAGCTGGGGTTTTGCAGAGCAGGACAAGGTGTAGAAGACACTGACTCCAATTAAGCAGCAGCATCAAGTGCACGACCTTGTTTTCATTTCCATTACCGCTGTTCCACTTAGTTGAGTATGCGTTTGATACATTCCCTGCCTCGGTGTGATCCTACTGCTATCGTAGTACATATTTCGTATTGATGCCGGCTCCCACTCACCTCTCTGCTTCTTGCTTCTCGGCCCACGCGCTCCTTCCCCAGCATTCCTCAAAGCTCTCCGTGCATCGAGCAGCTCCTTCCTGAACATCGCTCTCGTCTTCCTCAGTATGTTCCTTTAAAAAAAACGACCAGCTGGCAACTTCTGCCCCAAAGATCTCCTCCTCTGTGTACAAGTCTTCCAACTGGGCCTTTCCATTGAGACGCACCACTTTCAACAAGGGAACTTTCCCAACATGACTCCAACAAGGCCTATTTCTCCCAGTTTCGTCTTCTCTCAATATCTTTAAAATGGCTTCCCTTGCAGCATGAAATGAGAAATTGTCCAGGCACGGAGGTGTCGTCTTAAGATGGCTGCTGGACCTTTTACACGTTATCTTCCTGAGCCCATGTCTGTCTTTTTTGCCCTCTCCCTGTCTTCCCCCAGTCCTCCCCAACTTTGACTGTAGTCTATTTCCAGTCCTGCAAAGTACAACCCCTCCAGTTGTAGTGTACTTTCCCTTTGCACCCCCTTTCAGAGAGCCTGCCCCCCCCCCGCAGTCAGAGCAGGAGATTAAACACACCGCGACACAGAAACCGGACAACCTCTGATGTCCTCTGTGAGTCACTCTGCTTGGACTGCAGGGAGTTTTAAATCTCCTATGCAGACATCTTGTTATACACCGTTTAAGCACAGGCTACAACTGCACATACATTATGGGACAATGGGACAGTTACAGGGACACCAGTCAAACAGAGGTGCGTCTATTTCAGACAGCGAAGAAAAGAACCTGAGCAGAGAAGCAGAGAAGGAAGACAATCTCCCCCTCAGTGCGTTGTATTCTGAGCTTCTCTGTGCTTTGTGTACATACGCGGGTCGGCCGGGCGTGCCTTTTAGTGCACGCTCACGTGAGCGTGCACGTGAGCGTGCCCCGCACAGCGGTTACAGCCGATAACGCCGCCGTTCTTATTCATCAGACACAGTCTTGTTGCAAGACTTGTTAGAGCTGATTGCCCTGTTCAGTAAGCCTGAGTCCTCTCTGTCAACATGTCACTACTTTATAGACAGATGATGCAACACAATAAAAAAAGAAATCAGGATATAGCTTGGCCTCTGCGAGTTTAACTTTTCTTTTTAATGTTTCTCCAATACGCCAGTATCAAATTGCGCTTTGAAAAAACGTTGACTTGAAAAAAGCAGACCGCTCCCCTAATCACCTGCCAAGCATACTAATACCTGGGGCACACATCCTCTCCTCTCCTTCATCCTTCACCTTTACACTGCATCACATGCATCCTTGCATCATCATCACCACATCTGTTTTTTTTTTAATTCTCTAAGCCATCTCTTATAGGAACGGGTGACAGAACACCTAAAACCGGGTCCCATACTCTGACTCTCTCACTACACTGTGTCTAGACCAGCTCAACCCAACAACTTCCTCCTCCTGCTTTCTCAAATCCATCCATCCTCAACGTCCAACACGTCCCTAACGCAATTAACCTGTCAACCACACTGTTGTGATGTGACGTCAGCGACACGAAACAAAGAACACGTGAGCATAGACGGGCCTGAAATGATTCGATAGCCTGAGGATGTGTTTCCCACCTGTGACCCCCTAAAATGAAAAGGATGCATACATCTACGGCTTTTGAAAGCTGCTTTCTTTCTGCTCTCATATCTTGTTATGTTGTCCAGACCCACAGGCTGGAAACCACTGCTCTACTCAACAAAGATCTCTCGGATATTATCTTATGAGTAATTGCAAGTCCTGTCTGGGACACTTATGGCCCTGCCTCACAATATGACAATAATCTGCTTTTGTAAAAGTATCTTATAATACTTTGCTTCTTCCTCAGAGCACCCGGCCCGTAGATGCCTGACAGTATGTTAATCAAAAGCTATACGCCAGAGGGTGACGTCAGTAAAGTGGTCTAGACATGTGACACGGCACTACTGTGCTTTCTGGTTGGTCTGATCTCTCAGGGTGATATCTTAAAGTGACAGACTTGACTGTCTGTCTGTCTGTCTGGCTAATTCAGTGATGCTTAAAAGCTAACCGCACAACAGACACCAACACAAATACACATTCACCCCCCCCCCCCCCTGTCTCTCTTTCATCACCCTGACCGTGATTGAGAGTGACAGCGCCGCGTCTTGACCGTGGTGATGCTATAATTATCTGTGATGTCTGCTGGTGCAATCGGAGACGGGGGGCCGGCGGCATCCACACATCACTGGAGCACGAGCCCTCCGGCCAGCACGGCACATACCGGGCCATAAATAACCACAAGAGAAGAGAGAGAGAGAGAGAGAGAGAGAGAGAGAGAGAGAGAGAGAGAGAGAGAGAGAGCTAGAGAGGAGGGGAGGTGTGGGAGGGAGGCAGAGGTCAGAGAGATGGTAAGACAGCCATGATCCAGAAAATGAATGTTGTTTTGCAGCCTTTTGCCATTCATGTAAATAGTAACATTAACTGACCGAAAGTTACACAAGAAACAAAGAGACAGTAAGCCAGGAGTCTTCATAAGTAATTATGTTAAAATGTCATGCCTTTCATAATAGATCCCTCATGCATTACATATACAATTCCCAGGTCTATTCAATGCATAAGACTGAAAATTAAATATTTAAGTGTCGCAGCTATGCACGGCCTGACTGCCGAAGTCTTATATATTTTTTATTGTTCCAGGATTTTTTCGTGGGCGAGATGAGGAGGTTTTTTGTTTTTAGGTCAAGTCTTTGTATGAAGTCTCCAGCAGGTTTCACAACAGTTAAGTCGAGCTTAACATGCAGCTCTGGACATAGAGAGAAAGAAAGTAACACCAGACCAAAAAGGAATTAACACTGATTTAATGAAAATAGGGACAAGAAAGAAATGTAAACATGCATGTGATCTGTGCCGTCTTTTAGCGTTGTAAGGTAAGTCGAAAAGTAGAAACTCATGCTGGATTGCAGTGAGAAGATCAAAACTAGGAGAGCGAGACAGAGAGCTGCTGAGTGATGTGCCAGCTGAACCATGTGTGCCAGCTCATAGTGTGAGAGCTGTTGACATGAGAGCTCAACTGTCAACTTTCTCCACAGGCCGAGGCAACGAGAACACGATCAAATCCAGCCCGCAAAAAACAAGGATCGTTTCATTCCGTATTCCACGCATGGGAATCTGTGATTGAAATGGATGCTGCGTACCGGTCAGGAGTACTTACACCAACAACTGTGACGTTAATATCCTTGTAAATGCATTTGACGAGCCAGCTCTTAAAACATTTTCTCTTTATTAGGTCCTTAAAGTAGAAAATCACCACCCAATTGAATCGGACGTTTGGATATTCTTGACTGCAGTTTCAAACGGCTGTAGCACAATGCAACTGTGACATCTTTTTTGGACCTAATTATTTTAAGATTAAATGGGACGTTCCCATATTTCCTGTCTTAAATTAGATACAACATATCATAGTAGGATTTTTTTTTACCAGCTGCACAAATCCCAACTTCCTCAGCTCAGTAAACACAACAAACAACGACCAAAGAGTCAGCTGTGCAGCTAATAGAAAGCTACTGCAGGTGACACTGCTCCCCTCCAAAAAGTCTCTACTTACATCTCCCAGTGCTGCTCTGCAGACATGGAGAACACGGGGACTGTCTGAGGATGAAGACACGGTCTTGGATCTACGATTGCTGCTTTGTCATGGATCCAACATGAATGGATCAAACAACAGCTTCATATTTTAAATAGAAATACACCGGTGTTCCAACGTTTGTCATGAATCAGCCGGTGTTCTGTACACTAAAGGAAATGCAAGATCATTTAAAATGCATTATTGGTCCATTTGAGGACCCTATTGGGTCTTAAAGAAACTATTACCCAACATTAACCTGTTTAAAAGAAAATATGACTAAAGCTTTAAAATGGAATGAAATGTCTTCGCTTGCTTGTGATTACCTTCCCCGAGGTCCATAATGGCCAAGACGGCGCTGCAGCTTGCTTCTCCCAGCTCATTGGTCGCCACGCAAGTATACAAGCCTGCGTCGCTCGTGCGGCAGTCCCGAATCCACAGCCCGCCCGAGTCCTGGGCTTCCGACGGAGGGAGTGGCTCATCGTTGTGGTACCAGGTCAGCGACGGCTTGGGAGATCCTGCTACCGACACCCTCAGTCGGATATCACAACTTGTTCCTACTGCTGCTTTGCGGAGTTTGCGGATGAAAACCGGCGGCGTCGGTTCATCTGGACAAATCTGGTCCTTGGTGACTTTGGGCCTCTTGAGACTGGGACTGGATCCGGGGCCTTCTGCCATCTTGATTTCTGTCAGACTTCTTTATGGGCTTTTTAATCTGGTAATTGATTGGGTTATCGAGATCAGTTACTGAAGGCCTCTTCTAAAAGGCTCCATGGCCTCTGATGTCTCTGGGCTCACGGGGAGTGCAGAGGATGTTTGACCCGGTCTGTTGCACTGGGGACTGTAATGACCAGAGCACATCCATTAGAATGACATCGCAGTTATGTTTAGACACGGTGTTTGCTGGTGAATGTGCAACAACCCATGTTTGTATACATTGTTATGACAAGCAACCTTTTACAGTTATGTGAATAATGACTTCCTGTCCATAAAGATGACATCATTGGTGGACAAAATGCTTAATAAAAGGAGACATTCTACGTTCAGTGAAGGCTTGAGACGCCAACTCTAAAACTGGTATCACAGCTTTGGCTTGGTGACAACAAATGTTTCACAAAACACAAAAAAGAGGCAAAATATATATAGATATAGTCATAAGTAAATCATGGGAAGTGTATGATCCAGATTTTTGGGAGTTTAATCCATACTGAGGCCTTAAAGTCAAGATGTCCCTGCCTCTTTTTCTGATGGGAAGAAAAGCTGACATGGGCCCCAATTTTGTTGGCTTTGGTTTTCGGACTTCCTGCAATTATAATCATTCTTTGAGTAATAATTGGGGGGGGGGGGATGTAATAATTATTCAAAATGGCAATACACAGAACAGCATAATCACTGATCAAAGCAAACATCGGCATTTGGATTTGCTGCATATGCTAATTTATGATGTCCCGCTAATACGCTGATCCAAAGAGCTGCTTAAAATAGACTTTACCCGATAATCGAAAGAAATGCATCTTACCTCACTTTTGCCATCAAAGACGAAAGGAATCCCTTTGGACATCCCCGCGAAGTCCAAGTTAAGGTAACAAGATCCATGGAGCAAAATATTTCATCTCAAATCATTTGCTAAAGCCCGCGTCTCTACTTGTCCTTTAGCGAGCTCAGGCTCTAGGTGTAAGTCCACCCGAGATCATGTAGCATTAGCAGCCGCTGCCATGGTCCCTTTCAACAGCTTCAACACCGCTGAAGACTGCTGAGACTGATCCTTCTTCCTAAAGGTCATCCACTCAGGCCTTCTGCTCTGGTGTCTTTTCAGTAACTACATTTGATTACTTAAAAAAACAACTTTTGAGCTTTTTGGTACTTACAGCAGCTCATGTTATCTCTCTCTCTCTCTCTCTCTCTCTCTCTCTCTCTCATCTCACTGCTTCAACTCCCTCAGGTTGGGAATGACAGCTGCACCACCACGGATAGGTCACATTTCTTCGGCTGCCATGTATGACCTACACACACACACACACACACACACACACACACAAGCTCCCTTTAGATAATGTTATCAACCAATGTGTGTGTGTGTGTGTGTGTGTGTGTGTGTGTGTGTGTGTGTGTGTGTGTGTGTGTGTGTGTGAGTGAGGACATTTTGTCCGGTCCTCACTTAGGGACAGACCTTCAAAGGCCTGTTTGAGGGTTCAGACTTGGTTTTAAGGTTCAGGTTCAGGTTAGGGGTCTGTATTTTGATGGTTCAGGTAAAGGGGTTAGGGGATTCATTACGTCAACGAGTGTCGTCACAAAGATAGAAGTACAAGGTTGTGTGTGTGTGTGTGTGTGTGTGTGTGTGTGTGTGTGTGTGTGAGACAGGCAAAGACAGCGTGTGTGTGTGTGTGTGTGTGTGTGTGTGTGTGACAGTTGGAGTTGCTATAAAAAGAAAGTCTAAGAATAAAGACAGGACAGTGATTCATACAACTGTAGGGCAGTGATATAACAATACAATGCAATGCAAGAAGTTGGAATATTTGCAGTAGTCACAATAGAATATAATGTTTTGATACACCTTCTTCACTGCTGAGTCAGTTTGACACGCTGGATACATCCTTCACACATATATTGTAGACGCTTCTGTCTACTTCTCTCTGAAATCCCTTCTTTGTTTCCTCAAACAGTAGATATGTATTCAGGGAGTGCACCTTGTTTGTAGCTCCGACAGCTTGACAGAGTTGCAGTGAGGGACGAGGCTTAGCGAAGGGTGAATTGTGGGTATTTGCTTATGCCTGTATTCCCAGCTTCCCAAAGGCACAATGTGTTCAAACTCGTCTTTAACAAGCTGTTGTGCCCTGAGGCGAGCTAACACTGAGCAAATACAAAGATTGTTATCCTAAATACACTGATCTTCACTGTATAGCCAGCAGAGCTTCTACCTGTCATTTATCTCTATATTACACTCACTGGGATTTTTAATATGAAAACTCTAAAAAACTGCCAAATTTAAAGTGTGTGCCTCCTATTGACAGACAGACTGGAAACTAATTATATAAGTTATGTCATTCAATGCATACAGTAAAACTCCTGAAGCAACAATCTCCATTTGATGTAGTACTTTATCGCCCTCTTGTGGTAAACACAGTAAATTGTAAGATATTCTTCTACAATCTATTTGTAGACATTTAGCAATGGAAGCTAACTAAGTTTATACATAGTTTACTTAGTTAGGGTTAGGGTTAGGGTTACTAAAACGTCATAGATGGTCAAGCGGTAGAAATTTCAGTTTTTCTCATGAGTAAAAGCTCTCGACTCGCGGCATGGAATTTGCTCGAGGCCCACCGTGTGAAGAACAAATCCCAGAACAAATGGACGGGCCTCGATCTTCATGGATAGCTCACTGAGATAAGCAGCTGACAGTGAGCGACGCGCGTCATCCTAACGAGAAGGGATCAAATCCAAACTCTGGTTCAGGAAGGTCTGGTCTGTTTCCACGGCCGATTAGAGACACCAGAGCTGAACATGATTCATAATGTGATCTGGTGTTTTATTTGTGAATCTGAAATGTGCAGAACAATCTCTCATTCTTGTAAAGTAAATGAAATGTTATTTTTTTTCCAGATGTTTTCTGTGTTTAAGAGCTGAGTGAAGGCAGTGTGACTGAATAGCTCAGTCAGTTAGCAGACTGCTCTGAAGACCTGAGTTTATGAGCTCACTCCTTGTGAGGAGCAGTGATTTTTGAGTGAAAGTGCTGACACAAGTGATGCGTGACAACATGAGGTGAAAGGATCAAACCCTAACTGTGTTTCAGGAAGGTCCAGTCTGTTTCCTCCACACATTTGAAACACTAACAACAAAAGTGAAGGAGCTTTATAGAGAAGAGTGACAGTTTATTTTTACAGAACAATGTGTGACGCTACAGCAGGTGAGCCTGTCAGATCTGATGGCTCAGTGTGATAGAGGACTGATCAGGAGTCTGGAGGTTGTGGGCTCAATTCTGTGGCACAGTTAATTTTAATGCCCAACACCCAAGATGAGGAAGTCATACATTCTGTGAAGATGTACGACTTGACATAAGTGAGGCTGGGTTATGAGTGACTGGAGGTTATGAGTTTGTACCTTCAGTAATGCTTTACATTTTGAAGTGTGACACCATAAAGTAGGTGAATAAGTTCCAAAAGTCTCAGCAGAAGGACCAATCAGATAGCTCAGGATGATGGACGACTGGTCAGGAAACCAGAAGTTATGGGTTCGATCCCTGTGTGGTGCAGTGACTTTTAAGGTCAACCAGTCAAAACAGAGGAGACAAATATGCAATGACACAGACATGAGTATCAGATAACAGATAGCTTAAGGTGATAGATGACTGCTTAGGAGACAGGAGGTTATGGGTTCAATTCTTATGCGGTGCAGTAACTTTTGAGGTCCAACAGCCAAAGGAAGAAGACAAATATACCAAGAGAAAAGGTCAAAGTGTGAGTGACATGGTGGCGTGGAAACGAAGTACCCGGTTAGGATGGCGTCGACCCGGGTTCGCTCCTCACCTATGTGAGGACATCAATGTCCACTACCCCAGGGGTCGAGACGTCCGTCTCCTCCTGGGTTTTCAGAGACATGAACGGAGCTGGTTATGGAAAAAAAATTTGCTGCACAGCAAATTTTCAACTTTCGAACCACCCCCCACTCTCATAAGTTAGATCTCAGAGTAACCGCAGAGCAGCAGAAGAAGACGTGGATGAAGAGAAGAAACCCCGTCGTCCTCAGGTCTGGTCTGGAAAGTCTGCACTCATCTGGAGAGAGAAGAAGAGAAGGACAACGTTAGAACATGCATCACATACAGGAATTATTACTACTACTGCAACAATAACAATAAATACAACAAAGGTTATCAACATTTTGATGACTGAGTGCAAACTATATTAGTACATTTATATGACAAACTATACTGTGACTTTGAAAATACTTTGAATGAACTATATTATACTACTAAATTACATTTTATGACTTTTTCTCGCAAACTACACAAATATTTTGATGATATACTAAACTATCAAATTTTTGACTTACTATACTTTGACAGGATATTTTGAATAATATTTTAATAATATTTGTATTGTGTGCTATACTATGATATTTGTATGACTTATTTTATGGCATACTATAATATTTATATGACATTTATATTATTACTACTGCAACAATAAATACAACAAAGGTTATCAACGTTTTGATGACTGAGTGCAAACTATATGAGTACATTTATATGACAAACTATACTGTGACTTTTGAAAATACTTTGAATGAACTACATTATACTACAAAATGACATTTTTATAACAAACACTAATATTTTTGATGCTATATTAAACTATGACATTTTTTAGATACTTTTTTAGGATATTTTGAATATTTTATTAATATTTGTATTGCATACTATACTATGGTATTTGTATGACATTACTATGAAATGTGACACGTGACATTTTTATGCCTCTTTTATAGAATACTAAACTAAAACCTTTGACATATACTATGATTTAAAAAAATATATTACAAAACTACATTATTATTTTTTACTATCACATTACATATCTAGATATTATTCTAACAATTTATGACATAATATACGAGACTTTGTTTTGACACACTATACTAATTTTCTTTGACTTTTCATGACATACTATACTATGACTTTTCATTATACTATAATATGACTTATTTTACGGCATACTATAATATTTATTTTTAAATACTATACTATGACCATTTACGGCTTACAATATTATATTTTTATGTCAAACTATACTATGATATTTTCTTAACATTATATTATGATTTTTATAGCACTAAACTATGATCTGGATTTTGTTTTTAAGACACTATATTATGAAAAAGTATGACTTTTCTATTAATATATTTAAAGCATACTACACAATAATATGATTTATCTATAGCATACTTTAGTTTTACATTTTATTTATAAATGTATTAATAACATACTATACTATGACATTTATACTAAATTAATGAAACTAAATTATGGAATTGTATACATACTATACTATGTTTTTTTAAAATAATATTTTAATAACATACTCAATTATTATTGTTTTATGGAATTCTATGCTCACATGGAATTCTATGCTCACATCAACATGTTATGGCATACAATACTATGTTTTATATTATAATACGATAGTATTAATTTTGTAAGTTACTTACTATTTCATGACATGTTTATGTTTTTATTATAATATGCTATTTTATTGTTATGGAATACTATACTATGACATTTCTATGAACACTACAACAACTAGTAAAATTTGACTTGATATTTACCAAATGTTTGCTTCAAGCGCTGCAGTTGTCGTCTCCTCCAGGAGCTTCAAGTCTCTTTGTTCATTCAGCAGTCTGGACCAAAAACAAAGAGAAAACACCAACATTTACTATCAGTACACAGGTCATTTTCATTTCTTTAACTCTAAAATGTTACACTTATTGTGAATATTGTGTTGATTAATTACTCTTGTTGTTAGAGAGCCTGTAAGCTAAGAGCTCATCCACAGGTGGCGTTGATTACCTGACGATAACACTAGCAGAAACTAGAACAAAGTGGATATAACACGCCATATTCCTTCTCACAATAATCTACAATACTCGACTCTAGTTATTCGGCTAAATTTGACCGACGTGTCGTTTATTTATTCGTCCCAAAAAGCCAACTTACCAACTGTACAGACGTTAGCGTAACTCAGCTGTAAGCTAGCTAGCAACGCACGCGACCATGGGGTTGTGTTTGTTGTCTTCCGGTCTGCTCGCTCTCGGCGGAAAGGGGGTCACTGAGTTTCTTCCGTTGTCAAGTGTCATTTCTGACTCAGAAATTCTAAATTTTCTGTTTCTGTAGCTTAAAAAATGTAGATGAAGAAAGGGGCCAAAAAACGTACGGAAGAAATAGTGGAATAAAGATTTGAAGAATGCTGAATCAGCATTCCAACAATAATAGTGAAGCCTGCACGATTATAATCAGTGTGCTTTTGCACAGGTAGTTTTCCTGCCTTTATGCTACAAAGCCACACTGAATAAAGCATCAGAGGATGCTCAGTCCTCGTGCCATTTTTTTTCCTCCAAGAAAACGGTGCAAGCTTCCTGTTCTGATGAATACAATCAAATGCAATTGGTTGGTTCAAAATAAAGCGTCTGGTAACATCTGGTCTTTGGCCTGTTAAATAGCTGATTAAATGTTCTTGTACAGAAACACACCTCATGAAAAAACGTTTCTCTGAGACTGATTCAAGGCCAGTCAGATAAAGAGGGCCCACGGAGGCGTCCCTTACAGTAGACAAAGACTTTTTGTTTAGTGGGAAAACAGGTGTGTGTTAGATATGGCCGCTGTGATGTAGTCAAAGTGTGCATAATATAACACTTCTGCAATACAGGTTTTCAGCATCTTGAGAAGGTAATACAGCTCATACAAACTCAAATAGATATTTTTATTATGACTGTGAAACATTTATTATCCACCTACTGCAGATGATAATACAATCTTTTTATTAGACTAATATGATCAGGATTATGTATGGCAACGCAACATAACTCGGAAGACTTGACACTCACTCTGCAGTAGAGTGTGCAAAACCTTTCTAATACCATCCGTCAATGCTTTAAAATAAAATAAAAACACAGACAAATTCCCTCAATTCTGTGTGAAACAGACACCAAAACAGATAATGCAACTTCCCAATCGTCAAGGCCGTCCTTTGCTATCTTCCACTTATGTGTTGGAAACAAAACGCTTTTGCTTGCAGACTTCACTCAGACTCAGATAGCTGCGGAGCCAAACAAATATGAGTGAGAATTAGGAAAGTCACAGACGAGGATCTGTTCTCTGGAGCCATCTTTATAGAAAGGTTGTGCATCACTGGAAAATCGCCAGACTTCTGTTTTGGACTTTTTTTCTTGTTACGCTTGGAGGGTATTTTCACTCCCCAACAGTGTCAAGTAGTTGCGAGCAGTGCAGTCATGGTGTCCTGTGCTCTCTTCGTCCTGGGCCCTCTGTGGATCCACATTCTGACACAAGCCTGCGGGGGAGAGGAGCTGACCCGGGAAGCTGTGTTGTCCTGGTTCAGAGAGCGGGTCCTGGAGGGCCTCGGGCTGGAGGAACCCCCTCTGACCACAGTCCAGGGTCCTGATAGGGACACGGCACAGCCAGAAGCGAGGCATGCACCCCGGCGGGCCCCCAGAACAAGCAGGACAGAGTGGGTCAACCGTCGAACCAGTCCGACCCAGGAAACATCTGAAATCATTCTCTTCCCCAGTTCTGGTGAGAAGCTTTGCTGCCGTTTTGTCTTTTACCCAAATAACAGTTAAAATACTCTTTCCAGTTTAACGCCAAATCATTTTGGATCCTTAATTCAAAGGAGAATGTGTGTTTTTGTCCTGTTATAGAAATTATTTAGTTTTCTGGAATTACATTCCCATGGTAGAACATTTTTTTATCAGATTTTTCTCACATCTGCACAATAAAACTGCCCTGATCATGTAAAAATAAATCGTTTTGTTCTCTGGGGTACTTGAGCACAAGACTAGACTCAAAGGGAACCAAAGTGCTTGCATGAAGAGGTCTGTTCCTCCTTTGAAACTACACTGCCTGGACTATATTTTCCATATTGTCATTGCATATCTTAATGTTGAAATCATACTAATTCATACGGCAGTAAACTCACTACATGCATGCTGCAGATACAAATAAAGCCAAATACTTGCACTGTATATTAGTTCATGATATACAAGTTTTGCAAATAAATGTGAGTAAGCAGTACATGCGAACAATGGAAAAGGATTAGAGCATTTTAGAAGAGTCATTTATCACCAGGCTAAACAGCTGTGTTCCACTGGTTTCACCCCCTCTGGTTCAAAGTCTGTTTTGGAGCTAAGTTATTGAGTGTGTTGATCTGAGGGAGTACACAGAAGCCTCCTCCAGACAACAGCAGGACAATGAGGATGAAGCCTCAAATTACCCTGTTACAAAGCAATGCACTTCACCGACTGCTTTCTTATCTCACTTTGGCAGACTCATCCTGTGCCACATCTGACTCAGCTCCTGGAGAAACCACTAACAGCCACTTCACGTATTACTTCCAGCCCTCCATGAACAACCTGGAGATGCTGCTCACATCTGCCCACTTCTGGTTCTATGCAGGCGAAGGAGCCAACTCCTCCGCCCAGCTGTTCATTCTAACTTCGGCGCAGCAGCTGTTTCGGGCGGCAGAGGCTCCGCCGAAGACGAGCTCAGACGGATGGACCACCTACCACCTGGATCAAAGCCCGCTGGCCTCTGTGGCTGAGGGCCCCTTTCTGCTCCAGGTCCGCTGTCCAGCCTGTCAGTGCCATGCCGACGAACCGGACAAGACGCCCTTTCTTCACCTCCACGCTCAGCCCCGTGGGCCTGTCCGCTCACCCCGCCACGCACCAGTAACCATTCCCTGGTCTCCCTCTGCTCTCGACCTGCTCCAGCGGCCCTCTCAGGAGAGACCTCAGCACAGCGACTGCCTCAGGGCAGAGATCGAAATCAGCTTCGAGGAGCTGGGCTGGGGCAGCTGGATCGTCCACCCAAAGCTGCTGACCTTCTACTACTGTCACGGGAACTGCTCAGCCTCGGATCGAACCGCCGCCATGCTGGGCATCACACAGTGCTGCGCTCCGGTCCCAGGGACCATGAAGTCCCTGAGGATCACCACAACATCCGACGGCGGGTACTCGTTCATGTATGAGACCTTGCCCAACATCATACCTGAAGAGTGTACTTGTATCTGAACCTGGAAGCTTAAAGAGCCAGTACAACCAAACAAAAAGGACATTGCTTAGTTTCTGAACAGACCCTTTAAAGCTGTGCATGCCACTTGTGTTATTAATCACACACTCTAAAAGTTATTTTTCATTTAGCTACAATCTGAAAGTAAAAATACTGCAAGGCCAGCATTTTATTGCTTTTCATTGGTGTGATTCTGACCTTTAGAGGGCAGTCTATGTCTACTTTTCCACTGCTTCATTTTACAGTCTGACTTCTGTTAATGATGTACGATATTAAAGCATTCATTTAAACATGGAACTCAATCGTGTTCTGTAAGTACCACAAATAAATTAAAGGTTTCATATCTTTCATCCCATTTTACACCAAAAATGAATGAGTAGAAAGACGAGTCCAAAGCATAACGTTCAAATATATTTATTTACTCTGAAGACAAAATACTCTCTACAGTTACAAAAACTACAAAACATACAATAGAAAAAAAAAAAAAAAGTATTAACCATTGACAAAATATCATATTCAAAATGGAATGTCGTACCTTGCCACAAGTAGCAAAACTCATAGTGAGATGATTACAAAAATACAGTATCAAACCGCTCTTTGGCAATGTAGTTTCATTATTTCAGCCAAAGATCATAAAACCAGGCTATGAAAAAGTGTGAACTCTGTATGAACACTGAAAGCTATTGATCAAAAGCCTCACCATGAATTTAAGATTATACATGTTTACATGGCAACAGGCTGTGCGTCAGAAGCCAACTGTCATCCTTTCCTCAGCTGGGTTGGGTTTTTTCCAGGACACATGAAAGCATCCATGTTTCAGCACAACGGAGGGCTGGTGGTGCACATCAAGGGTGGAAAATGTGTCTCACCAAAGAAGAATGTCAATTTCAAAAAGACAAGGATGGAATTTCATTGTTGACGGTAGAGCAGAAGACAGATGTTTCCAGCCGGTTAGCAAAAAAACCCACAAAATGTGAAATTATTCTTTCAATTTCTGCAAAGATGAATCATTTTCATTAGTACACAATTTAGGGGAGAGATATACTAACATCCACGAGCCTACTTTTCAGAATTCGGTGGCATTAGTGATGCCAAAAGTAAATATTCTGGAGCTTTGGACAAGAAATAGTAAAACCGGTAAAATATATGGAGTGCTTTAAATGAATTGATTGTACAAAAAAATGATTTTTTGAAATTCCTTGGAACATTTCCTGTCGATAAAGAATTCAAGCATTTCCCAGGTAAACATTTTGGCCGATTCGAGCAAATACACAAGCTTCAAAATTCTGTCAAATATTTCTGAAATGGTGTGGCATGTGGATAAGAAACACCAATAATCCCCAACATCAAATCTGTTTAAATTAAACACGACTCATCCAGCGCAGGTTAAACCGCCCTCGTTTGCAAAGAAGCGCTGCTGCACACGCTCCAGAAAAGACATTACCAGATTCTCTCCGAGGGCCGGCGAGCCTCGACAAAGAGAGACGGTAACATTCGGCGACGTTGCATAAACAGAGAGCCTCTCTTTTGAGATGAAGACAACAAAAGTACACTTGGCCAGAGGAGCTTTAAGCTTTCGATAATCCTTCCAAGGTCTGAAATGGACGAGGATTATTGAATGGCCACAAAAACACAGAGTGGGTGAAGACAATGTTTTTAGCCGAAGGCACAGTCGAGGTTTGGACGCAGGTCAACAAGCAGAAACTGGAGATGCGGCAGGCTTTCAAGTTTAGAGTCGTGGAGATGAACCAATTGTCACAATACAAATGGTAGGTCAGCATTTTCTCTCTCTCTCTCTCTCTCTCTCTCTCTCTCTCTCTCTCTCTCTCTCTCTCTCTCTCTCTCTCTAATACTGAAAGGCATATTTCTCTCATCCACACACACACACACACACACACACACACACACACACACACACACACACACACACACACACACACACACACACACACACACACACACACACACACACACACACACACACACACACACACGCGCTTTGGTCTCCCTCAGTGGTCTGACTGCACTCCCATATGTGCACCCCCCATGTGTAAGGCCAGTAGGAATGGAAGAACAGACGTTTGAGGCAGGAGGCAGGCTCAGGCATGTATTCCTAGGAGGAGAGACATGACAGACGAATATTTAGCACGTTTGTTCACTTAAAACCAACAGCATGATGGGTAACATGGCGTTTCGCTGACCTGAGGTCATTGTTATTTTCTTCAAATTACAAAAGCATAAATCATGTTTTAGTCCTAAAAACAGAAAATTAGTAAATCCTTAAAACTCGTGAATGTTTGGCTTTTTTAAGTTTTGAGTCTTTTAATGGACTAATTTGTTCCTTTACTACACCTAACTATATAAAAACTGCATGTGAAAAACATTTTTAGAAAACACTTAAATTAAACTACTTGTATACGTGTGCTCATTACCTTTCTCGCTTGCCTCCTCCTGCTTTTCCTGGGCAAAGTTGAGGCGGTTCTGCTCGACGGCCGTCTGTGCAGCCGTGTTGCCCTCGGGGCTGCTGCTTCGTGAAGGGCTTCCTTCATCTGCCTGGTAGGCCAGGTCCAGTTGCTGCTGGGCCAGCTTCAGGTGCCTCCTCAACCGCTCCAGCTCCCTGGACGACGGCAACTCGTCCCCGAAACTCTCCCGCCCGGAGTCGCCTATTGGCGAGTCCCTCAGCCCTCCCTTCAGCTTCTCCTTCTTCATGGTGGCGTGGTATCCTGGCGGAGCGGTGGGCATGGCGCGCGAGGAGGATGGAAGGGGGGCGCGAGGGCCGAGCGCGGCACGCCTGCGGAAGGTGTCGCGGATGCCACCGATCCCCAAGTGGATGATTTCCAAGATTGTGAGGAGCAGGCAGAGGAAAGACACGACGTACATCACCAGCAGGAAGATGGTCTTCTCCGTGGGGCGCGACACAAAGCAGTCCACGGTGTGCGGGCACGGCGAGCGAGTGCAGACGTAGGAGGGGATCACCTCAATGCCGTAGAGGACGTACTGGCCGAAGAGGAAGGCAACTTCGAAGGACGAGCGCCAAAACAGCTGGCACACGTAGACCTTCATCAGGCCGTCACGCATGATCCGCCGACGGCCGTCATGCTTTTTCTCTGAGCCTTGAAAACAAAAAGGAGACACTGGTTGGAATCTGAAGCAGTTGGCATCCAAAGAAAGAACACAGAAGACAGAACATTGGAAGTGCTTGTGATTGCTGCTCAGATCTCCTCCGTACTTTTTTCCTCCTTGTCGGGTTTCTCTTGTTCGATCTCTTCAGCGATCATGGGGTCTTCCTCTCCGTTGTCTTCAACCTCCTCGTAGTCTCGAGCTGCCCCACGCGTGATGATGGGCATCCTCTTCTTCTGGTTCCGGACAGGCCGGTACTCGCCGTCCTCCATGCGGGCGATCTTGTGCATGGCGAAGCCCAGGTACATAATGGTGGGGGTGGTGATCATGATCACCTGGACACAAAGAGACATGATAGTGTTGAAATCACGACTGCAGATACATTTAGTGAGCATTCATTGAAACGGGACGTGCGGCTCACCTGAAAGATCCAGAACCGGACATGCGAGAGCGGAGCAAACGCGTCGTAGCACACGTTCTCACACCCGGGCTGCTGTGTGTTGCAGACAAATTTACTCTGTTCATCGTAGTAGATGGTTTCCCCGCCGACGGCTGTCAGCACGATGCGGAAGATGATGAGCACAGTCAGCCAGATCTTCCCCACGAAGGTGGAGTGGTTGGAGATCTCATCCAGCAGACGAGTGAGGAAGCTCCAACTCATGGTGCCAAGATGACCGGGGAGCTAAACGAGCTCTGGATGAAAAGAAAAACACCGATGTCACGAGCAATTAAATACTCTTACTCTCCTTTCATTTTCCTTTTTAATTTCAATGAGCCACCTAATGCAGTGACATATCATTGCATTACTTCCACTGCGTAAACTAGGAACTGACATTGACATGGCATTGAGTCAGCTCACACGGCCAAAGTTTGATATTAAAGTTGGATCAAATCAGATTTTTGTCAACTATTTTGCTACATTTGTTGGTCATTTCTGCCATTTCTTTAATTCATCATTTCCGGTCTCTCAAATGTGAATATTTGCAGCGTTTTTTAAGTTTCCTTTGATGTTAAATGACAAATAATGAATCACTACTTCCTGATTATGTTATTGACCAACTGATTAATTTAGAAAATAGATATTTATTAGATATTCTACAATGAAAAAGAAGTCTTTAGTCAAATTAAAAAAAACAACAATCCTGAGGCATAACTCAAATACTCCTCACTGGATTAATAGGAAGTGTACACATGCATCAGGTTTACACATCCACACAATGATTAAAGAATGCAAGTGCAAATACAGCCATGCAAGGTAAACCTCAACCGCAGGGCTGAGGAACAAACACAGCCACATGCTTTGTTGTAATCAGACACAGATCTCTCAGACATGGAGGTATTCGTGCGGAAACTACACAACAAACTCGTTGGTCCTGGTAGCGGTTTGGTAAACCTACATTCTTACAGCATCCTGACCGGCTAAGCCTGAGCTGCTTAATCAAAACATCAAAGAGTCGGCTCGCAAGTCGCAGCTCGCCGTGAGGAGACCCGCTGTGGCTTTGGACTGCAGGAATTATGACACTAAAGCAGCGCATGTGGTTAGGAATTTATTTCCTTCCACATTGCAAAAGCTTATCCCTTTAAATTCTGTAAGAAGCACAGTTTGATACATTGACATGAAGAAAAGAACTGAGCAGGTGTTTTGTCCGGTCAGTGAACATTTCAAGTGATTGCTTCTTTAAAAAGGGGATCGTTTGCAGAAAAGCTCAACTTAAAGTTCTGCAGGTTAATTAGAAACAAAAATCTGACTTCAGACGTCGTGTTGTAGTTCGATAACTTAACAACATACAAATATTAGGTTTCTTTCTCTAAAACCAGCCAAAAAAGTTGTCTTGAAGCAAATCAAATACAATTTCAAAAGACATCGGTTTGGTTAAATATCTGAGATTTACTCCAAAATAACTATTCACTGACATCAACACTAATGGAGCTAAACGAACTCTTTACGCCTACCTTCTGCACGCTACTTAAAAAAAAAGAAAAAAGAACAGGGTGTAGTTAAGAAAATAACCAGCTTTTCATGACTCATGGAACAGGACAAGGCTGTGGCCATTACAAGCATCTGTAGGCACGTCTCCTTGGATCAGCGCGCGAGAGTCAGGCCCTCACTCGCCAGGTTACTCATCCATTCCTACGAAACCCTTCTTCCATTTGGCACCTTCAAGCTTAGACTAGGTGAGGCCGACTTGCCCGAGCCTGACCAGAAAAATATTCCACCAAAAAAAATAAAAATGGAAAAAAAGAGAACTTTAAATGTTAAAAATACTCTCCAGCTACACCAAAGCTATGAAAACATGTTCGAAAGTTGGCGAGATCCAAATTCCAGACATGGAAAATTATAGGCCTCGAAACACTTCTCAGATCTAAAATTAAGCCGGAGAAGTTTCCTCACTGCATCATATTGAAAAGAGGTTTGAAAAGGCTCCGGCGACGTCCCGTCGGTACCTCAAACACGTAGCTTGTTTGAGAAGACTTTGTGACCCTGAAGTAAAGTGTGAGATGGGAACACACACAGCCGCGAGGGGACATCTGCTTCACCCACCATATAATTACAAACCCCACCTATGTTGATGTATGTAGGTGTTTCAGTGGAGATGCAGATAACATTCCACATGGAAAATGCAGTACTTGGTCAAATAAATAAACATGTATGTTAGTTTGTGCTCAATGAGGCGGATTGTCCCTTTAAAACGTCATCCATCCCAAACTCTTCCTTGTGATCCGATATTCAGCCATCTCCGGTGAACACACTGCACGCTGACCAAAAGCATCTTTTGAGAAAGGAAGCGGTCATATTAGACGTCCACTAGTGGTTCGACTGCCGTGGATTCACCAGTGTAATCAAAACACATGCCGTCCTGCCTAAACAGGAAACGTACGCTTAAATTTGACCTCTAACGGGGTTCTACCTCCGTTTGTGCAAACTTTTATCAAACTATAAACAAACTTATCTCCGCACTTCAGAGTCGCCTGGAAAAATCGACACTTGCTGGATATGACTCGCTCTTAAGAACAGAGGTGAGAGATGCAGCATTTCACCCGGTATCCAATGAGTGACTGCTTCAAAGCTCCAATTAAGTCACTCGAACGTCCGCAGGGTCAGTATTTCTGAATAGTGTCAACACATGTTCTAAATATTATGTTCCGCAAGGACAAAATGAATGTACAACAAAAAGAAACATTGGAAGTTGAAAGTGTATCATCGCCTGGGTGGTGTATTCTTCAGTGTCCTTCTGCCAAGAACTAAAAGATTTGTCTCCCGACTCTTGGCAGGAGAGACAGAACCGTTGTGTACTCTCAGCCTCTGACTCCTCATGGTGGACTTTTAATTCTTCGTGATGTGAACCCCGTACAGCAGGTGGGTTTAGCTCCTGCTAAGGGCCCACGAGAGGTTAAGAACAGAAGGTTAAAGACTCCTCTGTCTCGCTCCTCAGCAGACGGACCAAATGTCCTCAGCCGAGACTTTTACAGCAGCCCTTGTAAACACACCGTAAAATGTGCCACCCTCCGCTCTAAATAAAGACAAGAAGGAAAGCAGATCTCACCAAACAATCCGTTTGACTCGGACAAACGGGTTTCCTAGCTCAAGTAAACGCAAACATTGCTTTTTGTCAATGCCACCGTCCCGAAAGCAAACCAAAGACAGCTTTCAAACAGTAGCTTATGTGCTCATGTGGGCTAAACCCAGCTCCACTGATTTAATGGCTTTTCTGCTCCAGGAGTCACTGGGCTCCAGGAGGAGATGGAGGGGGTTGGAGAGCTTTTTGGGCAAAGGATCTGGACAAAGCGAAGGCGAGCAGACATTCCTGCCTAACCAAAAGCAGAGAGCTGGATTTTGTAGGGTTCAGGGAGCAGACAGAGGGCACATGAAATCCCCATGCAGTCTGAGCAGCAGGAACACAGCACCTACAGATGTCAATCACTGTGGTTCTCACTTTGCAAGACATCCAGACTCACAACACTGGTTTCCCTTTTCTGTTCCAAATAAAAAGAACCGTTTAAAAAGACCCAAAGGAGGGCTGTTTGAAGGCTCGGAACACGCTTTGCTGAGTCAGACTCAATTGTTTTGGAAAGTGTGGCATTCCTGGAGGAAAACAAAGCTTCAGAGGGGAAACTAGAACCCGGTGATGAAGATGAAGCAGTCGTTTTCAAAAAGGAGTCAGACACGATTAGTTTAGAAAGTTAAAACCACTCGGCTGTTAGAAGAATTACTCATTGAAAAACAAAAAGGAAAATCCCTGTAATGCTTTTAGTCTGCGGTGTGAGTTTATTTAGACATTCAGATGTTAATTTATGCAAAAATAGCTTTTTTTTTAGCAGTTTTATCAAACTATATGCTCTTATAAACACCTTGAGTCGAACTGACAGTGACTTCTGTAAATGTTTACAGATGATAGGTTCTCATTTGAGTTTAACACAAATAGGAGTTCGCAGCGACTCACCGCACTCTGGCACGCGCAATCCAAAATTTCGTTCCGTGGAAACCCACTTCGCAAATTCTGACTAAACTCTTCTGGTAAAACCGTCGGATGGCAAAACAACTCAACTGAGGTTCAACGGAGTAGTAGGAAGAAACTAAACTGTCGCAACAAACTTCTCCTGCCGGGAAAAAAAAACACACCAACCTTCTGCGCCCCAATCCGCGTGGCTTCTCGCTTCCTCTCGCGCTTAATTGCTCAACACAGCTTTTCCTAATTAGCGCGCGCTCTCATTGGCTTCTGCGTGCGTCCGCGTCCGAGGCAGTCGTTCAGTGGGAACCCATTCAGCCCGCCTTGACCCCATGTGTCGGGGTCCCGAACAAGAGGACAAAAGAAAGATCTCTGAATCCCGCAGGCTCCTGTTCTCCTCCTCCTCCTCCTCCTCCCGCACCACCTCCACGTAACTCGGCCCCATTCAAGAAGAGGAGGCCCCTCGCCTGAAACCTGAGATCCAAGACTACCGTTCTGCCCTCCCCGACAGAGCTATGGGAGTCCTATTATACGTTTTAGAATAAGATGATGCTATGCAAGTGTCACAGTTAAACCTCCGCTCTCCAAAGGGACTTTAAAGCAATTAAAAAGACACCACGAGGCACAGTGAAGCCGCTTCTGCTGCAGCTGTTATTGGCAAATAGTGCCTATACCTTCATTTAGCACATACTCATGCTACCAAATGGATGGCTGCCAAAAATATATTAAAGTTTATGGACATGCCTTCCTTATAAATACAGTTAAAAGTTGGTAAAGTTGATACAAAATGACATACACTTTACTATCAGACCTCTCCTAATGCACCTAATACAGCTGCCCTGTGATTCATTATATGAAGGTTATAATTTGTTTCCATTGAGCATTTTGAGGCTGTTGACTGCTCTATGTTACTAATATTTACCCTCTGATATTAATTGGATGGACAAATGATTGGCTAACGACATCCTCCCAAATGATCTGATGTATTTTCCTCATGTATTGATCTATCAAATGAGTGCACTGCCCCTTTAAACACTCCACCTGAGAAGATTTATGTTGTTAGAACAGTTTACATTCTTGTTGATAAAAAGTACACAGAGTGCCATGACAGCATAATCGAATCATTTGTCTCTCTGCTGAGGACCCTGTGTTATCCACAAGGCCCTCAGTTTGGCAGCCCACCGGCCTGACAGAGCGCTGCGTGACTGGTAGCTTTTAGACGACGAGGCCCACCATCCAAGAATTTACTTGACTCGGGCGTTCAGCAAAACAACAGATTTCTTGCTGTCATGCACGGTGCAGCTGTATAGTGCTCCTGATTCACCAGAGGACCCGAAATGTTTTTTTGGGGGGGGGGGGGGAGGTTGTGGGAAGTCGAATCAGGCCAGATGTCTGCGCCCGGCCAAGTCTCCATGGCTGCATCCCAGCTCTCCTCCGTGCTTCTCACATCTGATCCAAGTGAGGCACGAACTCAGTCACCTGCATCTTTTTATC
This sequence comes from Cebidichthys violaceus, assembly GCF_023349555.1. Classification (NCBI taxonomy): domain Eukaryota; kingdom Metazoa; phylum Chordata; class Actinopteri; order Perciformes; family Stichaeidae; genus Cebidichthys; species Cebidichthys violaceus. The sequence continues at coordinate 3,743,725 of NW_027176417.1, read as the reverse complement.
CTCACTTATTGACAGACACAAATAATGAATCTCCTGGTATCCTTGTTTTTCATTTTAACCCAGGGATTTATTTGAGCTTTGTTTATTTTGGCCCCCTGGTAGCCCTATTAAATACCACTGACTTACGGTAGTTGGGGAGTGAAAGGTGTGACAATTAGTGCTCCGGAGCTGAAAAATGACAAAGAGATTATGCATTAAGCCAAAATGGAAAACTCTTGGGGCTCTAAATTCCTCCCTTCACCCCTGCAGTGAATATATTAACTGCTTGAGTGAGGCCAGGACTCACTGGTACGGAGCTGTACGGCCTAAAGCCCTTTTTCTTATCGAAAGTACAAATGCTGCGGTCATGTTTTAGCATCTTACTCGATTGCCTATTTCCTCCCCTATCATAAAACTTTGTGACATAAATTCATGGCGTGCAATCGTTATGACTCATGGATGTTTTAAGGCCAAGTTTCTGGGTTCATTAATTTGTCCGTATTTTCGGCCAAAAACAAAAAGGCATCCTGGCAGCATGGAGCATGCTCTGAGACATTTACAGAAAACACAACAGAACATGAATAATCAACACATGGAGAGCAATAAAAAAAAAAATGAAATACATGGCGTAATATGGGCATGTGAGAGTGAGGAAAATGATCCCAGCTGCCATATTAGAAACATAAAGTAGAATTAATGATGTACAATTTACTTCACCATTTACTCAGTTTTTAAGTACCTGCTCTCTTTACTTTTTATGTAAACTACTTTTAGGCACTTACTTAATCCCGATCTTCACTCAGATAAAGACAAACAGACTTAGATATCGTTATGAGACGAAGATAAACTTCTCTAGTCGAATAAATCAGCCCCTCTTCATAAAAGCACCGTGCACGTGTAGAACTGTACTTTCTGATTCCAACTCGAGCGCCTAAATGAAATCCTAAAATCCCAACAAGGGGAGCTGCAGCTGTAACATGAGTTCTTAATATGAAAGCTTTGTCGATTTTTTTCCGCACATATCCTGTAATTCCTTTTGGATCCGTTCACCGTGAACGGATCTTCGTTTAACAGAAACCATAAAGTCCCCTTTTCCTCCTGGAGGTTTTAGCAGCGAGCATCCTCACTGCAGCGTCTTCATCCACGTCAGCTGCTGTTCTGCACCTGACCTCTGGCCTTCTTTTGCAGGGAAAGTGAAAAAGAGGCTCAACCACTAAGTGCTCTGTTGTTGTACTGTCTGAATCAGATTAATGTGAAGAACATTAGAACCAGGCGGCACAAGGAAGCGGGCGACTCGTCACCAGTCATTTGCGTTTTTGGGGGAATCGGGGGTTCGTCGGCCACGTGGGTGCAATTGAAGGTGATCCAGGTCTCGAGCACGTGCACAGCACATGTCCATCACCGGTGGCTGAAGAAATATTTACTCTGTGAAATTGGGTAACGTACCTTTACACAGCTGAGCCTGGACTCAAACAGAGCTTTGCTTAAGGGGCGGGAGGGACGGGAGGGTGTTTGGTGCCGAGTGGCAAAAAGAATGCTGTGTAAGCAAAAGGCCACAAGTTTGATCCAATAATCAAACATCGCCGAATTGTTCTGCAGCTTCTTTAGCATTCCTTCACTGGTGCCGCCTTTAACCGGAGCCAGAAACAATGCAGTGGTTAAGCTGACCCAGTAAAGTAGAAGAGGCTGGTGAAGGCAGCAGCTATTATTTAGCACCAATGAAGGATTCCAACCGTAAAAGAAGAAGTTAAAGTGACGTCATTGACGAGTTTCTGCGGGTTGATCTTTAACGCGTACAATGGCGATAAGCTGCCCTGTTGAAAGCTGGATTTGTTCCGTCAATAATTCCAAATGGAAACGACAGAACTGAGAGACTTTCTGCGGTTGAGGGAAGTTCAGTGAAGTTCAACTTTTATTTCACTCCGTAAAAATAAATGTGTAGCTCTTCAAGTTTGTGAAAAAGAAGCCACACAAAAAAACTCACAAACACACACATTACTTTTATATTCACTCATACACGTCATACACCACGTTTTATACAAAAATAAAAGACTTTTGTTGCATTAACCCATATGAAAACAATGCTAACAAAGAAATAAATTAAATTAAACTGGTTAATCTAAATTAATTTAGATCTTTACTGCATGATTCTATTTACAGACGCATCGCAGTGGCTCCATACATAATGCACACTGCAGCAGAGGTTCTGTATTACACTTATATGAACACAAGCAGTTAGTTTAATACTCAGTAATGTAACGCCACTGCACTTATTGAATGATGAGATCAGAAAATAAACAAAAACAAACTCAGGTTACAAATGAATACAAACAAAAGGTCCCCAATATGTAGAGAAAATAACTGTTCATCCTCCACAAGTTCACAGAGTTCCTGCACATCTGCACTTCTGCTATCCTTCTCAGGTCACATACCGCGGCGCACAGACGCATCACAAGACCCTAATTGGGGAGGGAGGTGACCCTCGGTGACATCGTCTGGAGCCTCCACTCCAGCCTCGTGTTGAGCGCGTGATGTCACAACACGACGGCGAGGAAAGGCTCCGTCCAGCTTAATGAAGGGGGGTGCACATATTTTAGGCTCCAAAAAAACCCCCCAACTTAATGCCATCTTAGCTCCCAAAACCCAAATCTGATCCGCATCAGTGGACGCTACAGCGATTGAAGAACTCTACTTTAAGGTGCATTTCAACATCTGTGAAAGAAAAAAAAAAAAGAAAAAAAAGGCACACTCCATTTATCTGGAGGATGAAGAATTATGCAACCAGTGCTTTTACAGGCTTGTGTACCACATGAAGGAGTGCAATCGTTTCCAACTTGTTGGCCTAAAAGGCGATGAAAGCGTAATGGGACCAGACTGAGTGCAGACTGCGCAGAGAGAAAATAAAGACGAACTCGCTCGCGCTCAATAAACATTTCCCAGTACCAACACGCAGACTCGTGTACATAAAACTCACGGGAGTTGTTTTCATGCCCCCCCCCTTCCCCTCTTTTATGCATCTTTGTGTTGCAGGCTTGTGTGCAGTTTCACTCCGAACATCGCCTCCCACTGCGCTCTGACCCAGGCCAGCAGACCCTGGAGGAGCTCGGCGCTCTCCGAGCGCACGCACCACGTCCTCTCCTGTTTCACCGTCTGCAGGAGAAGAAAAAACGCAGCGAGAGAAACCGTGAGTGTCAAAGCACGTAATCACAAGTTAATCAGCTTTACAACACATTCAAACTGCAACAGGCTGCTGCTGAATTTGCACGGATCAAAAGTGATATCACAGCTGTTAACCGTTAAAAACAGGCATTTCCTCATGTTGTCTGAAAGAAGACAATATAATTTTAGTTTGCTGACAAACTGGACTTTCTATCAGTTACACATGTTGCAAATAATAGTTCACATGAATGAATCAGAAACATGGTCGATCTAAGTAGTTTAAATTATACAAAAGTGCACATGAAAACACAGTACAGACTGTGCATTTCTTCCTATTCCTGAAGAAATCCCCCCAAAAACATTTGCACACCAACCTCATCGTAAAGCTTGATGTCCAGCCTGCACTGGTCTGAAGGCCACAGGTGGACGGAGCTGACGCAGCTGATTGGGAGCGTTTCTAAAATGGCAACGCTTCCGCTGTTGGGCTCTTGGTCTTCATTCTCCGTCAGGCTGTTTGAGCTCTTCCTCCACTGGTGATCCTCTCTGAGCAGGTACAGGGTTTCCCGGGTTGCCAGGACGGTCAGCGGCATCCACATAACCTCTGAGAGGAAAACAGGAAAACAAGAGCCGTCTCACATTACCGAAATGGTGAAGGAAAACCTTTTAATCACTTCTTTTTCAATGACTGTAGTCATAAAGCAGTGTTGATTTTAGCCTCTGATTTAGTACTATAGATAACACTCATGAATCACAGACATAAAATGCTTAGCAAAGATCAGTTTTGGGATAATATTTCATGTCAGAAAGCTCCGTCTTCAGTAGAGCAAGCAGAGGGGGAAAAGGCAGATCTAGGCATGCTAGAATTATAGCACTTGAAATTCCAACGCCGCGCACAGCCGTGTGTAGCCTGCAGCTACCTTCCCGTTATACGTGTCTGCTGTAGCGCAGACGGCGAGGCTTCCTGCAGCACCGGTGAACACGCATGTAGTCGCCTGCCACTCAGTTCAGCCACGACAACTCATTTTCTGTTAAGTTTGTTAACATGGACCTTTATCACATCCTCTCTATCATATTCTCCTCTTCCTGCAGCAGATCGGCTTAATCCCTTTTTGTTATTATTGCTACCATTTAGCATATATCTCCCGGCACTTATTTCAAAAAAATATATTTCTACGGTTGCAGGAACATTATGAGGGCTTTTATTGTGGCATTTACTCCTTGCTTTCTTCCAGCTGGTTGAAAGGAATGTTTACGATCTAGCTTATTCTCCATGTTCCCCAGACTGCGAGCTAAATGACTGAAATACAAACGAGAAATATCTTTAGTTGCCTTTACGCATACAGAGCCCCGCAGTAAATCCAGAAGAGATATCAGGAAGACCGCAGCGTTAAAAGTAATTAGCATGAACAGCACTGATCTTTGAACCTTCAGAAGCAATTACGCACGACATGTTGAGTCTTGAGACCTCGTATCCCCAGTAAGGTAGAAAACAGATGGAGGAATGCAGATGGGAGCAGAACCCTCTACTGATATCAGAGAGATATGTGGAGAAGAATATAAGGAGCATATAAGGACGCACGATAAAGATTACAATGTATGTTTTTGCAGGATTCGTGGATTTGTCACCTTGCAGAACAAAAGCCAGAATGTAGAAAAACTGCAGCTGGCCGTCCTCCACATCTGCCTGGATGTCTTCACACACTAGAGGCCTAACGGATCAAAAGAAAGCAATAATATTACATCCACATTCATACGCAGTGTGTAGTTAAAAGCACAGACACTGTTGGCTGACAGGTGCTGTCTCGCATGGAAGCCCTTCTAGATCACGGGGTGAATTTCACAGCCACTGTGAAGCGGAGGGGATAATTGACATGATAATAGCTGACAGAGTTTGGATTGTGAAAACACTGATGTGTGTGTGTGTGTGTGTGTGTGTGTGTGTGTGTGTGTGTGTGTGTTCTCCTGAGTGTGGCTGGAAGGGGCTGCTTCGATTTGACTTCTGAGCAGTTAAATTAAAAATTAAAGGAAATTCGCTTTATATTCAACCTGTCAGTTGGATAAAGCACGTTTGCCAGGTTGTCCAGTCTTCTACAAAAAGGCACCTAGGCTCTTTTCATTTCCGGCTTTTGTGCCTCCTCCTCCTCCTCCTCTCCTTGGAGGAGGAGGCAGGAGGCAGGAGGCTTGCCAGAGGAGCTATAAGTGAGGATACAGCGGCACATGTGACGTATATAAGAGCAGCTGTGCTACACGTCATGTTAAATTGACGTTATAAAATGATGGCTCCGATGTAAAGATGTCTCACTTCATCAAATGTCTCGACTCCTCTCTCCCCTTCCTTGCCTCCTCCACTCTTATCTCCTCTGGGCGGGACTATGATGCAAGAGGAGGCGAGGAAAGGAACTGAGGATGAACAAACGGGGAAATGTTTGATTATCCTCAGCACGGTTTTTTTTGTGTGCCCATTTTGCTCTTCATCATGAGAAACACGTGCTCCTCTGAAATAATATTTTTAAAAAGATAACCACACTCCTTTTCAGAGAAAGCTACCATCTTCTGTTTCAGAGGGAAAAACATACAAAGAGAGAGAGTTGTAGAAAAACAACTGGAGGTGATAGAAAACTAGACCACATGACATGCATGATTCAGGATTTGCAGCGCTACATGTGTTACAAATTAAGATGTGGTTTAACAGTTCATTTAGCGGTGCAGTTTTACAAAATAAAGCTGATTGTAATCAACTAAAGATGTGCCAGATATGTGCAGCGCTAGAACTCCCCTTTAACTCACACCTCCCGACCACATACAAATGGGCAACACACTATTCAGACCACATCTTCCAGCGTGCAAACAAATAAAATCAAAGATGTCTGCCGTGTTCTCACTGCGTACCAGAGATGGTGCTGAGGGTTGAGTCTCGTGGTGGAGATGGACTTCAGCTTGCTGTCGGATTTGTGAGCCATCTCACGCACAACTCCTGAGGAAATAATATATATATTTATTACATAAAGTTGTCTGTGAAGTCATCCTTCTTTAGTACTACATTAATACTACAATAGGCATTTAGGAAACTAAAGCAAAAGACAAAAGAGAAGAAGGAAAAAGATGGTGGAAGTACTTCTTGGATTTGAAAGTCACAGTGATTTTTGCAGGGTAAATATTCATCAACGTGGCAAATGGAGTAGTAAAAGTATCTTGTAAAGGTACAGTATAGCCTAAAAATGTCACACCCAGACATTCACGGTCTAGAAAACACAAAAGCCAAATTCTTCTTCTGCTATTGTAACTACGGTAAGAAAGCCAAAAGGTCTCCCGTTGCACGTATAAGATTTCAGCCTCCATAGAATCGGCGGGTGAGAAAATGCTGGGAACACAATGTGCCGGGTCACGCTCACATCCACGGATCGTAGCGTGTCATTGAGTGTGACAACAATGCAGGGCAGAGAGGACAACTGTGGTGTGGCTTCACAGTCAAGTTTGAATGGAGCGGACTTCAGAAGGATTTAAAGGGACACTGAACACTGGGGACTGAAAATAAGATTATATGACAAAACAAAACCTACTTCACATCCTTCTTATGAAGGAGGTGCGAGGAACAGAAAAACATAATTAGATATCATTTTCCCACATGGGCCACATGCTGCTGCTTTGCTTCTTTTATAAAAATCATATTTGGTTGTTAAATCGTTGACTGTTGAATTGCTGAACATTCGTGCCTTGAGTGCTTTTAAATACTCTGTGAAATATAACGGTCAGTTTTAATAAGATTCATTTCTGTAATCAGCATTGCAATCATTTCAATGTTCAGTAAGCGGCTTCGTATTCTGGACAAAAACGGCTGGATCACTTTCATCAAGAGTCCTCCTTATTACAGGCAGAACATTTTCGCGTGTCGAGGAGAAACGGTGCAAAAGCTTAAATAGCGTGTTAACATGGACAGTTTTATCGAGGTGCCATCCAAGATCGCAATCACAAGTAAGCAGAGGTGACGGGCCGAGCGTGTTCGGAACCAAGTTTGCGGCGGACGGATTTTGGTTGTTGCTCTGGTCTGTGTCAGTGTTCCAGCTTCCTCCCGTTTCAGTCCCAGACTCCTTGGCTGCCTCCACCACCACCACCAACAATGCCCCTGATGACTTTCACATGAAATCAAATACCACGACACTGTTTGATGCGTCGGGCAGAATGAAAGAAGGCTGAGATTCCAGTTTAGAAAACAACAGCCGAAGGTGCGTGTCACCCTAAACCACGTCCTCTCGCTACGACTGAAAAGCATAAAGATGTTGGGGTGAAGCAGCCATTGCTCTTGCCAAGTCTCATGTAACTCTGTCGGAGTGCAACAATGAAAAGCTGACAAATTTCCCTCCTAAGTGAGCGAAAACAACAGAAGATCGGTAACTCTTTTATGTTTCTTTTGGCTGCAGAGTCCAGAGCTCTCGTGTTATCTCTCATGTTTCAATGAAGTTGTGTCAGACTCGGTTTTGGTTTCTGAGCTCCAAACGGTCCCAGTTACAACCACATCCTCTCTCTCTCTCTCTCTCTCTCTCTCTCTCTCTCTCTCTCTCTCTCTCTCTCTCTCTCTCTCTCTCTCTCCCTCCCTCTCTCCCTCCCTCTCTCCCTCTCTCTCTCTCCCTCCCTCTCTCCCTCTCTCTCTCTCTCTCTCTCTCTCTCTCTCTCTCTCTCTCTCTCTCTCTCTCTCTCTCTCTCTCTCTCTCTCTCTCTCTCTTCCCCTCCAGCCAGCCCTCCGTCATTCCAGTTGTGGTTTTCATCTTCGTCCACATGATAGGAGCCAGCTTGGACGATAGACGGGGTTTGTTATACTTCCTCTGACAGAATATTACAACAGCTGTTTTTGGAGTTAATTTGGCGATAGAAAAGAGAGTTGGTTATCTTTGTCTTCAAAGATCAAAAGGAAATAAAAACATATTCTTTATGTGAAGGTGTTATCTTTTTTTGGGATGCACCTGAAAGCAAACCATGATTGGTGTTTTTCCCTTATCTGCTCCGTCTTGGACAACAATCTGGAATCATTTTCAGACAGGAAGAACACAACGCACAAAATGAGCTGTTTATGAATTTAGGCGGAAAGAAGAAAACGCTCTCAAGAGGACAGACGGGAAGCTAGAGAAAGAGTGAGAGAGATAAGAGAAAAAGCATGTGTAGGAAAAAGTGGGAGATGCATCTAAAATGTCACCGGACAGTGAGAGGATCGAATGTGACGTCGGGGATGGACGACATGTTTCTGGGTGTTCGTCTGTCGTGACAGACTTTTACCAAGTTAAATCAAGAAAAAATAAACGTTTTAAAACACTGTACGAGATGCTAGAAGATTATATATGAAACATCACTTTTCATGTACGTCCAAAACTCTTCTTGCTTGATTGTGTTTGAGCGAAAGCTGGACAGAAACTCCATCAGACAGCAGCTGGAGGCAGAGAGTTGTGGAAAAAGTGGGACTGCTCTTCTAATCAGCATGTCTGTTTGCTGAATTTGACGGGGTTTTTTTGCCCGTGTTCAGTATCTTGGACCCTGAAATTGGTAATATGAAACAGTAGTTATGGGGAAAATACTTTTACACGTCACGTTCTCCGTTACAAATGTCCTAAAATGTAGAGTTATGTGTACCACAGCTGAGCAGCAATGCTTTTCCATAAGTTGTTTTCTGCACATGTTTTAGAGGCTGGAGATTGTCGGATAAATTTTCCATATTTTTCCCAGACATTCCAGTCCCGAGCAGGAGCCCCCGTCTAATAAAAGGTTTTCCTCTCAGCTGCTAGTCCTCCCTTGCAGAAACGTTGGTCTGGGCAGGATGTACTCCGTCTGCGTGAACCCAATACCGAAGGGGGGCAGAGCTTTGCGTCACGTAGCACACATATGGTATAGTATTAGTTTGTGAGGGGAGTAGGTGGGCTTTCTGTGGCACAATGCCTGTGAGAGGAACATGCTGTTCTAGGACCTGCTTCAGGGATTCAACAGTACTCTACAACTTTTTAATAAATCTAAATTAGGTTTAGATTGCAGCATCTTCCCTCAGACCGCCCAGAGGGAAGTGCTGAAAACCAGTAAGTTCAGAAAGAGCAGGATCAGCGAGTTTCTCTCTCCGACTATATTCAAAAGCTTCCTTTTATACATTTTTTCCTTCTATGTTTTTTTCCATACATTAAACAGAAACCACTTTGCTTGTATTTGGCAGAGTTTCCTTTTACCTGTCAAGAGGCCAAAGAAGCGTTTGCAGCGTGAACTGTCCCTCACGAGGAGGGTGTAGGCCACTCCCCCAAACTCCATGTGGATGCTCTGAGAGGCCAGTCCCACTTCCAGGTAGCTGAGCTCCATGATTGGGTGGCTGTCCCGCTTCTGCAGCCAATCAGAGAGCTGGCCTCTGCTGGGAGGAAACGACGTTAGGCATCAGAAAGTGCGGCGAACGTACCGCTGCAATAAGATGGATTAATCTCTGACACTCGGAGGTGTGACTGCCAGAAGAACACTTTATTGTTTGTTGAAGCCAAAGTTTACTTTTACAATTTATGTATTCCCTGCATTTTTCAAGGAGTAAGTTATACGGTTAACATAATTAATTGGCTTCTTGCACAGAGAAGACATTACCTATGGTTAAAAATCAACTCTGTAGTAATGTTGCCACAGCCATCACAGCATGAGCTCACGTCTGAGGAGCAGAGTTCTTGTTTTGACGAGAGAAGAAAAGCTTTTCATTTGTGTGACGGAGGAAACGAGGAGGCGAAAAGACTCCACGGTCTGCAGACACTGCGAAGGTCAATGTGTTCTCAAGATGTGACCCAGAAACCTGGGCAGGTTTTGCAATATAATCCACATACCTAACGGGGAGAGGGTGTGGAATTACACACCAGCATTAAAAGCCATAGTTGTTGACGGCAGAGTGGCGCCTTCTTTTGAATCGCTGTCCACTCCAGCAGGATTTGATTACATTTCAATGTGTCGTGTCAATATGTCCCTGACTTGAAACTTCCGAGATATTGTTATGAGTCCTACTTAAGCATGGATTTCTTTTGTCATGCAGACAATACATCCATAATTAATCCAAAAAACATATAATACTGCCAGATTGCAAATAACTGCAGTGTGAGCAACTCAAACTTATTTTCTTTAGAATGTAAAAGTGCTCTACTCACTGGGTTTCCGACGTCATTTCCAAGAAATAGAGTCGCTGGTTTGACACCACCAACAGAGAGGGAACCTGCCCCGGCTCCCCAAATTTAACAGCTGACATCTGAAGGCACAGAGAAAGAGAAACATGACATGAAGCAGGTCAATGCGTGTTGTCCAGAATGGACATTTGGCACAATAATGAGCATCATGGGGCTTTGGATTCAATGATGAACCATATTCTCAGCTGTCACCGGTTTTTATTTTTTCACAAGCTCCGTAGTGCTTTTAAATCTTGCTTAATGTCCTCTAAAATAACATAAGAAGTAAAAGCACAAGTGAAACAGCGAGCCGTCACTGGATAAACAAACATAACTAAGATGAATGGAGCGGGACCTCCTGTTTCCAGCTGTGGTTTGCTTGGTCCTGTTCCGCTCTTTGCTCCTCGTCCAGGTGTCTGACAGAGACAGAGCAATAGCCTGCTGATTTGAAGAGCTCCCAGGATGCAATGCATATTAAGGAGTGACAGCAGGGGGGCATGAAATTCGTCAGAAAGAAGAAGATTGGGTGTTGAATGAGCTCAGGGCAGATTTACTGACTGTGGTGAAACCGCAGCTGAAGTGTTGCAGGTCTTGAAGCTGTCACCGCCCATTAAGCTGGAATCTTTTTGGCCATCAGTAGAGATACGTGAGAGGACTTTTTTTAAAAACCTTAAATATAATAATAATAATAATAAGCTTCTTATTGTGAGCAACCAAGTCCTACATGCAAATATTATTTCCTGCCAAAGTCTGAAAAGTTTTGGTTATTTCACGTGACAGATTTCTGAATTTCTGCTTGTTGTATAACAAGGCAGGGCTCAGCTGGATAAAAGGGGATGTCACATGTTCCCATGCACCAATCAGACTTGAGGAACATTTTTAAACCTGATTAAACTTCATAAATAACCACTAAAGTTGTTTTGTGTTTTTGACATTTTGGACAAAACACTACTCCACTCTCACATTAAACTTAAATATACAGCCGGCAGCTAGTTAGCTTAGCACAAAGACTGGAAACAGAGGGAAACGGCTAGCCTGACGTAAAACACAACCCCAATAAAAAAGGTTTCTATTCATGAAACCTTCTCATCTCTTATTGCTAATGCTTAATATACAATTTTGTTAAGAATATATAAATGAATAAATAATCTTCTGTTGCTTAGGAGCTTTAAGATGTGCTTGGCTCACTCATACACACCTTGAGGAAAGAGTGAAGCTCTTCTTCCTCCTCAAAGACGTCCACATCCAGGAAAAGCTGCAGCCGATGGTCCACCGCCTCATAGTCCTCCGACAGCAGGTCCAAATCATCTGCAGACACATAAACCGTTTGTAAGCCTCAGAATTGTTGGGTCTAGCATGAAGTCCAAACTGAAGATGGTGTTGATAGCAGTTAAAGCCAACATCCATCATTATTAACGCTTGCATATTTCAGCACTAAATGGGAAATGAATTCGGGCTGAAATACAGTTCAATGAATACATCTTTGTTGTCTACATTATTTCTTCCCTCAAATTATATATCTTGCATTAAAAGTGAAGTTCCTGGCAGCGATGCAAAGACTCACATATTTCTTGGCTCTTGTGAAACCTTCCACAGATTTTACTGCAGCAGCATGCAGCATTAGCCAAACAGCCCTCGGGCAGAAAACACATTTGAGAGCAATAAATCCAGCAATGGAGGTTATTTGAAAAATTGATGAATGCTCACAACTAATCAAGAACGATAGGGCGCTGACCCGCAGGGGCCAAAATACACCCAACGTTTTCATTTGGAGAGATCAGATTAAAAAAAAGGCTTTATGAACCTTCAGAAAAAAGGTTCTTCGTGGAGGTGAAAGGTGCACACACACACACACACACACACACACACACACACACTGATTTATCTCGAGAGACAAAGCACTTCTTCAGCAAGGAGAAAATGAAGGCCTCTGCTCCACAACAATGGCTGCACTGTGCCACCAAAAGATACTATAATGAGCATCAGTCAGTGTTTTAGGATGAGTACAGTGTCTCCAGTGTGAGCCTGTGGTTTAGAAGGACAGATGACATGATGTTGGCACAGCAACTACAGCGCTGCAGAAAGCTATTATTACTCAGTTATTATTACTCTTATGCTTTCATTCCTCTCCCATCACTTCCAGTAATGATTCCAATCTGTCTCGTTGCACCATGCGGTTCATCTAAAAATGGCAGACAGATGTTGGGGGGAAATCAGATGCTGTCAGAGATACAGAGTGCCTCCAAGGATTTCTTTGCCACACAATATCCGCGAGATCCAAATACTTCCCATCTCTGTTCACTTTCAATTAAGACTTGAATGTATCTTTAGGGAAAGCCAATGGAGCTGACGTAAACAGTTTATATCGCATGCCACAGTTGATGAGTCTTACACTGACCATATGAACTGCAGAATTCAAATCGAGTAATAAAATATCATTTATATTTTCCTGCTGTTTGGGCTTTCCTCCAACAAGCAGTGCTGCCAACATCGCAGTGTTATTATGGATGTAAAAGATCTATGGCTGACATGATTTGTCCATTTAAGGGAATCCATTAACTGTTACAGTGTGTTCCAGCTCTTAAAATGGGAGGATTTGATTTTATTTCAGTGAAAATAAAAGAAGTCTTTTGGACTATTGGTCCATCTTGAAGAAGTCAGTTTTGGCTCCGAGACACTGCCTGCTTTCCAAAGCGTGTACTTTTACTGCAGCTGCCCTTACAAAGTACGCACCGTCGCCTTCTGTACGCATACAATTGGGACACGCTTCTTTGTCATAAGTCGGCACTTCCACTTTGACCCTCTTGCTCATATACATTGATATATGTGATATCTGTCAATGACCAGGGTCTCATCTATATGTGATGTCTCGGTCGCTGCGACGAATCTTCCGCTGCGCAGAGGATTATGGGTCGGAATAGCCAGAAAAGGATGCTGGCTTGCAACATTGTTGATACCGTTTACTGCCTATCTTTGAGGAAACTGAATTCCTCAGACCCGGCAAAAAGTGCCGACAGAGTGAAAACCCACCATTCGGGGTGGATCTGCCCGCAGGTGGGGCGTGGACTTCCGGTGGTGTACCCGTAGGGGTGTAGCGGTAGCTTCCAGCCAGACCCTCTTTACTTTGGTGCTCGGTGCTGTAGGAGAGACTGGAGGCGTCGACCTGATCATTCCCGATGAAGAAGGAGCTTCCCTGAGCAGTGACGAAGGTGGGGTCTTCTGAAGACACCGCAGCTTCGAGGATAGGACTACTGCGAATGCTGCCGTCTGAGTACTCATCCTGCTGCGATGAAGACGAAACGTAGAAATGATGAGAATAAATCACAGCAAAAAGAGAAAACAGACAGAGGGGAAAATGATCGGAAAAGACCTTATCGGTACGCCGAGTGCTCTGGTTTACGTCGAGATGGTCGTCCTCTGTCTCCGGGATTGGTGAGCGCTGGATGGGCGTACTGGAGTAGGGAGTTGATTGGCCAGCCAGCTGGACCACATGATCGCTACCACATTCTGGACAAATATGACTGTCACCTGGAGGAAAAAAAAGGGGAAAAAATAGGAAGTTGTTGCCAAAAAGCTTCATACTAGTGTTGGTTAAAACATCTAAATCGCTTACAACGAATAAGAGGTGCTCCCCCTTGTGGCCTTAAAATGGTTATTGCCATTGATTTTGTCATCAATGGAGGAAAGTTGCCAGTCTTTAAAGAAATGAAAATTTTTTCATTTAAGAAATAAAATGTTCGCCCTTTTACTCTACTGTGAAAGTTTAATAATGCTGAGAACCAAATGACCCGTAATGCAAGAAGACGGACAGGAAACACGCCTTCCTTCCTAACAAGCTTCATATGAGGGAGAAACATTTGTTTGTATCTGCAGGGCATGTATCACTGAAACCCACAAGCAAACAAAAGCCTCAGTTCAGAAGCGTGCAGATGGAAAAGGTATTCATTGCCTGAAACACTAACACTAACAACGGAGCACAGATCCAACAAATCCTCAAAACATCTGCTGAACAAAGCATGCGTGCAGTCTGTGCAAGCTGGAGCAGGTCCTAATGTTAGGTTTGGCTGAAGCGCTAGGAGGCGGCTGCTGGAGCGAAGGGTATTATCTATATGCTGTTAAGTATAGAGGTGGGAGCTCAGCGGCCCGCTTGGCAATGAAAGACAAGAGATAACTCCTGGGATGAGTCACTCGGGGCCATCTGAAGCCAAACGTTTGTTTTGGGGGAAAAAAAATGCAGCCCCGAGCCGACGACCAACGGGTTCATGAGAGTTGAGCAGCAGTCCTGAAGCGCTTGGACGACAAATGATGTTTCAGGTGTAATGTGCGACCTTCTCTTTTCTGTCTTATCTCAAGATTTTCAACAACACACCCAGCTGACGCTGAAAGCACAGTTTTTAGTGGAGGCAAATAAAAATGCATTTTTTGGGGATAGTGTAGAGTTTGTGAGGCTGAGCGTGACTCAGTATGAGGGATGAATCAGAAAAAGGTTTTCCAACATTCAAGGCGGTGGTGTGTGTGTGTGTGTGTGTGTGTGTGTGTGTGTGATTCTTTGAAAGGTTGAGCTATAAACTCAAGCCAAACATCACGTTGCTTGGGCAACTTTTTCACCTATGAGCTGGGCTTTCAGGGCATTCCATTGTCAAATATTTGTCTTTTCTACTCTTTTAAGGATTTCCCTCTATTTGATGAAGCTTTTTTACGTCTAGTAAAAGCGGCGTACTGTCTTGTATTTGTTGATTTGTTCCTCTGCCCATGTAAACTTTGTAAATGCTTTTAACATCTTGCCAAAGTCTACAGATGCAAATTTATTTGTTCTGCTGATCAATAGGCACCGACTCCACCAAATAAACATACCGGACGAAAACAAAGAAAGGAAACCAAAAATTGCAGCCAGATTTCACAAATTTGAACTGAACAATGCGAGTATTTAACGTAAGTAAAAGTACTGTAAATGCCGATTCATCACTCTCACCTTTAGTGTCTTCATTATTATACTCAGTCAGCTCCTCCTCATCCTGTTCTTCCACACCTTCTGGAAGCAAGGCAGCCCCTCTCCTCCTCGCTGTCCCCCCCGCCTCCTCCTTCAGCGTGAACTCTGACCTGCAGCGAAGGCACTGCAGGCGAACACAGCTGGGACGGAGCTCAGAGTGGCGCCGCTGGTTTTCCTCCGCCACATGAGTCAGCACGTCAGTCAGAGCCTAGTCAGCAAAAAAAAAGTTGTGTTGTTTTTTTTTTGGTAAAAGTTGTGTTGACACAGCGCTATAAAACAGTTGAGAGCACACAAAACAAGTTGACTTATTCGGTTGTCTACAGCCTGTCTGATAAACCAGCGAACTGATATTTTGGTCTTAAATAAAGCTTTCTATGGAGAGTACAAAATAAACAGAAAGCTATTTGCATGTTCAAAAGTTTGCAGCCTAAAAAGTAGAAACTGTAGCAGCTTCCTGGAGCTTCACAGAGGGCTGAAGCTCAGTAGAGCTCGAGGAGTAAATCATATCTGGTACTGTAGGCCATAATGAGCGGCTACGGTTAAGTTGAAGGTGTTTGTTTGAGGTTTTAGACTTCTCACTTGAGCTATGTGTCTGTTTATAATACATAATTCAAGTCCCTGAATCTGGAGACCGACTGGAATTTGTATTGGCTCACCGTGTTCAAACTATATCTGGCACGGAGTTTAAGTTGCACAACGTGAGAGGACAAAAGTCGAACTTAGTAAATATGGTACAGAGTGTGCTGCTCGGTGCCGACGTCACATTTGAAAAACAAAAGTAGGACACATAGTTTGAGTGAAGGGCAGCCTGTGAGCATGCTCAGACTCATACTGGATGCAGTGGGTGGATGCTGTTCTCATGTAGGTGCTTCATGTATGAGCGTGCGTAGACGAACATATCTGGGTTAAAGGTCTAAACTCTGAACTTGTGTGTCATCTTACGAGACACAAGCTGTCAAATGTCTCTTCTGGAAGGACTGAATGAGAAGGACTCAGGGGAGTGTGTCATTAACCTGCAGTGCCTGTTGTGGGTCGTCATCGAGCAGGACGTAGAGTCGCCTCCTTTTCTCCCGGCTGATGTAGTCGAACTGAAGCTCCACAGCTGGAAGCATCTCTTCTGCCTCCTGAGAGAGAGAGACAGAAAATCAATATGGTTGAAATCAAGATCACAATAAACAATGTTTATTTAGCGATGTTTAACATACAACATACTGAGGAGGAAACCCATTTTAGTTTTCTTCATTCAAATGGTGATGGATTAATAAGAGATCTCTTAATCCCCAGGGGACAGCTGCAGATAAACACCTTACGTCATCTCCTGAAGTTTGACACTTTAACTCGGAAAATCTTAACTTAAGGTGTTCTGTGCAACCGGCCCCAGAACCTCCAAAGTACTTCCCATCCTTCCATCTCTTTCTCCAACCCTCCTGTCCTCCTCTCACCCCTCGGGTCCAGGCAGCCTCTGTGCTCTCCACGCGAGCCAGGCTGCCGAGCTCCAGGCGGCATCTCTCCCGGCCGCGCCGCATGTCCACCTCCAGCACCAGGCCCTGTTTGATGCGCAGGAACACCTCCCTCCTCTTCGTCCCGCTCTCCCCCCGTCCCTCGTCATCTTCTTCCTCTTTGTCAGATAAGACACCCACAAGTAGGGGGTGACACAGGTCCACTAGCAACAAGAAAGAGAAGAGAACCGTAAGATCTGTTCTGTGTCTCTCTGTGTTGTCATTATACAGATTTTTTTAACCACCCTACCTCCCAGATCCTCCTCCTCCTCCTCCTCTTCCTCCCTGGTGTTTCCTCTCTCTCCTCCAGCCGATCTTTGGGACTCTGGACTGGGCCCAGGTGAGCTCACCCCTACCTGACTCACCACCAGGCCATCCACCGTGCTGTCCTCCAAGGTGGACCGTGAGCTCTGACCGGGCCACTGTAGAGTAGACTCTGTCTCCTGGTCTGCATCCGTGGATGTCTCTAATCTGGGCTCAGATGAGAGCAGCGGTGGAGGGAGGACCTCTGGGACTTCCAGGGACAGTGGAGACGGCTGATGCCCAGGGCTGGTGGACAGACATGTGGTGGCGTTGAAGCCGTTGGGGAGGGTTTGACCATGAGGAGGTGGCTGGTTTGTGTTGATGGTGGAGGGGGAAGATCCATCGAGATGATGTTGATACCTCAGCCAATCCTCTCCTATCTGGTCTCTGAAGCTGGACATGCGCTCGATCTCCTGCTGGTGGGGGAGGACGATGCCTAGTGGAGGAACAACATATTTACATTCATGTTTTAAATATCTATGTAATAGCTGAATGAGCCAACATCAGATGCAGCTAGTAGTGGAAAACACGGATGAAACAATAAAAGTCAGCAAGAGAAGGAGGTGAATTTAGATATTTGGGCAGGCATGCTTTTAATACCCACTCTGTGAGGAGGAACGCAGGATGGGCACGTAGTCGGTGTCACTGGGCTCGGATATGCTGGCCCTCCGCACTCTCACCTTACTCTGAAACACAAAAATGAGTCGCAGTACTCAGTTTGTCAGTATTTTCCAGTTTAGATAGATCAGGAAAGAGTTAAAATCCTCATAAAACTTAAGTGACTTAAACAGAGAATCAAGCTCTCTCTCTCTCTCTCTCTCTCTCTCTCTCTCTCTCTCTCTCTCTCTCTCTCTCTCTCTCTCTCTCTCTCTCTCTCACCTTGGCTTTCTTCTTCCGGATGTGTGAGACTCCCACTTCTCCGACCGACATGCTGTCACTCAGCTCCCCAGCACCGCTGGACACATCCTGGTTGCTCCGTTCTGCTGGCATGGCTACCGGAGGTGCAGGCGGCACCTGAAAGATCAGCTGGCTTTGTTTTGGCAGAACCTGCAGAAGAGATCATTTAGTCATACAATTTACACATTTAGATTATATTTATTTACCCAGAAATATCTGTTATGAATTGATTGAGAAACTTACTGATAACTCAGACGAGGACAGCGAGGAACCGTCAAGTTTGAGCTGGAAAGAAAAGAAAAGAAAAAGAAAACGTCAAAAAGTGATCTTTACTCGATCGACAGAAAGATAATCGCCAACTGTGGTGATAAAAAATGATTAGTTAAAGTTATTTTTCGTGCAAAAATGGCAAAAAATTTAAAGTTTTCAGCCTCTTAAACATATAGATTTGCTGTTTTTCTGTTCTATTTCATATTAAACTGAATATCAGTGACATTTAAAGACATCACCTTTGACTTTTAGAAACTGGGATGGACATTTTCTCTATTTTATGACATTTTATAGACCAAAGATGAATCGATTAATCTAGAAAGTAACAGTCAGGGTCATTGTATTATATTTGTTTGTGCTTCAGCACTCACTCTGAGGGTTGCAGCCTTTGGGGAGAGATGTCGGACGGTGCAGGTACGGTGGGTCTTCTGGAAGTACAGCGGGTTTCCCTCCAGGTTAAGCTGAAAGAAGATGCATTATTACATACTACACCATTCAATTTAACTCCTAACATACCGTTTAAAACAAAAAAGTATTCATCTGACAGTGAGTTGGGTCTCGTCAAATGACACGGTTCTGCATGTGTTTCCATACCATGTTGAGGCAGTGCAGCAGGGAGAGAGGAGCCAGCTGGGAGTGCTCCAACAGCAGGTTGTAGGCCAGGTCTAAGTGCTGGAGTGAAGACAGCTGCTCCACACCTGTTCAATCAGACAGCAAAGCAACACGGGAACAGACTGTCAGCGACACAAGAGGAACCTGCAGCACAAATGTCCATTCTAACTCTCCTCTCCCATCCAAACATGATCTGATGCTTCCCTGTGTGATGAGCAACAACAATCCAAGACAAACAGAGGGACGACCGAAACAGCTGGAGGTGGGGGTCACTGCACAGCGATCAGCTTCCTGTTTTTCACGTTTCTTTGGCTCACTGCTGCTCTGAGCTCTGTGATTCTATTGGCTGACTTATCTGACCAGGGACTGACTGTGTGTGTTTAGATGAGACTGTCTTCATCAGTCGACTTTACCGTTAATGGTCTCCAGTTCATTGTTTCTGAGGATGAGTGAGAGGAGTTTGGCCCTGGCACTCAGGCTCAGCGTTGGCGCCCTCTGCAGGCAGTTGTAGCCCAGGTTCAAGTGTTCCAGTTCACTCAAGGGCTGAGAAAAAGCAATGAGGAAATAAGATATCGCCCGAGCCAAACAAGGTGTTGTCACATACAGGAAATATATATATACATGAATTTGAATTATAATTAAACAAATAGAAACCATTAGAAATTCGGCACACTCCTGAATCTTGTTATGGCTTAAATCTAAGGACTTCAGGACGTTCAGTAAACTCTATGAAAGAAAGAGACGGTTGAAGTCAGGTGAAGATAAAATCAGCCAATAAGTCTGTAACGATGCATCTGTGTGTATTTGTCTCACTAGTGACTCGTCAAGGCAAACAATGGAGTTGTAGCTGAAGTTGAGTGTGTGCAGTTCCAGCCAAGGCAGTGCGGAGCTCAGGTCACCTCCACACAGGGAAAGCAGCTCCTAAAGAAACAGACACCCATATATCATTTCACATTTGACTTTTTTATTGCCAGACATGGCCTAAATACACTCAGTGACACTTGCTGACAGATATACTGCACATTGACAGTACCTCCAGGGAGTTGAGGCTGTTTGAACATGTGAAGACCTCCAACTGGGAGTAAACTCCTCTGAGTCCTTCTAGACAGTGTGGAGGGACTCGCTTCAGCTGGAGAGGAAGAGAAACAAAAGGACATGTTTTTGGGACAGATAGAGTGAGAGGTAAAGTGATGGAAACTGAGGAGGGAATGAAGGAATTATTGTAGTTATGGTTCATACTCTACCTCCAAATATTTTAAAGACTTGAACGGGAAGATTTTCACCACAGAGTGAAGTCTCATCCCTGACGGGTTGATGAGCTGCGTTTAACAATCAAGACACACAACACAGGGATACAAGTAAATAGGTAAGCAACCGTCTCTAACAAACAAACTTCCTTTCAATGGTAAGAAAGGAATGAGGGCTCAGTTTATAAGTTCATAAAATAAATACATTTCTTTCCATTTTCAACACGTCAGTCACACATCACCCATTTCCAGAGACCCCAGCTCACCTTGAGGGAGACGGTCTTCTGCAGGACGTCAAACAGGAACTGCAGCTGCAGCAGCGAAGCGGTGTCGGCAGGGTGGGAGGGCAACGCCAGAAACCCATGCTGCTGGCTCCTGGACAGCAAGTGCTGTTCAAACAGCCTGGTGAGCTGCTGCAGGCTGGCCGCCGGCAAGGTCAGCGTGCTGGTGCCGTCCAGCACCAAGTCGCCTGGAGGGACGAGTCATTTAACTCTTAGGAATCCAATTTCAATCCCCAGCAAGAGTTAATCTTAAATAACATGATCAAACTGAGTGTTGTCTAACACATACCTGGTGGACAGGTGACATGTGAAGAAAAAGTCTGTGCTGACAGTGTGTGTGTGTGTGTGTGTGTGTGTGTGTGTGTGTGTGTTTTGCATAAACTACAAGATAAATAAGGTAAACATGCCACATAATAAGCTTTGCATTTTGTATTACTGTATGTGAAGCCTAATTTTTGTATACATGTTTAATGTTTAAATGAATAAAAATGTAAAAGACAAAACAAGATAACTGGAGAGTCTGTAGCTCTTATTGTCTTAATAAGTACCTGTTTGAGTGAATACACCTGCTACTGTTTCGGTTGGATTATACATTAACTACATTTGGGGGATAGTGAGTCTGTGTGTCACACTGTAACATACCATCATTTCTGAGGAGTGTTGCCAAGCTGTGTACAAGGGACGACTGGCCACTTTGAGGTACAGCCATCCTGAAACAATTAAGGGATGGCGTTAGCACAATATAGCAACACAATAAAAGTCCATTTATCCTCTGACGCAGCGGAGACATAACCGTTACACAGCGTTCATCAACTGTCAATGCGTTTATTGCAACGTTGGCTCGCATTAACGTTGAAAACACCACACTAGCCGCAGCTAACGTTAGCTCAGCTAAACTAGCTAACCGATTTCCTGGTAGAGAAGCTAAAGAAAACGACATACCTGTGCAGTGACAGCCAAAAAGTAGACAGCTGACATAAAGTGTTACTTCGAGAAGGCAGTCCTACAACGTGTTCATTTTTGTATGTGAGGAAAAACAACGTCTAAGTGGTAGTTTGTTTGTTTCGTAGAGCAGTTTACGGGGATGTTGACATTTTTTTCGTCACATGACACTTTGCCTAATGCGCCTACGGTGGCCCCGATGTACCAATAAGTATAGCCACTCAAAATAAATCGCAACGTCTCCAATCTCTATGATGTCAACTGTCAAATACACAAAGAATAAATGACAGTGTTTAGTTTGTTTATTGTTGCCTCTAATTAGACCTGTATCACCTACTGCTTTAAATTCCCAAAGAGAATAAACTAAACCTATAAATAAATAAACCTCCTGACTCAACAAAACTGCTTGACAAACGTTGTTTCTTGTTAGAAAATGCTAATATAATCTTCACATATAAAGTCAACCGACTGTATGAGCTTAATCTCAAAATAACACTAAATGAGTAGATTTCTGTGCTGCTTTTTCAGTGAGTTGCTCTTGTTTAATTACTGCAGGTGGCCACTAGGTGACGCACTTTAGCAAGGATCCCAGACTTCACAATACAGACGCGATGCAGTGCAAATGAAAACGTCAAATGAAGTCCTCCCTACGACCAGCAAATCCTCCCAACCGTATTATGTTAGAAAAGTGAGCATCTGCAACATGCATGAAAGGTTCACAGAACAGTGTTTTGTTCTTTTATGCAGCCTGAAGCAAACATGAGATCTTTGTTTCAACCTTAAAGCCAAACACAGCATTTCAAATGTTGAATGTATGGACTCAACAGGGTCCAATACTACACCTTTTGCTGCTCAGAGCATTTAAGACCCAAGCCAGAAAGCGCAGGCTTCGTGGTTTTGATAAATGCCAGCAGTCAAAATTTACCAACTTGAGTCTAATACCACATCTGCCTGTTGGCAGCTGTTGGTCAAACCATATCCGAGTCATGGCACCAATAAAAAACAGAGCTGGGTAACTGGTTGGCCAAGGAGAGTGAGTATAATTAATGCTTGGTTTGCATGGCTGAAGAAAGTGCATTGATTTCTGAATAAAACAGATTTAACCAAAACGTCTTGTTTCTGTTTCGTGTATAAGCTATAGTAGAAAGACTGTAAATGCCTGTTAGGTGCTACTGCTTAGAAGAAGAAGGTATCAACTTTGTTACAGGAAAAACTGCAATGTCTATGAATAGTGTAATGCTGACATCAGCATACAACCAGACGGAGAGCTTCAACTTCTGGACCGTAAACCCACACATTAACTCAACACATTAGGAGAGCAGTGTTTCGTTGAGCGGTACGTAACGCTGTGGCTCCATAACAGACACTTCAACAAAGATTTGCATGAGCAAATAAAGCAAGAACTTTCCTAATTTGAACATGCATCACTTGTTGCTAGGCGCAAACAAACACACTTACACTTGGGCACACACACACACATACAAAAAACACACGCACACACATAAGCATTTTTCCATTTGGGACTTGTGATGCGAACATTTCCATGTAAGGATTTATGTACTGCAATTTGGTAAACATTTCCATTCGGTGAGATGTTGCACATTACACCAGTTGGTTAACTGTGCATGAATGAAAGCTAGTTTGACAGTTTTCTTGCCCGTATGATCTCTTGAAGTAGGCCTATTGCGTTCAAATAAAAAACTTTTACAACATTTTAGTTGAGGATATAAACACATACTCCAGCTGTTTAGATGCTGTACGTTTGACTTCATTTCATGCAGGCCCACTAATCCGATGATGAATTACTTTTCAACCCCTCGACTCATTGCCTCTAGTTATCTAATCAGTAGTCCAAGCAAAGGGAGCCTTAATTAAGTATAATCAAAGCCAAACACTAAACAGTGCACTCATTCATTATCAAAACCTAAAAAATGAACATGGGGATGTCTTTAGGGACCTGTTTGGGTTGATAAGAACCAAGTATAGAGCCAAAATTACACTAATACACTTAGTTGTGTTTGCTTTAGGAATATGCATTTTGGATTTAGAGACAGATGTGAAATTATTGGCTTAAGCTTTGCATCATAAGTTAAAGGTTTCCAGGACACTACAGTCTCTGCAGCATTCTTACTTCTAAACAGGCTGCAGCCATTGTTGCAGCTGTCTTCCAGAAGGCCTGCCGAGAGGCTGCAGCTCAAAATTAGGCTGGATGAAGTGCAGCATTTCCATCTTTAATCACCGAGTTAGCGGTTTACGTCACCACTCGATTGATTAGGATTCAAACGTTTGGCCGATACAGGGAGGTGGCTGAGGCAGAATATCAAAGAGTGAAACTTACAAATGTTTCCAGCTTGATATTTAATTTAGTGTAGGCGCTAAAAAAATGCTGATGAGCATCAGCCTGTGCGAATTACATCATGTAATTTATAAATGAATGCTGTGTATGAGTTGTAACACTTCATCTGAACAACTCCTTTTTAATATTTATGAGCAACTTATAGATAATGTATAACCCACTTCAGTTGTAAACAGATTTAAAGACATTTTTAAGTGTCTATTGATGTGTCAGCAGCAATAACCCATCATGAAGCATCCATTACTGCTGTATAATGAATACTTGACAACAACTAGTTGTTATCATACATAAAGGAAAATGTTGCGATTTGGTTAAAAGGCTGGGCAGAGTATTGGGGACTTGCTGTTCTCTGGTTAAGAAGATGAGCTCTGGCTTATAAACCACTCTCTGTATACTTACTGTACTGTATGTGCCCTCAGCACATCAGTGATGCCATTCCTCTATCAA
The DNA here is from genome assembly GCF_023349555.1 of Cebidichthys violaceus. Lineage (NCBI taxonomy): Eukaryota > Metazoa > Chordata > Actinopteri > Perciformes > Stichaeidae > Cebidichthys > Cebidichthys violaceus. The sequence goes on along the minus strand of NW_027176417.1, from coordinate 3,719,586 downwards.
TGTGGAGTTTATCCAGAGGTTGTTTTTACAGTTCCACGGGGAGGAATTTAAGTAACTGACCTTGGTGGGGATTACTTTGCACACATGGGCAGATACTGCGGCCTCTTAGGCCTATTAGCTAGTGGCCATCCTGCTGCTTTTCCACCCATGGTTTCATAAAATGACATATGAGGTTCTATGTGCAAACAGCCCTCTGGGCATCCTCCTGACTCACACCCCTGAGATACAAGACAGCTTCCAATGTGCCCTTTCTCCCTCCTCACGCCCCCCAAGGTGAGCCAGGATGCCGATCGTGAATAGGGCCAAATAGCATTAAATCAGGGTGCACCCACAAAACAAAATAATCTACATTTAAATCTGCGGAGTAAGATTACACATGCCACTTCTATTTCTGGGGACTTGGATAAACACCGATTAGTGTACCGCATTGGACAGGGTTAATAGGAGCTTGTTCGGTGGGTAAGCGCGACACCTCAAGGCTTGGCCTCACCGATCGATAGGAAACATTGCTGAGTACGTGCACAGTAGCATTACTGTGCACAGGCATATAAGTTGGTAGCAGCTGGCAAGTTTTAATTGAGTGTCAATGGACATGTCTGCCACGGTGGGGAGGTCTTTCCATGTAAGGAATGCTCTGCACATAGTCCTTTTGTTTGTTTGTTTATTTATTTATGCATTCTGGGAGTCGGGGTAGACTGCGCTGATTGAAACAAACACTCCACAGTATGTATGGCAATGCAGAGTCTTCCAGCCAGGGAGCTATAATTTACTGCCTTGTTTTTGATACTGGAGCACGAGCTCAAGTTTCACATCGACTTCTATTTCTATGAATTCTGTTCTGCAAAGCAGTTTTATTTATAATTGACTCGAGGAAGTTCTTTTCCCCTTGACCACAAAGAGGTCAGGGGTCAGGATCGAAGAAGAGAAGATGATGATGAGGCTTTGATTTAATATTAAAAAATGTGTGACCAATATATGTTTGTCAAAAGGAAAGACTTTTAAATATTTCAGTGGCAGTACTTGCTGCAGAAAGTGAAAAGCCATTAGCAGCGGATCTAACCCATAGACTGTATGGGTCAAACTGAAAGGTAATTTTAGTCCAATCAGACGGCTGTATTCTCAGAACATCAAATGCATTTAATTCAGCCAATTCACTTCAACTTTTAGGACCATTTATTCTCTTTCTGGGCCAGCCAACTTTAGGATAACATACGGAAAACGGAATTAGTGTAATTTACCTCCAACGTTTTAGCACAGCCAAAGGACGACATTTGAACTAAATCCTCTGTCTTCCCATATTAACACCCACATGTGGCCCCAAGAGCAAACCTGGGAATTTGTAGGACCCAGCAGACCTCCCAGCCCCCGGCTTCACCTGTTCGCGTGCACATTTCTTCCCCTTTTCTTCCACTTGGGATTGCCTTCTATCGCCCCATGATAATGACAAAAGCCCTCATGCCTTTAACAATGCTGTCGTACGCGTGCAGCTTGCTGATCCTCTCCGCGTCTTTTGCCGGTGCCTCCCTGGCCGAGATGGTGTTCCGCTGCCCCGGCTGCACCGCGGAGCGCCAGGCGCTGTGCCCGAGGCTCACCGAGACTTGCTCAGAGATAGTGCGCGAACCCGGCTGCGGGTGCTGCCCCGTGTGCGCCCGACAAGAGGGCGAGATGTGCGGCGTGTACACCCCGAGGTGCACCACCGGTCTGCGATGCTACCCGACTCCCGACTCGGAGCTTCCCCTGGAGCAACTGGTGCAGGGCCAGGGGCAGTGCCGGCGCAAAGTGGACACCGAGACGGCCACTTTGAGCCAGGAGCAGCGGGAGCAAACCAGCGGTCAGTCTGTTTCCTGGAAATCTGGTTTTCTTCTATCAATTTTTAATGACACTGTCTAGACGGCAGCTTGAGGAATAGTGTAGACATTTTGCATTGTCATGAAGGCTGAGCCCAAAACTGTGTCACCATTTTGCACAAGTGGATATGTTCACGTTATATCATGCATTCTATTTATAGTGTCTGCAGTGCATCCGACAATTACGCGCCCCTTTAGAGCCTTTTTATGCCCTTTGCCATCACAGACTTGAAATAATCTGGAAGTTTGTGTTCTCAGCACTTTGTTGCATCTATTGTTGCATTAGTATGCTGCTCTGCATACTCGTCTGCAGTAAGGACCTCTGTTCTGCCTGTTGCATGAGGTATTCTTACACTCATGTTAAAGTCTGTGTTGCATTGACTTGTTTATAGTGTTGTGAATGTGCATGGGGAGAGAGAAACAAAAGGAACAGTCACCCAGCCCAAGTTTAACCTCAGCTATGCTCCAAAACAGCTGGAACCTCCAGTCTCTCCCAGTATCCCCACTTTAAAACACAGTGACAGAGAACAAGGTAGTGGCCTGCAAGATTCCCAGAAATTACTCAGTGGGATGGTTGCAGAAAACATCATAGTATTGATGTTGACATTTCCACAGGGGAGTGGAGAGAAAGGAGTGGAGAGAGACAGCAGGAGGAATGCAGCATTGATTGGAAAAGTGGACTTTAGGCTTTGACCAGAAATAGCTATAAAGTGGTGTTGACAGTGACTGCATTAACCGGGCTGTCTACCCGGAAAACAAGCTGGATGTATGTGCAGGCTCACAATAAAGCTTCGTGAGGCCTGGAGCCGGCAAGGCTCGTGTGGCTTGTGTTTGAATAAGGACAGGTCGCAGAGAAGAAAGAAAAGTAACCCTCCTCATTAATTGGCTGATTTTCGAAGCTGCAGAAACACACACAGTCGACGAGTGTGCAGCGGAGCCAGCCTCGCTGTGATTTCTACTCATTTACAAATCCGTGCTTTGTCAGAGTTTACCTCCAGACTGACACGTGTTTGTTTTGGCAGCGGACTCCGTAGAGAAACTACAGAAGAGTACCCCTGCAACTCAGTAAGCACTCTCCAGCACTCTGACAAAAAGTGCAAAAAAATGTTTGTGACACGTTTGTGATCTAAAAACCACAAATGAGTCAATTCCACATTTATGTAACCACACACAGCGCCCTTCAAACAATAACACACAAGCAATAAAACAGGTGTGAATTGCAGAGTTGCATAAGAGTAAAACATGAGGGCAAACTGCAAGAACATCATGTAAAGGCTTGCTTGCAAGACGGCAATTTGTTTGGTGTCACTGATTGTTCCTCAGGATTGGCTCAGGCTGTGCTCCGCCTCGCAGTTTGAAAGGTTGGAGATTTAGTTAGATGTGTGCTAAAAGCCTAGACAGGCTGGATAGATAAAAGAGGATGGAAGAGTGTTACAGGGAGTGGTCGAACTGAAGTGTACAGACTTATCCAGGTCAAAAGATCAAAGAAACACATTTTTATCAACAGGAAGCACCAGACTTTCTTCTTCTTGGGTCCTCAACCTCTGTTTCAGCTTCACAATAAGTTGCCCATCCAATAAATATAACATAATAAACTTACTGTTGGTGTTACACATGCTTACTGTCAGTCTCCTGCTTTCCAGTTGGCCAAATTTGAGACTGCACAGACCTGATTTCCTGTCAAAAATTCTTCTCAGATACAAAAAGAGGAAGTAATGAAATCCCTGATAGAGCTCAGCTCACGGCGGCTGTTGGAAGATTGAGGGGAAACTTCTGGCTGCGTCCCACTGCAGCTCCTTTGTTCCAGGAATTAATGTGTAAATGACAGAAGAAAAGGCTGATTATGATACAATAATTAAGTGGCTGTGTTTAGCTGAGCAGGGGGAGCAGTGACTCTGGAGTGGATTTGAAACCCTGGGCAAAGAATCAAAGGGTGAAGTTTTGCAGCTGCTTTATTTGGATGTTTATAAGCCTCAACATCCTGGCATCCTGTTGTTCTTGCTTATTGTAGTCCAAGTAAATATCTTGGACACAAATAACACATTGTAAAACTTATTACGCTGAAATTCACAGAGGCGTTACAGCATTTACTGCGTTTTAAGAATCGATCTGATGGTCGTATCCGTCGCAACTTGCAATGACAGCAGCAGCAGAATCCTTGTAAACTGCTGGATCAGCACGAAAAACAACCAAAGAAGTCAAAGGTCAGAGCCAATATTCTTTTGTCCCTAGAATGATCATGGAAGAGGAAAGACAGTGAGAGGAAGGATGGAAATGTAGGAGAGATTACACATTTAGTTTTCTGATATTTGCATTCAAGTATTTATTCAATTTATTCAATATTACAGTTACTTTATTGTTTAAGTGTCTACAAAGAGATTGCATACAATACATAATACCAAACATTAAAGAACTTATGAGTGAGGCTTAAAAATAGTGGAGTAATGAACTCATTTAGTTTTTAATAAAACGATTGGATGAAATGTACTGGCTTAGTTTCTTCTCAAAGCCACAGGCGGTTTTTTAGTTCCCTGTTTTAAATGGCCAAAGCAAGTGATTACAACATATTAGTAATTCAGAAAGTAAGAAACTGATATTGCTTCATAAATCTCCTATAATGAAGTCCCCAGAGTGCAGTAATGTCTTGTTTAGCTCAGCAGGAAGTTTATTAGGCTTTGGCCACAGTCAAACTTCACTTATGATGGACATTCACGTTTGCTATATCAAAAGTAAGGCGTTTGAAAGTGTCTTAGTGAACAGTGTGTCGTAAGTAGGGCTGCAAGATGCAGATGGAGATGTTTCTGTGACACTCCTAAACCAGACTTGAATTGGATGGGTACATGTAGACATGTGGATCCATCAGAAGATCTGAATTGAAAACATTAAAATATATGAAAATGCATAAAACCAAACCCTGTGATTACCTCCCTTTTGGCCTTCACTCTGGTTTGTGTGTTTGTGTGTGCTGCACGAATGATTGCCTCCACGTGTTACACTGCAGGCAACTGCACTGAGGATTTGACACAATAGATTCCAAAAAATGTGTCACGTTTTGGCTTAATTCTGTGCAAGAAGTGTCTCAAACAATGTGCATATTTTAGAATAGATGAATATAGATGTTTAACTCTTAATCCAGATGTTTGCACACATTCATGCAATTTAAAATCTTGCGTTATCACGATATCTCATGGATTTAAATCCTTCTCTGTGATGTGGGGAACTAGGCGGATTCAATGAGCTACTCCCTCATGAACCCAAGAACTGATTAACATTTGAATAGTTCAATAATATAACAAAGTATATTTGCATTTCAATTTCAGACTTTTACTAATAACATGAATATTCCACGTTTCCTACAATTTAAGCTGAAATGCCTCCCTATTCCAAACTAACACCCACAACTTTCCCACTAGCCTCTCTGTTTATGCACAGTATCACTTGATATTCTGTTCCCAGGGAAACCTGGACCCAAATAAAGGTTTCTTTAATCAGCCTGGAAGGGCCTTTAGTTGTTATGACTGGGATCGTACCATATGTGACCTCGACAGGGAACAAGTTGATTAACAAAGTCCAAACAGAGCCCTCAGGTGGTAGCTTGAATATCTCATGAATTAGAAAAAAATGGATACACTTGATTGGTTATTACTCCTCAAAATTGCCATTTCGTCCAAACCTGGACAGATTCAGCTTTACATGTTGACAACGAGAAGTCTTTTTGTTTCAATATTGTTGTAAAATTTATGAAGAGGATAAAACGAGGTGGAAAGAAAAGTGGAAAACTCCTGTGCCGTCTGGTCGCTGGAATCACATTGTTAGCTAACGAGGGGCATTCCTGTGTACCTGCGGGGGCATCCAGACGGAGCCCGCAGGACTGAAATAGCTCCCAGATAATCCCAGGCTTCTCCAAAAACAGGGGCGTTTTGTGCCATCTCCCCTCCAGGCGTCGACTTCACGTTTAGTCGTGCCAAGAATCTCCTCGTGCCTATTGAGATCCAGAATAACGTCCCACCCTCCTTTTTTGGACAAGGGTGATTCAAGACAATACAAACCCTGTCTGAAAGGCTACTTACACTGGAGGGGAAGGGCACGTATGCAGGGGAGAGGGACAATTTCTTAGCTTGCTGAGTTTTACATGGTGAGTTTGGAAAAAACTTGTTGCATCATATACAATCACACTTCACTTTGTTAGCTGGTACACTGTAGAAGCTTGCAGAGTAGTGTGTTTATCTGCAAAAACCTTTGTTTGCATTCAAAAAAGTACATGAACGCGCTCTTATCAATTATTCCGTTATCCTAATGGCGGTGAGGATGGAGTCCGCCAGGAAGATCACCAAAGTTGTTAGGATTCATCCTCCGGGCAACATGATTGGCTGTAGCAAACGTCATAGCAACTCATTCAACAGTTGAGATGCTTCACTAAAATATGGAAAAGTTTGGGAGGGATGACTAAAGTCAATAGGATCCACATGGTTAACAAAGATGTTGGTTCTGCACATTGATGGTTTTTTCCCCCACCATATCTTTCTATTAAAACAGATGCTCACTTTATGGATAGAGATGTTCATATTTTCAAAACAGGACCGAGTTTCTCAGTTGCTGTGCAATCATAGTCTCTGAATGCTTTTATTCTAAGGCTAGTGAGTTATGTTTTTTACCCTTGCGGTATTGAAAGTCAAATTAGTTGGTAAAGTTATAAAGTTATATTGCAAATCCCTCCCGACCAAATTTCCTAGAAAAAAAGGGAGTGGAACTTTTGATGCCTGATCTAATTCTCATGTTGTTCTTCTTTTTGTTGTTGTCGTCGTTATCTTCCGGTAAATCCGGCAATTTAAGACAATATAACCTCATTTTAAATTGTTCTGCTCTGACTAACGTTGAATGATATACGTTGACGTTATCTAACCCAGAGGTCCACTCACATCCCTCGTATCTCTCCCACAGCGGCTGAGAATGACTGTCTGTGGTAGTAGATGCATGTGATGCGCTACAAGTTTGATGTGTTCCAGCTTGCCTCAATCCATGTCCTAGTTTAGGTCCTGAACAGTCCCCCCAGAGTTCACCCAGCGGTGCAGGTAGAGAGCAAGATGCCTGGCCTCGGATACCTCGGTGTGTACGTACGTGCCAGAGCCTGTCCACAGCCTGCTTTTAGATGGCTGTTGCGGGCCAGAAAGCCTGGAAGGTAAACATATCTGCACTTTGCTGAGGTTGTGTTTCGAGGAAAACAGTCCCACTTGGCCGTGCAGTGGGTGATGGGCTGCAGATACTCTTCGCCGTTCCTTTCATCAACTTTGCAAGTGGCACATGACCTGTTTCACATCCCAGAGCTGCCTTAAAAGCCATATTGAGAGAGAAGACTTTTTTTTCTTCCTGATTTCTACATTCCAACATTTAAAGGGATAGCTCAGTTTTTTTGCAAGTGACTCGGGTGTCTTTTTGTGCAGGTATAACGACCGGTGATCTTAGCTTAGATCAATTTCACATTTCAGTTCCTCTCTACGAAATGTTATGAAACTAAGCGACCCGTTGAAATACAGGGTTACCCAAATGCTCCATGTGCATTGTGAGAAAATGCTCCCGTTGACGTCCACTAATTTTGGAGAGCTAAGCTAACCAGTCAACGTCCCTTTAAACTGCACGCCGAGACAAAAGAAAGACGAGTTTGTCTGACAATAAAACAAGGTGTCAGTTCGTATCGATGGAAATAGGATGGAGCGAGAATGCTGATGGCTTTCCTTCTTCAACCTTTCCATTCTCCACCCCGCGGCCAAATTCTGCCATTTGCTCAGTCGACCAGAATCTGGACAATCAGACATGACACCTCTGGCCTACGTGCCATCTGGGAATTTGACATGGATCAGATATAGAAAGAAAGCCTCTGGAGCCATTGTGTGAGGATTAACTCAAGCAGTAGACTGGACAGTAGGCCTGCTGCTCTGTTGATACTGCTGATCCCAAGCCCACCGCTGTGGAACGGCTTGGACTGCAGAAGCCTAGCACCCCCTGAAAGTGGGGTCCTGACCCTCTGTGTTTGTGTGTGTGTGTGTGTGTGTGTGTGTGTGTGTGTGTGTGTGTGTGTGTGTGTGTGTGTGTGTGTGTACATTCGAGTGGGAGATCGCCGTATTCACTGAGTATAAACTGTGCGTTCACGCCTATGAGTGGCCAGACTGTGTATTGGAGTGAACATCTCAGGTTTCCTTAGAAGACGGATGTGATGCTGATGCTCTTGGATACTGTCGGGATTATGTAATGCGGCAAAACAAAAAGTGTCCAGCCGCTAATATTTTGTGCACACACACACACACACACACACACACACACATGCGAGCACACACCTGATTCCAGTTGACTTTTGCCCCTTTTTGGAAAGAAACCCAGCCTTCAAAGAAAAGCCGGAGCGAGTACGATGGAGCGTCATGAGGGGAACTGAAGTCCAACAACACCAGATCTATCTGACGGCAAAAGGCGCCAGCACCGTGTTATTGCTTCGTTTGGAATTTCCTTTCTCCCGTTCTCTCTTAGGCCTTTTGTAATCATATTCTACAAGCGGATGTCAAATTTACCTCTTGCAGAGCGCAGAGAATGCCTCTCCAGTCCACCACCACCACCAGCAGCAGTAACACACACTCGCTTTCATTCTCTGTCCTGCAAACGCCTTTTCCACAAGTCTGCACGTTACAGCTTGGCCCTTGCATAACTCAAACTATCCACTCTCTGGCCCACTACTTGACCTTCTCTACTGTCTGTGCTTATTTCCCTTCTTTCGTTCAGGCGTCAAGTGAATTCCTGCATAGATGAAATCCACGCTCAAATGAAAATCAGAGAAAACAAACAGTCTCCTGACATATTTTAAATATATTCTTACTGGCTGAACTGAGCTGAGATGTGATCATGTTGCTTTCTGAGGCATTTTTTTAATCTATAATCAGCTGGTTTGGAGTGACGCTCCTTTTCCACTCCCCTCCCCGTCAACCCTCAACCCCTAAGTATGCTCTGTTGTCAGAAACAACATGTTCTGTTGAACCTGATGGCCTCTCACATTGTTTGCTCCATCTGTTTGAAGAGAGGGGTTTTTTAGGTTGATGTTTAACAAGACTCCAAGGAGAGGGGAGACGGTCAAACTGAGCGTGGAGGAATCACTGGGCGGCTGCAGTGACTCTGCTGTTTCACATAGTTTCAGTGACATAAACAGGACATGCATTTGATGTTGGTTTAGTTTGCTACATGACTAATTCCTTGTTCATTAAGTGCTATTTCCATATATTTAAACCCATAAACAACTGGCCTTATTTTTTACTGTTGTTCAGTGACGGCAGTAGTTCTGGCCTTGTTTAAAAGTCACAACTGTGTTGTAGTATGTGTGTGAATTTCATCCATGCAGTGGCTTTAAACTAAGAAATTATATATTTCCCAATATAACATCCTTTTAATGCGCTCATAGATTTAGCCATTAGATGAGAGGTTTTCACGGACCCAAAGTATTGAGCAATTTTGGTCGTTTTCATCTGCACTTGTCCTAAAAAAACCTCCTTTTCTTTTATGATTCTGATGCACCAAGCATTAGATGTGTTGAAACCTCATCATTTTGACCGGGCCGGACTAGGATCAGGTCTCTGGACCTGCGAAGACCTCAAATCTAGGTCAAACTCATCATGAGGTCTTCCTAACGCAAGTGTAAATGTCTGATGATTTTGTTCATTTATCACCACTTTTAACATCTGCTCATGAAATTAAATCACACCACTAAGGAAAAAAAGCAATCATGGAAACCTGACTGTGACTAAAAGTTCAGCAGAGGCCAACTTCTCTGAGCCCACAAGCTTGTTAACGGAGCTGCATGTGGTTGCTTCGCTCTGAGAGAAAAGGAAAGGATTGTAGTGACTCATTGATTGTGCTGATGCCTTTCAGAGCACTTTAACAGCGGTTTGGACACTTCACCCCCCCCCCCCCCCCCCAACATTATGTTTAGTGAAAGTGTCAGTTGGGTCAATGAGGGAAAATGGTCACAAACACGAGAACTATACTTCAATCTAAAGCAAAGAGCAAGAGTCGGGCTTTTATATCCTGAAGGGTGCAGGTGAGCTAGATCAGCTGGTCACCTTTGAATTAGGATCATCAGACACGGTGGGAGGGACGTCGGAAAATCCAGAGAATTGTGTTTTATATTTCTCTCCCATCCATCTAATGTCGACTAGTCCTCATGGAACGGAGAGAGAAATCTCCTCCTCCTTTTTAGCAAAAGCAGGCCACTTACTTTGTCGCTCTGACAAATGAGCTCTGTACTTCCAGCCTGTAAAAAGCACAATCCATTACCACGGTGACAGCAAGCGGGCATCAGAGCGGCTCAGTGAGAGAGACGGTCCTGAAAAGTCACAGGTTTAATGCTTTCAGCAGCCAATGTGTCCATGATAGTGTCCTTGAGTCCTGTCCAGTTTATTTTCTACTCTTCTGGGGACACTGCTAAGACGTAGTTTAAAGTGTGAAATATGGCACTTTTTTAAACAACTAAATGCATCAACGCAATAGAAATTTAGGATGCTTAGATTAAGATTTCGATGGATTTATATGTCGTGTCTCCACAGGCGAGGCTGTGGAGCCGCTGCCTGAACAGGGTGTGAGCGAGATCCCGGCCATCCGGAAGCCCAGCAAAGAGACCACCTGGCTGGGACCCAAAGAGAGCGCCGTACGCCAGCACAGACAGGAGATGAAGACCAAGATGAAGACCAACAAGGTGGAGGAAGTGAAACCCGTGCGGCCCAAACAGGTGAGGCACAACAGAGTCTGCTCCACAGGAAACGCTTTGGATATAGCTCTAGAAATGTTAAGTTTAAGTCCTGGAATCAACCAGAAGAAGTCGAGAAAGAGGAGTGTGTCAATTTGTGCCAATTCTTTTTTTTTCTCTCCCTTGAATCTTTATCGGCAAAAGACATGCAGCATTAAATAAAAACAGTAAAGTACTTTGCCAGGTGTTTATCTGTCCTTCTGTGGACAGATTTTGTCTCCGTCGATAGCACTGCAACTGTTTTTCAACCTCTCTGTGAAACTGATTGAGCTCATTCTTCTGTGTGTGAAGTCACACGGTGAATAACTTTTAGAATAAGTAATGACTTAAGCACAACCTGGTACAATATAGTGTAAATCTGTAATACATGGCGTAATAATGACAGTCAGCTTCTACTAAATTACTGCAGAGAACGTGTAAGTGGTGCAGTCTTTTCCAGAAGAGACTTCCCTGCACGACCTAAGAAAAGAGGAGGTCAGTGTCGCCTCCCTCTGGTTTAGCAGCTGTGGATATTTGGCTGCTGCATTGAAAAGTGTTTTATTTGAGGATCATTCAAAGTGCAGTTAATGCTTGAACCTGTTGATAAGTAATAGTTAAATTCACTCTAAAGCCTGAGGAGGAAATAATGTAAACACCGTACAACAATTTCATGTCATGGCGCAATGAAAAGGCTTTTCTTCCACCAACCAGGCAGATATTGAATCCACCTGACCGGCTCCGTAATCCAGAGCGGGGACTCTCGAGTGAACTCTGGGCATTTCTAACCGGCATCGTGGTATTTTCCATCCGCTATAAAAATCAGTTAAAGGTTATTGCTCAGCCAGAAAACTTATAACTGTCTCAACAAGACATTTGGCTGTGTGGAATTGTGAGGTAAATCTGAGGTCACTGGCAAGAGTTGTTGTTCATTACTGGCAAGAAAACATGATTCATTTGCTCATTACAGAAAGCCCCTTCAGCTTTATTATGTGTGTGTGCCTTTTATGTGAGATTTTATGTAGCATGTCAAAAATGTGCTGATGCCTCGCAAACACATCTTGGTGTTGATGAATGCATTTCTGCTGTGTGCATGGATTTAACTGAACTTATGGACATTTTTTAAATAGATAAAGGAAAAAAGGTTATATAAAAGATCTGATTTCTTATTTTCCAAAGAAAACAACAAATCTCCATGCACAGAGGTTTGAATAATTGTAAACATTTCTTTTGCCGCAGGCCAACCATAATTTATCCGACTGTCACAGAAACCTGGTGACTCTAACAAACCCAAGCGTTCGCTATGCGGGTGTGTTAACATAACCTTTGCTGTTGTTTTTAAGACTCAGTGTCAGCAGGACCTCGACCAGATCCTGGAGAGGATATCCAAGATGCCCTTCAGAGATAACCGAGGTCCCCTGGAAGACCTGTACGCCCTGCACATCCCCAACTGTGACAAGAGGGGGCAGTATAATCTCAAACAGGTGACTCCAGGCATTGTGGGAAACAGGGTGGTAAGCGGAGAAGGTGTAGAAACTTGATATTATGCAGGTGTTGAAAGGAGAAAAGGTGGGTAAAGCATCATAACCACCAATTTAAACAGTAACATGTGGCTTTATTTTTGTCTTATTAAAGCATCTTATTTCACATACATGTATTTAAATACTGTGTGTGTGTGTATATAGAAAAGAAAGGGGGATCTAAATGAAACATGTGCGACATAAAACTGATATTACACATAGTTTTGCACAACACATACATGCATATTTAGTGTTGTCATCTAAAATAGCGTAAAAACATGCAGGAATAAACACAGCATATTGTGTTCCAGTGCAAGATGTCTCTGCACGGCCAGAGGGGCGAGTGCTGGTGCGTCAACCCCCACACCGGCCAACCTATCCCAGCAGCCCCCACTGTGAGGGGCGACCCCAACTGCAGCCAGTACCTCAGAGAGCTGGAGCTGGAGCTCCCTGACATGGACCAGATTTAAAGTGGCATGAAAACAAAAATCAAAAAAACTGTAAAGTACTTGGGAACAAAAAAAAAAAAACATCTGAGTAAGCTATGTATTATCTTTCTGTGTGTATGTGTCTGTAGTTCATTTGATGACAGTGACTTTTGAAATCTTAACCACCTAAAAGGATTAAAGGATAGAATCCAGCTTGCTGCGTAGGATGCAAGTAAAATGTAGAAGTAAAGATAAGACTTTCAGTAGGCGTCAGCTGGAGTGTTGGTGACTTTTGCTTTACTAATTGTGACTTTGCTCAGATTTGCTCTGTTATCGGTGTTTTGTTCTGTTTGTGTTGAAAAGTGAAACGCCTTCAACATATTTGGTTTTCGTTGTGTTTTCGTTGTCCTAGCTTGCAGACTACTGGCCTCATTAACAGATAACGCTATTAAAATGGTAATAAATTCAATGTGTGCCCGCCTGTGTTTTAATTTGTAGACACACTTTGAATCTGGCGCACTCGATGCAGGGTTGTTTTGGAAAGGGGACACAAATAATCTGTACCAAATTTCACGAAAAAGAGCATCCAATTTTTTAGTCATTTCTGTCAAAAACAGAGAACGTCGCCCTCATACTGGTGGAGGAGAAGTCGGGATCACTAAAGTCAGTAGGATACATCATCTGGTGAGCATGAATGTCTGTATGAAATGTAACGGTGATCCATTCGATACTTGTTGAGACGTTGCAACTGACCAGAGTCTGTTTAAAAGAAAATAAAAGGACTCCCTTACCTTCCTTATTTATGATTACTGTGTCAGAATGAATCACATTTAGCACCAAACTATGCTGCGCTGACCTCTGTGTGTGTTGAGTCTTTCAAAACATAACTCACCTTTGGAAACTCCCCGACGAGAAATGTCTCCGCAGGCAGTTTCGCCTTTGACGGCAGATAGAAACAACCTGAGTCTCAAGGTTAGAGAGATAGCAGCCGCAAAAAAAAGAGGAAAACTGACTCAACAGAGTTCAAACAAAAGTGCAGTTATGCCTTTTTTTTTGTGAGTACATGAGCTTTATTTAAATAGTGATTTGTCAATAAAAAAAACAAAAACGAGTACATCAATTACACGCCTGATAAATATTTCACCATAATGTTCACATTAGTCTTTTTAAGAGATTCTGAAATGCTCAGAGTGTCACTGTGTTGTGCGCTAGAATCAACAGAGAGAAGAACTGGCTGTTCTTAGTAGGAATGTCTGAGATTACAAGGGTCGTGAAATGAAAGTTACGATTAGAACAACGACAAAAGACTTTGAGCAAAATTTGAATCACAGAACAAAAAAATGTTGTCCACCGGGGCTTTGACTGAGCGATCTTTGTCAGCAACCAACAGAAAAACAACAATCATTCAACAACACAAGGAGTCCACATGCAAATGGGGATTCAAAGTGGCGTGGAGCAGAAGGCACTTCAATTTACATAGAAACTCGGCGACCTTGCTCTCTGCAGGATACAGGACCCGATAAACCCAGAGAGCAAGTCAAATTTGCCTGTGTGGTGGCAGTGAAGACCCTTCAGGTGGAAAAATAAAACAACGCGGTGCCTTTGCATACGATTTGTGTGCCAAAGAAAGGAGATGCACCACATTTGTGGGACAGTAGCTGGGGTAGGCTGGCCTTGTGAGAATTTAAACCAGAGCTTGTTGGAGTTGAGAACTATAAGGGCATGGCACATACAGTATGCACACACACACACACACACACACACACACACACACACACACACATACACTGTACATACATTTACAAAACAGAGGAGGCAGTTGTCTGGACTTGAAAAAGGAGGCAGAGTGTCAAATATCTCACCTTTGACAGCACAATGCAGTATGTTAGTTTCTGAGAGCTACGTGAGATGTAGAAAATAATCATCTCTAACTGGCAAGAAACATTTACATAATTCAGATGCATTCTGGTGCTCATTTCTGATTTGATTCTCCAAAATTTAAAGCTGAATATTTAAGATTTTTACAGCGTTAGCTCCATATTTAACAGACTAATACGAGAGTGGTATCAATCGATTCATCTCACTTGTTATGAATATAAAATGCCAAACTATTCCCTTAAGTGTGTTGGCTTCTGTTAGCTGCAAGTCTGTAGATTTGGCTCCAATTAGTGAAAACAGACAAATGCTTTCCTGACTCTATGCCGAACAAACAATTAAAGCCATCATGCTGACATGGCTCCTACAGGAATCCTGCAGAACCTTTCTCTCTTTCCCTGCCTGGAAAAAGTAGCCCAAAGGTGAGAAAGTGTTCAGTGACATTGGGTCAGAGGCAGGATTAAGATGTTAGAAGTCAATGTATGATGTATGAAAGAATGCTTCTCACATCTATGTCATTCACATGATTAACAATTAATAAAACGTTGCTTGTCAAAGAAATTAGAACGAAGTGTTAATTTTTTAGCCACATGGAAAATATGTCTTGTCTCAGAACTAAATCTAGCAACACAATCAATAAACAACATAGTATCGATATCATACAAATATATATATAATCCTCTATTATCTATGGATATAAAGAGGTGAGGTGATAGCTAACCTCAAACGTAGTACGATCAGCGGGGAGCCACATGTGAGAGCTTTTCAGTTCAGCTCCCCTCTAAAGAACAACAACAAAAAAACACAGTTCATCACACCTGACCATATATAGAAGAATCTGTGCTATATTTTCCTGATTGGCAGTCATTAAGTGTGCTAGCTTGATTGGCAGGTTTTAAGAAGACGCGACCAGTTCCCCCTCATTCGTTGCTGTTGCTGCTGCTGTCGAGCTCTTTGCACTGCAGGTCTCCTCCGGCGTAGTTGATGCCGGGGATTTTCACGCCAAACCGATCGACGCACCAGCAGATCCCCCTCCTCCGACCGCGAGACGGCTTACACTGCAAGTATAGAGTTCGCAGAAAAGGGATTGAGGCGCTTGTCGCACTTCTGCTTTATCAGATTATTGTCTCGAAAACCAAGCTGCTGTAGTTACAGTAAGAAGCAGATATGCGATGCAACCCACAAAAAGACCTTTTCATACCTGTTTGCGCTTGAAGAAGCCCTTCTTGTCACAGTTGGGGATGTACAGAGAGAGAGCCAAGACCCTGGACGTGTCCTTCATGCTCTGAATGAGATTATCTAGTCTTCTCCCACAGGGGCCCTGAACACACACACACACACACACACACACACACACACACACACACACACACACACACACACACACACACACACACACACACACACACGTGAGTATTTGCATGGTCACAATGTGAGTTTAAAATTATGGTTCAAAATGGCCCAGAAATAAAAATGTAAGGAGGCGGCAAATACGTCCACTAATGAGGACTTTAGTCATTTGTTCACACCTTTTGTGTGTAAGAGGCCCTGCAGGGCATCATGGATGATTTGTCAGAACCGGTTTCTTTATAATGATTCCCTTGTGAGCTGAGTTTATAATCTCTACTTCACTTACGAACTCAGGCTCCAGTTTATCCAGGCTGAGCGGGGAGAAGTTCAGGTTGCTGGCGGGTCCCAGCCGGGCCAACTGCTTCTTGCGGTCTTTGGCCTGCTTCATGGCATGGGCCTTCCGGCTGCCGATGTGGTCCCTCCCATACAAAGGCGCCTTGGTTTGGGGCTGCATGGACTCTGGGACGGGTAGCACGGCGTCATCGTTGGATTCTCCATCTGATATAGTGCAAAGACTCGTCGTTATGATGCATGTTTGAGGTTTATTAAAAGGTGCCTTATGAGGTTTTCTTGGAAACTGCAAGTTAAGCTCATAAATCATCAAAATAAACTGCGTGTACGCCTGAAGCCTTGCAGAAGTGTTCAATGCATTTCCTTCGTCACAAATCATTTGCAAAGCTGATGGTTTGAATATTTTTGAACACTGGATTGTTTGCATTCATCAGCAGTTTTACTTTTCGGTCTTTTTTCTGGCGCTTCACTGAAGTTCTTGGCGCGTCGCCACCAACAACTGTCACCATTTAGCTGAGGGACGTCATATAGCTTGCATGCAATTCAATGACTGTGTAGTGTGTCACATGCATGGTCGTGCATGTACATATGCTGTACATATGCTGTACATACGTGGCGCTACAAGTGTTTAAAAACTCCACGCACTGCCTATAAGCCTTACTCCCTGTGCACTAGATTTAATACATTAAGTCTCTGTCAAACATGTGCTTTCATTTTTTTAAACATTTTATAATTCAAAACTTGGCCAAAATCTTTAATTTGGAGAATCAGTAGCTTTACTGCATGAACGACAAGATGCACGGTTTGACAGAACACAAACACAACTACAGAAGCAAGAACATGAATGTGCACCAGAAGTCCAGTTAGTCCTCCAAAACAGGGCTTCAAAGCATTTATCCGCTGCTTTTGAGAGGCTGTGTGAAGAAGGTTCAAAATCAAAAGCTCTGTGATGGCTCCCACTTTGAAAAGCACCTCTTTGAGTAGTTCAATTTAAAAAAAGTAAAGCTTAACTCGTGAGGGCAACAGACAGCAGAGTCCAATTCAGCAACGTCACAATACGACGTGACGATTTCACTGCACCAGCTGAATGCTTATTTAGCAGTAAGTGGCCACTGGCCAGTTACAGATTGGAAGTGTTGACATACAGAACAACATAGCCTACATTTATGGCAAGACAGGTTGCCAGTTTGGGGTATATGTAGACCAGGGGTTTAAAAACTTTTATAGCCGGTGACCTAAATGAGATATTTAGTCTCACCCTGGCACCCAGACCCATGAAAACATGCTATTACACTTGTCATGTGGCAAGCCACCAGAAACAGCCGCAGCCCATTTTGGGTCCCAACCCCCACAGGAACCCTCATGTACATGCATTTTTCATCCGTGCAAAAATACAGCTCATTTGCTACATTTTGGGGAGTCGCACACAGTCGCTCAGACCTCAGCGCTCCCCCCTCTCCCTCGTCCCACCCTCCATTCACACGACCGCAACGGCTGTGTCGAGGCCAGAGTGAGTGGCTGTGGCTTTCTTTCCCAAAAGCCCTTTAAACTGATATTCCCCTTCAGTTATAGCTATAGCATTAGCCTTGTATGTGTCTTAAGCCACAGCTGGCCCGTTTCCACTGCTGTGTCACGCACTTGTTTCCGTTTTCATTTTGGCAGATTGCAAATTCTGCTTTTAAACCCCTCCGTTTCTGCACTGGCGTGATCGCTAAGCTACTAAGCTAACTGGGCGATGAAACAAGGTCATCGCCACGTTGCAAGCGATGCCTTGAAAACCTGCCGAGCCCCTCCACTGATGATGATGAAGATGATGTCATCCATCCACATAATGGCAGGTTCTTGGAAAAAGCAAGAGATTCCCCCATCCTGCAGTTTCCTGCTGACACAGTTCTTTTTTTTTTTGTTCCTCCAGAGAAAGCTGAGGCAGATCAGCAGCAAGCGTAAACCCAATCAAGTCCTCACTTGCTAATCCTCGAGTTTGTCTAATCTGACCTGTGCTGACTGATCGCATCTTTCGTTTCTTCTTTCTTCCTCTCCCTTTTCTTCGTGTTTGAATTGTGAGACGTGGGGATCCTGCAGAGCCGTATCCCTGCAGGTGGAAGTGACAGAAAACTGCTTCCTTCCTTTCTTTGCTCTTGACTTTTTCCTCCTCGCTTCATGTGGGAAACTAACATGAAATCTGTGCCGATAATATTGCAGAAGAAGAACTTGAGCTTCATGGTTCACGCGCTACTGTTTTATTCAGCTTTCATCCAGATTTGAATGACAACTTGTGTCACTGCATTATAACTGTGCAAAATGCACACATGCATAATGGTGCATTAATGGTAGGATGTGTTAAAACAGACTGGCACTACATTTTATGAATGCACAGCGTGTATGCAGACACATTTGTTGATCTTCTCCAGTGTCTATGAAATGTAATTTGTGTATGTGGTGTGTGTTTATCAGTGTGCATATGGGTTTTGTTTAATTTATGCGTTTAGAAGGCGCCCAGCAGGAGATGTGGAGTTAATGGAGAAGCTGGCTGACGGGCGGACAGATGGGGGATCAGTAACCCACGCTCAGCCTGCATTCTGCTGAATCACTGCACAGCCTGGGCCTGCCTGCAGCGCCGAGATGTAGAGAGGAAGGGGAGGGGAGGGAGAGGGGGAGGGGGAGGGGGAGGGAGACAGATGAAGGGACCAGGGTGGGACTAACAAAGACGGGTGGGAGGGAGCAGTGGATAGTGTGGGAAAGGGTGGAAAAGGGAAGGGGAGATGAATAGAAGATTGGAGTTGTTGTTTTTTGTATTAAACAACAATTTCTCAGACACGGAGCTGCTCTGATTGATCTTACTCTGCTGGAGTGAATGCAGCCAAAGATTTAACAGAAAATGTAATGATAAAAACAATATAAATGGACTGAAACAAGGCGAATTTGAATGAAACATTTGTATGACAGTATTTCAGTGTTTCCATCCTTTTTTATCTTCTGCCTTTTGTTACTGGACTTATAGCAGGAAGAACTGCGGCTCCTTGGCTGAAGTTTAACACAGCGAGTGAGGTTATTTATGTTTCCAGAGTAGCTTTAAAAACTCCAATCTGCAGCAAAGTAAAGCTTAACACAGAACGGGTGAAACTGGGGATGGGGTGAGGGGGGGAGGGGGGGGAGAAGAAGAATAGGGTGTAAAAGATGAAGAGGGACAGTAGCCAGGCAGGGAAAGAGGAGAAGAGGCAGTGTGGTGGGAGAGAATAGAGAGACGGAGACAAAAAGGTGGGTTAGGTGTGGGAAAAAAAATAAACAGGTGGTGGATGTAGAAAAAGTAGAGGTGTGCGGGAGAAGTGACAAAAGAATGGCTATAAGACAAAAAGGAAAAAGAAAAGAAACTGTTGAGTAAGGGAAATCTGATTTCACACCTTGAAGAGAGTTGGTGCAACATTTCCCACAAAGCGCAGACACAGTGACTGTCCCTGAACTGCCATTTAAAGGAGCCAAAAAGGAGTCTCGCGGAGCACCACCTGTAATCTTCTCCCTTGTTTTATGTCGGCTGGGGGCCCAGGGGCGACGGGTCACTCACACGAAACCTACTGATTTATGGCTCGCAGCCCCACACGGCCTGTTCAAAGCAAGATGACAGGTCGATCGAAGCTCGGCACCCATTGTTGACAGAGTTCACAGGGTCAAGGCGCACGGGGGCTTTTGAGTCGTGTGCCTCGGTAATGACAGGTGTCAGCCCGTCTTAAAGAGGGCTGTGAGTTGACACCCTTCAGCCTCGATGGCTCCCATAGAGTCAGAGGAGGGCGCCTAAACTCACTTCACCTTCTTTTCTTTTGTTTCCCCCAACTTTAGAAAACAAAAAGCAAACTCATGCATATTGGAGTAATGTTTTATGACAGAGAGGGGAAATAGTGAAAGTGGGTTTTTTTGGACTGGTGATTCCATTCTGGAGGTCGTTTGTTTTTTAAATTCACCACTGCATCACTGGCTCACTCTGTGTGTCACTTGAGGGCTTCATTAAAATTCTTGCATTAACAAGAGAGGAGAAACATCTCCATCCAGCTGTTTGCTGTTTCTTTGCACCAGAGCCTTTTAGATCAGAGGTTGATGACACACTATGTGCAAATGCAACAGAAACATCAGCAGAGCGGACACAAAGTAAACCAAGCAGAGCACTGCACATTTAGTGCTGGATAGACTTGAAAGCCCTATAGTGGAATAAGGGGAGGAGGAGAGAAGGTTTACTGTAATCTTAATAATGATTGTTATTGTTAATGATGATAACTATAATGATTAAAACATGTTTGTGATCTGAATCAGTCACCTCCCCACAGGCCTACCTTTCAACGGATGCAGCAGTTTATACAACTTCTCGTTCCTGCATACGCCCCGGCCGTGCAGGAGCGCGTGCAGGGGCTTCTCCTCGCCGTTCTTGGGCAGGCAGCGAAGCCCGCGCGTGCACGGCCCGGTGTACACGCCGCACGGCTGGCCCTCTTCGAGCGCGCACGTCAGGCAGCAACCGCAGCCGGGCTCCTTCACCAGCTGACAGCCCACCGGCACCTTCGGACACATGGACTGGGCCTTCTGGTCGCACGGCTGGCACGGCACGTACGACGAGCCGCAGCCGGTAATGCTGAGCAGGGGGACCACGAGGAAGGAAACGCTCAACAGCATGGCGTGCTTCTTGTCTGAACTGCAGGCTGTTTGATTGAAACTGCAACGAGTGTCAACTATATCTTGTGCTGAACCCTTTTTTTTTTTTTGCAAAAAAAGATTGGAGTCCAAACGTCAGGGGAGGAGGAGGGCAGTTGCATCCACAGGTGCCTTGCGCGCTCAAGTCCCAAAATGTCAGCACATCCAATGCTCGCAATCCACAAAGACAGTCACTCTGCTGCTTCCCCTGCGCCGTCCCTCAACCCTGCAGTCGCAAATGAATTCAAAAAAGAGAACAAAATATCCAGACACCACGGATCTCTCCCTTCAGCGATGCCCCGGAGCCGTTTTTACGCGCGAGCTGATTGTCTCCAAATGAGAGATGGAAAGCCTGATTCCCGCTGTCGCTCCCTCTGTAGGTTATTTAACCCGCACGGGTTGAGAGCAAAATGTATAATCTGTAGCTTTGAGCCTGCCTTTTTAAAAAAAAGAAACATCCAGAGGCGAAGCTTACAACGATGGGTATGTCAAACAACGTTTGGAGGGGGAGGCGCACTTGTCAACTCGGTGCGCTGCGATGTTGATTTCACAGGGCGGGTGCTGGCATGCCTCCAGATCTGCCAGATACGAAGCGATGCTCCTGAAGGCGACTGAATAAGAACTAATCTCTCTCGCTGCAGAGGGGCCATTTAGTATCCCCAGGCTGGAAGACAGCGCGTGTATTCTTAGTTTAGTTGTTTCTGCTGAAGAAGAAGGCAGATCACTTCTTCCAAGGTCACTTCAACCAAGAATATTCTGGAAACTCAATTTGAAATCGCTGATGAGGTCGTTTGAATTGCAGCCAATGAGCTTCCCAAATCATGCTGCTGGGTTTAGGAGAGGAAAGAAAAGTAGTTTTAGTGTTTACAGACCTCTTGTATATAAAAGTGGTGCCATTACTGCAAGCACGAAGAGAGACACAACAACTTGGCTGAAAAAGAAGAAAATGTGACTTTATGCAACATAATTCATGTCACATGCAAACGTGTTTTGTTTTGCTTAAAGAAAAATAATTCAGCGTTAACAAAACCGAGCGACTCGTTGAGAGACAGAGATTGACGGTGAATAGATTTCTGTCTAAGTTTTTGTGGAGCACATTTCCATGGAGAGGTTATGACTGACAACATATTTATTGGCCGGTGTGTTACTGGTCCCTTAATGCTCACTTCCTGCTCTTACTCCGACTTATTTCCAACAGTGTTCATCCACATAGGGAGGAGGGTTTTGAGGTTAAACTGTACATTAATGATTCATAAAACAGCTACAGTCCTAGTTTTGTACTTGACCCCTATTCTTAGTGTTCACATTTGAGGTTGGTCTCCGTCTCTGCTACTTTCACTGGAAACCCCAGATTCTGATCTCCATCAAAATCGACATACTTGTTCGACATAACCTTCTTGGAAAATGCAATTAGAGTATTCAGATACTCATGTTCCACTGTTCACTGTTCCCATGTGCAGCTACGAGATGGATACATAACCCCCTAAACCCTAACGTGTCATTTTCCTCTCTCTTTGTTTATATCAGAAATCTTATCACGGCACTAAACTAAAGTAAGACTTTCAAAGTTAAGGGTGGGTTCCTGCTTGTGAAACCAGAACGCTTTTATAATTCCCTACAGATATCTTTGGGGTTTCTCTCTTTTGCCAAAGTACTGTAGCTTTAAATATTTGTGCGATGCTGTCTTATCCAAAACAAATGTATTCTCCAATGATCTGCACAATGACTGTAAAAAGGTCCAGGTCGGGACAAACCGTACTCGGACCGACCATTTTTTATGACTCAGCGAGGTCAGTGTCCAGTGAGAAAAGTGGTCAGCTCTCATGGATTGTAACAAAACGCTCATAATTCACTTGGTGTTTTGGCAGATACCAACATATATCTGAGGATCTTAGAAGATCTGCATGTCTTTGTTTTTACTATCCAGAGTCCAGGAGGAGTTCATTTCATGCTTTTGACCCTGGTCATCATTTGGAAAAGTACTGTGTATACTTCCATGATTATTTGGTTTTATTTGCCTCTTTGTTTACATCCTGTTATTCTTTTTTTGGTTTTGCACTTTAAGTGGAGTTTTGGTGTCCTGTGACAGGATAACTCCAACGTCAGTCAGTACTGAAACTGACCTTGAAAGACCCACACTGATCAAAGCCTCTATTTCCTCGCTGCTTCGAGTTTCACTTCCTCTCTCACCCTTCCCCCATTCGCGAAACTTTGTCGGCAAACTCTTTTCAGATCATTCGACCCCTGTTTGCCGCTTCCCTTGACCTTCGCGCCGCATCGGGTGTCAGGTGATGTCACAGGTGCCGGAAAGGTCAGCTCAGCGTCGCCCACGCACCCCTTTCATTTCCCTCGCCTACCTGTCCGGATCTGAAGAAAGAGCGCCATTCACCTTGTAAACCTGTGCGACACATCTGTCTCTCACAGGTTCCAACAAAAAAAAATAAAAAAAACACGTCCTGAGACTCTCCTACACATTAATGATTCATAAATTGGTGAGTTATTACCCAGTGGCATATTGGCAATGCTGGTGTTTTTACCCTTGTTTTGTTTTCTACAGATGTGAGACAATGAGGAGCTGTGCTCCAAGGGCTGCTAGGGTTCATAAACCCCGACGCTACGTTCTGCTAAGGTTGGGTTTCCTGTGTAGTTTGGTTCTGAGTCAGTTGGTGTATATGGGCCATATGATGCGCAGCTGGTGGACGTAGCTGTTCTCCACAGAGGGGAATGGTTCGGGGTTTCCCTGGAAATTAAAGCCAGGACTATAAATGGGAGGGCTTTAATGCTTTGGGTGTCTATTTTAACGACGTCTATAAAGCTCCTTTAGCAACACGCTAGCTGTTTGGGGTGTCATGGTACACAAATTCCACGGTTCGGTCCGTTTAACTTCGCTAAGTATTGTTGGTGCACAGTTTGCGTCTGTTCCACCGCTCTCATCCCAGCGTTACCATAACACTCCCAAAAGTCTCTTCAAGCTCTAGTTTTCCTTTTCTCCCACTGACGACTCCTCGCTGGACGAGCAACACGTGGTATGGGTCACGGTTCTTTGACCGTCATGTGTGAACTTTGAACTTCAGCTTTTAAAGGGCCAGTGTGAAGCATTTCAGGGGATCTATTAGCAGAAACTGAATATGATATTCAGAACTATGTTTTCATAAACCAACATGGACAAGATGTTGTTTAAGTCAGAAAAAAAAATCTTCAATTCTACGGTCGGTTCACTATGGATTCTCAAGAGGTTTGAGAGGTACTTTTCAGATACAGTAGGGCTCAAATCATCCATCTTTTGCCCCTCTCATGTACGATTCCCTACTTTTTTCTCCACCATTGTTCGTCTGCCTCTTTGCGTTCATATCCTGACCTACTTTATCCGTTGGAAGACACTGAAGCTTGTTCTGGAAGAGATAATGGAGCTGGAGTCAACTTGAGAAAATGATCAAAAGCGGAGAAAAGGAGCAACCTCAGCACAAAACGGTCCGGAGCGGCGATACAATCTATGGGATACAGCGCTCCAGTGTCGCGTTTCTCTCCAGCCCCGGAACCCTCGGGCTAACCTGCTGCAAAGTGTGCCAGACGATGAAATAATCCTCGTGAAAGTGATAACTTGAAAGGCATGTGCAGCGAGACGTTTTCTTGGTAGTAGTATTTGTTTGTGCCTCCGACTTTCTTTTTTATCATCTTTATTTACATGCATCAACGTGTATTATTGTTGGGCATCTCTGATCATATTGTTGGGCTGGTATCTGCAGCATGTGGAGGTTTGATCATCACATTTCTCATCTAGCCCGCTACGGGTTGGACGACGTCTGCAGCCAGGACGAAGAATGTGCGGGCTACTTTCCAGAGAATAGATAGAAAAGTGATTTACATTCGGTCTGTATGAAGTTTAATCTAAATCGAATGCAATAACCCACAGTGGATTTTTACTGTGGGTTGGCTTGAAGCTGCCGCTAGTTATCACTCCAACTGTATGCAGCTTGATGTGGATCAGCAGATGACTCGTTTGTGTGACTGATGTGCGCCATATGACACAGTCAGAGCTTACTGTAAGTGACAAAGCCGAGTAAACCGCTGGAAATGTGCTGAGGCGGCACGCGTCGCCCTCCCCCATACACAGAGAAAGAGTCAGTTCCCAGAATACTGTGAGCACTTGATTTTCAGAAACAATTAGAGGAGTGAAAAACTAAACTGAGGCTGAAGCTCCAAGAAATGCAATCGTGTCTGGGTTTTGACGTACAGGTGGAGCTCATGGGGGTTGACCCCTGTATGTTTCCCACAAGGCATGCTGGGAAGAAAATGACTGTGAAAGACTAATGAATAAGATATACTGTATTTCTTAAGCATGCTTAATGGCTCTGTAAGTACAACAAACTCATATTCGTATGAATAATTGTGTCACAGGAAGTGATTTATTTCATCTTTCTGGCATCAGCTGCAGTGTTTGTTTGGAGTAAATACATGAAGAACTGGGTAAATAGCATGAGCAGTAATCAACGCCACCTACAGAGAGTTAATCAAGGGAAAGTCCCGGGAAAAACACATGTCCGGGTCACGGCCACACTGTCAGATTTCCACTTAACATGTGGGAAGTGAAGTGCAGCGCTACCACATCAATGGCTGCACAGCATCAATGACGGTATCTGAATCAGAAAAACAACAACAACATAATGTGTTGTTGACAGGCTGCAGTAAAGAAAACAAATCTTGTGCCAATCCATATTTGTTTCGGCCAAAAATTGTCTTTTACTGTAAACTGCATGGCTGCGGTTGCTCTGATTCACAAACTTGTGAAGATGACAGTGCACTTTTATTTCCATGACACAGCAACTGCAGTCCCCAACATCAAATTACACATCGGGCAGTTTGGGAAATGGGAACCGCAAATCGGCAGGGTGCTGTGATCTGCATGCAAAACTATAGCGCAAGGTAAGAAACCGGCGTTTGAAGAGAGCTGCAGGCTGCAGCGTTCAGTGAAGGGGGAGGTTATAGGAAGCAGTACGTGAGATGGCAGATTGGCTAAAACCATGTCAGCACATCTGTGTGGCCCTGGCAACTGTGGATTGGACAAAGGCAGATCATTGCATCCAGATGTTGGAAAAGCTTTTGGTGCGTCTGTGCCACGGCGATTCTATTCGAAGAAACAAGTGCTTTTTTTTCTACGAATTCGTGGAACCTGAATATTCAAATCTGTCTGCAAATCATCCATCTCTTGTAAAAGTGAGCTGTCTTTAAATGACCTGCAGTGAAGACAAATTGTGTCAGGTGGTGTCTCTCTCAGAGGGAACTTGGATTTGATCCATAACGAGTACGCTGACATGCAGCGAGGACATCTACATCAACCTTTAACTCTCACACTCTTATTTTTTACTCAAAGCAGTGAACACCTTCTCTTAGCAAACTAAATCCAAAGCAAGCCCTAATGTAGCACCTGCAAACCAGCAAAACATTTCTTGGAAAACAGTATTTTGGCATCCTTGTTGCAAGTTAACAGTCATTTAAAAATGCTTTCTCAGAATTTGCGGTTTTCTTCTCGTCTGCAGCGTGGCATGCAGAACATCTCCCAAGAAAATATGGCTGAATTTGGCAAGAAGCGTCTCTCCGAGGAATCATTTTGATTTACTGCTCCGAGGCTTCAGCCCTTGTTGTGGGCCCGAACAGTTTGAACTTGCGGTCACCCTGTCCTCCGCTTTGTTGCTTTCCCAGTGGCGTGATGGTTAGCTTCTTTCTAAAGGGTCTTTCCCAGAATGAGTCCCACTGTGGTGTTCGAGGTCAGAGTGATTTGGAGAAGCTAAACTCGTCCCTTCCTGGCCTCGCTCGTGCATCGCTTCAGTCAGTGTGTCTATGAAGCGCCAGAGAAGCGTTTCCTCCAGTTAACGTCTTCTTTTAATGGCACGAACACAAACAGATGATCGTGCACATGCACAAGCAGCCGTTTGACAGATAATATGGAAGATGAAAGAAACATGCGCTGGCCAACTGGCCTTCAGGGACCTTTGCGTGAGAGCTTGTTTGTGTCTAAGTTGAGCTGCAGCCTAATAATGTGACCAATATATTTGCTGGGATTCTCTGAGGGCTCATTCATTTGAATTCTTAATGATTCAAAATGATCCTACTGGTACTACTAACTTGCCATGAACAGCATGATATCAATTAACACCAAATAAAATGAGTTCTTGATCCTCAAGGAGACCTGTCAATCAATGTAACAGTCATGATGCTTTGTAGATGTAGGGTTTGATGTTGTTGCATGTTAAAGTTGTAACCATGTGAGGGGTGTTTATTTGAATATGGACCCCAGGAAGAGCAGTTATTGCCAAGGCAACGTCTAATGGATCCCAATAAACAATAAACAATGAAGCTCCTTACAGCCTCGATCTTTGAACTCGTCCCAACCACAAATAACCGGAGGCTGTGTCTTCACAATGAAGGACTTTGTGCCCCTCATTCAGCGCAATAAAGCAACTGTGTAATCAGGTTAATCAGGTTGGTTCCTGTCTCCATTAAACCAAGTAATTTCGTTCGAAATAGTTAAATCATTCCTTGAAATCTGCTGACGAAGGAAACGCTCACACGGTTCACTGCAACCTTCAATCAAGTAGTAAATATGTCAGGTTTGAATGCTCATAAAGCAACACCCCTAATTTAGTCTTGTTTGGCTATAGCATGGCATTATATAGGGGGGCACATCCTTCAGCTTGACTCGAGGAAAAGAATGTGCGTCAAACTGAAAAGCGTGCTTTGGGGCAGATGCAAAATGAAGCTCTGTTTCCCTGACATACCCATGTCCACACTTTACTCCTCACACACACACACTTTGTTTCTTGACACAAAGGCATGCTCCTCCAAATTCAGCATGCTAGGATTGAATCTGGAAAAGTATTGCAGTCGTGCCCGGTCGCCAGGAAGAAATGTTGGCATTGGGTGTTTCTGCAGAACCACGGATTCCCGCATTTGGTCAGAGCAAGTGACGTAGCTTTATTGTAAGTTACGGGGTGTGAGAGCTGCAGGGATCATTGCAGAAAAGACGCTCTTTTAGCAAATCAACATTTAGAATACTTAACGTTGAAGATAATCTTCACATGACTTTTTAAGCGTGAATGCAATCGGCAGAAGTAAAAAGATTGCGTTGTGCAAAGACTCATTTCTGGGTTTTAGGACCGATTCATGCAGAACAAGAGTGCTGGATTGGTGGGAGTGGTGGCGGTCGGGTCAAGCAAACACATGACTTTCTCCCAGAAGGTCGGTGTTCTTGTCCCGTGCGAAACCAAAAGTCAGTGTTGAATTTACGGTCGTTAACGTAAGAAAGTCCGTTAAGGTTTTTACATTCTTCTTTCAACACGAACCATGGTCTCTTTTCAAACCTTAACCATGTAGTTTGACCGAAGCAGTCCCTTCACAACGCCGTCTGATTCAGAGAAACGACTTGATAGGCGCTCAAAACTCATAAATGTTACATCAACTCTTCTGTGGCCTTGTGAAAACAGTGTCACACTGTGGTTTTTACACCCTCAGAGGCTAATTATCCTCAACAATTTGACCTTGTGTATAAATGATGTGTCAGTGTGTGAAGAATCTGCGGTGAGAGTGGGGCTTTATTTTATGACCCTGGCGCGGTTTGCATCAGGTGCAAAGACATCTCTACCATTCAAGACAGCCTTTGTCAGCGTCCTTGTGGCTCCTCCTGCATGTCATGGCGATGTGAGAGGCCAAGGAGACCAGCATGATGAGGGGACGAGAGAGAAAGAAGAAGAAAAAAAAAAGAAGAGGTTTCCGTGAGCGTTGCAGATTCCTATCAGAGGTGCTGAGCTTGTCAGTTCCGCATTTTTGGATGCCAAGATACCGAGAGATTGTCCACCGATGAGAGTCATGGAAATGTGCATGATGTCTCCTGCAAGGAAAAAACTAAACAAACAAAAGCTGCCCGTCTCTTCTCTTTCTGGTTTTGAGTAATCAGTGTGCCTTCCACCACCACCACCCCACCCCCCCCCTCTGAAATCTGTCAAGTATCAGATATGTGCAGTGCTTCCAAAAGTCAGCTGGATTGAAGCTCTTGTTTGGGGATCTGTGAGCCGCCGCCAGAGCCGTGTCTCTTTGCAAGACATGCGATACGGCAACAGGAGGGCATTGTCGGGCTCGACTGAGTCAGGGGGTGTTCTGCTTTGTAGACAGAAACTCTCAAACAGCGAGTGAGCGCACATACTCACTGAGAGACACACTGTCGTCTTGTGTTTCAAGTGCTCAGTTTCAGCTAGCGAGATGACTCAAAGACAGAAGCCACTTTCCAAAGAAAGTTGGCGGAAAAAATGTGGAATATACGCTTCTTTGAAACCTCAGCTTGTCCTTTTTACACTTAACAAACGAGATGTAACGTGTTAGTTAGCGAACTTTAGAGGTCCCTGTAGCTGACAGAGCTGGCTGGCTGTTCCCCCATGTTTTGTTTGTTGGATTTCTTCCATAGAGTTAGATGAGAAGATCAAGAAAGTGAATAAACATATTCACCAAAATGTCAAACTTTTGCCTTTTAAAGGGAGCTGGACACCCTTTTTTTAATCATCTTTTGGTGGATTTAATGGAAATAATCCACCCTCCACATGTTAAATCTTCCACACCTGCAACTTATAAGGCCTAATTTCTCACCTCTTTCTCTTCCTCGATCCGTCAAGAGCTGAACGACAACAGCCGGCACTCGTCTGAAAAGAAAAACAACGCAAAACAAACCTTTCACTAAGCTGTCACTGACACGTCTTAATACCCACTACAGTCTTGATTTAATGACATGTCATACGTGCGGCCTGAGTCACTCCTCTTGGCGGAGACGAGGCTCTAACAATCACACGAGGGAGTTGATGGAAATCTGT
Source organism: Cebidichthys violaceus (assembly GCF_023349555.1). NCBI lineage: Eukaryota > Metazoa > Chordata > Actinopteri > Perciformes > Stichaeidae > Cebidichthys > Cebidichthys violaceus. The sequence goes on along the minus strand of NW_027176417.1, from coordinate 3,689,991 downwards.
CAGAGGGATGCACCTTTCCTCACCACTCGCACAGAGCCGCTCTTGTTTTTGGACAGAGCCGGATGTGTGTCGTGTGCACGTTGACGTTTTGGCCATTGTGTGAAGGGCTTATTCTTTACGCGAGGTTTTCTTTCACTCGCTAAATACAGAAACATAGGCGACGTTTGCATTCAGGCCTGAACTAATATCTTAAGAGAGCTTTTTGTTGTAGCGTATTTGCAAAGCGAGAGTCTTAAAGCCTTCCAGGATTACGGTTTTAGACAGTGGCATTTCTCTGGGATTACGCTGCACGTACTGCTTGTACTCTTCTTGATGCCAATCCAAGTAGAGCTCAAGACGAGTTCATAAAGCTGCTGACATTAGATGAGGCAGGAGATGTGAAGACAACAGGCAGTTTAACTTCACAACTTCCAGTGTCAACTCAATTTCAAGATCGTTGGAAGAGAGTCTTTTCGTGATGTATCGCATATGCATTATGGAACAATTGGTCAGACTCATGACATCTATTGATTTTCAGGTTATTTGGACTTTTTTAATTTTGCGTCTCCAGTCTAAAAGACTCTTAATAGCTGCAGGAACTTGGAAACTCTACATTGGTTTAGTGAAGTGGTGAGTTTGTTTTTTCACTGAAAAAGGAATTTGGGAAATCCTTTCCTTTTCTGCAGGTAAGTGAGACGGCAGGACAGATCTTAACCCGCCACCGGAGGCCTGAAGCAGAGTTTTCTCCATCCAGCTGATCCAACTCAACCACGGCAGGATGGGAAGCGAAGTTTCCGTCTCTCTGTGTTTGCAAACCAGCATCCTTCCCCAGCCAAAAGACAGAACAGGCTGCTATTAATTACGAAGAAATATTATCCTCTTGCGAGAGGTTCGCAGCAACACCAGTTTCCAAAGCAAACAGATACGGTGTGCTTGGAAGCTTGGTGCCTTGTACAGCTGCCATGCCAAATCCACGGCCCACAGATCCTCTTACAGCAGATCAGAGCGAGGGAGGAGGGGAGGTTTGTTATCATGCATGCTGCAGCATCCTAATTCCCATTTCATCTTCACTTCTCGACTCCAAAACTGATAGGAAAGCGACACGCAAAAAGCGACCGCTTGGAACTTTCACAATCTGCAACTAACTTCTGCAGCATCGGAAGAATCCGATCGCAGGAGTGCGCGATGAATACAGTCTGCGATAGCAGATGGTTGTGTGGGAGGTTGGGAGTTTTTCAACATGCATAACACCATATCAACCCTGGAGGAGGAGGATAGAGAGGATTGCGTTCATTGCACTCAAGATGTTACATTTTGGCCAAGGACCACAGAGATGTGATGATAAAACTGGATTTTTCCCAGGCAGGTGGTTCAAATACAGTTTGACTGAAAACATGTTGCATTTAATCTTTACTGAAGGTCAAAACCATCAAACGAAGTCAAGCAAGTCACCCTCATTAAGCTAGAAAGGGATTTAGTTACTGACGGTCCTTCAGTTAATTTACAGTTTGAGCCTCTAAAGCGAGGGGCCCCTCGACAACGTCCCGCAGTGCTGTGCATAAAGACATCGTAAATAGCCATTATTCCTTTGACATTACCTGCAAACTGTGAGCAGAGGACATCCTGTGCAGTCAAAGGGAGAGCACTCAGTGTCAGGATGATGGATGAGGCTCGGCCGTGTTGTTTTGATGGAGAGATGTGGAGGGAGATGTGCCTGAGAGAGATGATACCCAGTGGGCTGTTTTGAGTGACAGCGGAGCCGCAAACACACCGCTGCCGTTTTTGTGCGAACAGTGGATTTGTGGGTCCCAGAAGGGTTTGGGGATCGTCCCCGAGTGGAGAAACTCTCACGGCTGAACTACAGCGCTGCACATGTGGGATATGATGACAGTTCCAGCTCAGCGTGTGCGTGTTTTAACTTTAAGGCATTCAGATTATTGACGGCAGGAAGTTGAAGCCACTGTGCAATTACACAGAACATTTCAAACCATTAAACTGTATAAAACACGTTTGGAAACACTTCATTTTACAGGCCCCGTTATGTTCTAATGATTTCTTATACGTTTTGTGGAAAGAGTCATGTAGTCTGGAACTAATTATAGGTTCGACCATACCATTTAATAAATAGTAAGTATAAACTTTCAGAAATGTATGACTATCTGTTGTGGGTTTAGTTGACATGACATGAACATTTGACTGACTGATACATGAACCAGTTGTGGCCCATATAAATAAATATAGGGTCTGGCTCATTTTTGCAGATGTAAAAGATGGAATCTTTGAATGTAGATATAAATGATTTATAAAACAAAAAATGAACAGCCCGAAAAAAGCAGGATCCTGCTGAGACCTAAATGGCTTTGTTACAATCCTGGTTAAAAGAAAGGCCTCCTAAAGTGAGTGTGTGTGAGTGAGTGTGTGTGTGTGTGTGTGTGTGTGTGTGTGTGTGTGTGTGTGTGTGTGTGTGTGTGTGTGTGTGTGTGTGTGTGTGTGTGTGTGTGGACTGCAAAACTGTCATCAAAGTCTCCATCATCAGTTTCTCTCTACAAGAGGCTCAGGGGGAGACAAAGCAGCCGTAGCATGCTCATATTGTCCGGGAGTTGTTGTGTCCAGGCCTGTGATTTTCTGCCTCCCTTCACCTCACATGATGCTCGCTCCATATTAAGTGAATTTCAGACATTCCTCAGAGTTAAAAATACTCCAGCCTACTGGTAACGATTACTCACAATGGATTCATCCCTTCACCGTAACTTCGACCACATGAAGCTCAACTCTGGATTGTTTCACCCGTGTCTGATTTCGTTGACCTCCTGTTTATACAAACGCTTTTCCTGCGACCCATATCTGATTCCCGTATTTGTACCGGAACTCTGTTGTTGACGGTGAAAACAACCTGCATGCATACGTGACGTCAAAGGTAAACAACTACATAACCAAGCACAGTCTGGGCAGCCGTCACAGCTAAACCAACAATTTGCAATAAACAAAAAACAAGGCAGACGTAAGGATCCAAGATCAGCAACGGTCCATTCAATGTAGGATGATGAAGGAAGAGGACAGCCCTGACTGTAGCCTGGAGATAAATGAAAGTCCAAAAACAGAGTAATCGTTCCCTGGGATTTGTCTATAGACTATTTAACATTTTGATCTACCTCTAGTTTAGTGTTTATAAGAGCTGACCCTCTTCTCAGCTGCCATGTAGGCTTCCCGACATGTATGAACTTGTTCCCTTCTCCATGCATCCTGGAAGTAAAGATGGAGTTGTGCCAAATCTCGAATCTCTAAAAATTGTGCGAATAATTCAATCAAAGAAGGAAAAATGACTTTTTTGCACACAGACACAACCTGTGACGAAGGCCACAAACACAATGCTTCATTGAGGAGACAAACAATAGCTGACAGTAACTGCTTCAGGACAACAAGAGGCGGCTGATGGACACGCTGGTTGTTGTCAGGGTTAAAGTGGTGACCTTTTAGTTAACGGCCAGAGGCCAAAGGCCAGACTCCAGACTCCGCTGCTCGTTCTTCTTCTTCCTTTCACGTAAAGGGATTTGGCCAACAGCGAGTTCAGCTCAGGTCCAGAGGCGCGTTCAACAAAAGAGTCGAGACGGACTCTTCATTCTGGGCTCCTCTTGTTGCACCTCTGGAGATATTCTCCAATGACTCATGCGTTTCTTCTTCTCACCTTTATTTATCTAGAGAAGTTTTGCTGAGTAGGCACGCCCTCCTCTCTGCGCCAGCCGGCTCATAAAGCTTCACAGCATCACACCCGGGAGCCGCTTGGTAACCGCCGGAGCTGCTCCTCTGGCGCAGTTGTGGGTTGAGTATTTTGCTCAAGGGTACTTCTGACAGTCAGTGCTGAGAGAAGGGTGAATTATGCTTTTTTGCTTCCTCTACCCACAGCTTTCCAGGCAGACTGGGGATTTAAAGCGGTCGGAGCTTGCAGACATAAGCCTGTGTGTGTTTTCCCAGCCCACATAGGAGTTTCTTTGAATGTATCTTTGGGGGATTTGACAGGTCCGATGACAAATGCTAGTGATTCATTGATTACTTTGCCGGCTGCTGAGATTGATGGCTTTTCAAATCTGTGTAGAAGTAATTAGACAAGTTTAAAACCAAAAGGGAGAAAATGAAATGGAGACGTAAAAAAACGCTGACACCCTAAAAGATCTCTGGGTAAAATATTTGGTGTTTAGGAGGACTCACAAAAGGTCAAAATTGAAGCAGGGAGGCAGAGAAAATCGGACTGTTTGTCTGGAGCAGGGGTCAAGCCCCAGATATCCTGTTGGGAGACGCACAGCAGTCTCCTGGGTGACAGTCCTGTGTTTGTTTGACCCTTCCACCCCGACCTCCTACTAACATGGACTTTTGCATCCTAGGGTTAAGCCTCGGTTATGCTTTTCGTACAGACATGAGCTGAATTGCGACTAGGAGATGCTCTTCTATCCTTCGTGCGGTTTTCTCCTCGCAGCGAAACCGATATTCTCCCAAAATGACGCACGTATATACATACTGAATATATACTGTATATTACATATGATATCCTATATATACTAATGCAGAACGCCTGTCTTGAAAGAATTCCTGCTATGTTGACAGATTTACAAGGTGCATCAAGGAATTTACAGCATATACAGTGTGCAGGGTGTCTGTGTGTGCATACTTTCCTGTCTGATTCAAACAAATTGATCTTAAATGGACAGAAAAGCAGAATGGTCATCCAAGTTTTGGAGAAATATGCTGTTTTAAAAGTGAGGCAGAGATAAAAAGGAACGTTAGGAGAGACACTTTTTGTAGTTTTCTGGCAGCTTCGTCTCTGAATGAGTGTGTCGAGGGGTGTAAGTTCCAGCGTGGAGGAGATCGTCTCGATTTTTGTTGCTATTGGCAGAATTCATAGACTAAATAATGGTTGTGTAATGGAATCGGTGCTGCCTTAAACACGGGAAGTAACTGGGGGTGGTCATGTTCATTCATGCTGGTAATTATCACTGAAAAAAAAAAAAAAGGCAAAACCCGTTCAAAGCAAAGAAATTATGAACTTTGGAAAGACACTGACCGTGTTGCATCAATCCAAGCCACTTCTGTGTGTCTGTCTTGGTGCACTCAACATTTTGATACTGAGCAACCATTAAGGAGAAATCATTCCTGCTCTGGGAGCACACGTTCACCTCAAAAGGCACTTTCCAGCCAGATGAATCTTCAAGTTAAAGGTTTCTTGCTTTGGAAAGATTTCCAGAAATAAGATCTCGGATGTGGAGACAAAAAGGCGCCTTGTATATTATACGTGTCACATGAATAATATCACCTGAGAAAAACTCCAATAAAAGCATCTGAAACAAATTATGCAGGTAACCCCATACATTGTGGCTCCTCTGAGCTGGCCCGAGGACAGGACCTTCCCAAAGCCCCGAGGCTACTCAAGGGCCACGTCGTAAAAAAGAAACACTTACGCCCCGACATGACTCAAGTTTGGGAGTATTCACATTAATGACTTTTCGTGTGTGTGGTCATATAATATGCTGATCTTGTGTTTCTACGCTAAATATGAAGCTTGAGCCAGGAGACTGTTAGCGTAGCTTAGCATAAAGACTGGAAACAGGGAGGAACATTAGCCTGGTTCTGTTCAAAGGCAGCAGAATCCACCTCCCTCTAAAGCTCTCTGATGGATGAATCATATCTAGTTTGATCTGCACAAATGTAAAGATGACAAGTTGTGGTGCCATGAGGGTGCCGCACTTTGTTTAGTCTTTATGCTAAGCTAAAATTCAAATCACTTGGCCAATCGCGAAATACGGCATGCCTTGTTAGAATTCAAACATATCTCTAAAACCACAAAATAAGTACGACTTCTGCATATATTTTTGTGGGGGAGACCAGAGGAAACATTCTTGTTCTGATCCTGGCGAGATGAAACCTGCTTCTTCCAAATCTAAGTCCACGCTTCACCGAGATGCCTCATAGTCTCCACTCAGCCTCACAAACGTTGACCCTTTCAAAGCCGAGTTGGATTCGAATCCTCACTGGATCGTCTACGTCGGTGCGGCAGATATGAGCACTGATTAGCGCTCTGATGCACGATCGTTGTTCCAGAGAGATTTCACATGAGCGTGAAGATAAAGGGGAGTCAGTGAGACACGACGAGAGTCTAACAGGGCTTCGCTCTGCAGCGTTGGCGGGAGAACAGCTGGCCCGTTTCAGGGCCAAAGCGCTCGCCGTCCTTCTTTCTGAACAACATGTGGATGTGAGGAGAAGCCCAGTGTACCGTTTCCAGCCCTAATTAGCCTGCACTGTTATCTTAAGGAAAGCCTCAGGAACTGTGAATCGTTCAGGGGTTAGCGGCTAAACCCAAGCTTCTCCTGACAAGATTACCACAAGCAGGAACAGCATAAGAACATCACGGATGAGCTTTTAATAATTCCCAAAAAAGATGTCTGGATGTTATGAGGCAGCGAAACAGCAATGCTTTTATAAACACCTGCTGCTCTGCTTTGTGAGCGGCTACAGAAGATTGAACCTATGTCTCTCATGAAATCCAATAATAAGTCCTCTTTGGGAGGTAAAAGACAGGAAAGAGTTGGAGTGCAAACCAAAACAAGCAGGTTGATTTTTCCATTTGATAAGAGGAGAGTGGGAATTTTCCCTTATTTGAATATTTACAGTCCAGTGGCGTTTACATGTGCAGGGGTGAGGTTTTTCCGAGACAACCGAATGTGTGAGTGGAAGGTCATGCCTGGGTGAGATGCCTCTCACAGGCTCATGTTTTGGTCATGTGTGTCATAAAAAAAAAGGCGTAGTTTCAACATGAGCCGTGTGTCCATTCACACATTTTGCTTCTTTTGAAGCGTCGCATTTGCTGCTAAAGCTTTCTCAACTGGATTCTCACTGGAGGCGTTTTTTGTTGAAACGCCTTTGCCAAATAAATTCTGAGGTAATGAACATTTAATTATGGCGGATCAGCTGTTTCTGCTGTTGACGTCTTCTCTTATACGTATGTTGTTATTGTCTTTGTCTCCAGGCAACATTAAACACGGCCAAGACAAGCTGACACGAAAGAACAATTAAAACATTGCCAACTTTTGTGTCCATTTTGTGTGACTGCATACGGGGGAACGTTAGCTAACTAACAGTGGAAAACCACGTTTGTCTCCACCTGACGGTGCGTGGTGACTGACGTGGCGATAGTCAAACCTAGCTGGTCATTGGAAATTCTGCATCTGCTGCACCACTAGATGGCGCTCTGAGGCCCAGGGGTTGAGAATAGATGGCCTAGTTTATTTGCTCCAAATCAGATGATGAAAACAGTGCATTTATTTTTTGCGACATTTAAAAGGTTTGCTTAAAAAAGCAGTTCATCTTTGGTCTGGAAGTGAAATATCTTCACAACAGTTGTGTACATTACCATGCAATTTTGTACGGGCATTACAGGTTGCCTGAGGATGAACCGTAAGGACTTTGGTGATTCAAGTAGACCCCATCAGGCCACAATATTCACCTATTCAGTAAAATGTCTTGACATGTTCCCAATGGATTGGTTGAATTTTGTACAGACATTCATGGTTCCCAGATGCTGTATCCTAACGACTTGCTCCTCTGCCTTTTCAAATACCACCGTCGCTGTCGCTAAAATGTATCTGTCCATTTCTATTTAACTCCTAAAAATGTAAGGTTTCATCACTCATGTAAGACCGGAGACATGCTTGTGTTTTAGTTGACGAGGAAAGTGCTAAAAATGCTCCGTCAGGTGTATTTGAACCTTGGTAGATCCCAGGCCACAAACTTTTGACACTTCATTCTCTCGCCGCATGTTCTTTGGCATAAATCACTTTCAGCGCACCAGACAGGACGTCATTCCATCGCAGCCGCCCTGCCCTCGTCCTTCAAAGACGATTTGAAGGAAGCAGAGAGGCATCTGGTCCTGATTTTAGAATTCGATGAATTGGCCGCCGTTCGAACCCCAAGCTATCAGGCTAAACGCTAACCGCCACGCCGCTGATCTCACGTTCGAACTTTGCCTATGTTTTTATTGCCTCGACAGATTCTGCTTTGAGGTCGCTTTATTTCCTCTCCGTTTCATTTTATTGAAATGCTAGACTTATTCTCTGCACAGAGGGATCTCTTGTGAAAGAAAACTTTGCTGTCAGAGGGATTTCCTTGGTCAAATAAAGGTGTCGATTCAAATCAAATCACATTGGCTGTGGACGGCCTACTTTTGAACCGTCTGTTTAAAGTGTGAATGTATATGTGGTAGTGTCTATGAACTGAGCCAAGAGAGCCATGAGGCACATGGTGAGAGCGTACCTCCCTCACAGCTCATAATGTGCCACAGCGAAGTGGAGAGCGACAGTGCGTATGTAATTTGTCAGGGGGGAAGTGTGTCATGCATATTTGGGAGTTTGAACACTGTCTGCAGCCGTGAGAACCTCACAGACTTCTGATTATATTTCTTTATTGCCCGTCTCCATCTCCCACGCCTCCGACTCTCGCTGGTCTCAGGCGTGGCGGGGCTCGGGCCCCAAGCTTGGAATCAAACACCGAGCAAACAAACAAGACTGAGCTACTGCTTGGAGAGCTGCCTTGTTGACTCTGGAGTTCCCCAAGTGGCTCGGCCACAAACACACACCTGCTATCAATTTGTTTGTCCTTGTGTGATAGTTGTTGAGCTCGGGACTTGTTTGATTTCCTGGTCGTGGTTGAAACTCATTTCATTATCTGTTACTAAATCAGGAAGCTGCTCAAATGGGGAATTAAATAGATAAATAAACTGAAAATAAAAAATAAATTAGCAGCAATGTCCACACTGAAAAGTTGGAATGTGCCTTCGATGCAAAGCTGTTTCATTTGAGAAAGAGGTTTGACTCTTTGTTTAATATGCCACATTTGATTTGTCTGAAGCCTTTCTCACACACACACACACACACACACACACACACACACACACACACACACACACACACACACACACACACACACACACACACACACACACACACACACACACACACACACACACACACACACACACACACACACACACACACAGCAGTATGTTGACAGGCAGCAGCTCCTTAAATAAACTCCCCCAAGGTGTTCCACATTGAACCTAACGAGGATCAGCCAGGAGCTGCACACCTGACGGAGAGGCTGAATGATTGAGGTCGATGTTTGGAGAACAAAGGAATGCTGTAAAACCAGGAATCAAGACTGCTATAAAACCTATTTATCAAGTCACAACACACCACAGAGCTTGAATGTAACTCATTTGTATTGCTTTAATGTTTTTTTTTTCTCCTTAGGAACAGGTAAGCCATGACAATATAATGTAAATGATAAGCGCAAACAAAATCCGAGACCCTTTTGTACATTCATAGTATCACATTCATACAACAAGTCCCATCTGTACAAAGGGGTCACAAATCTCTTCTTTTTCACTGAAACCAGGTAACTCTTGACTCAAAGCCAACAGGTAAAATGCAACATTAGATTATTATTTATTTTTTTTTTTTAATTTAGAGAACTTTTTCTTTTTTTTCCTCAAAATGACTAAAAATGGCACAAAGCTTGTTAGTAGTCGATTTAAGTGCAATGTACCTCTTTGCTCTCAATAAAGCGCCACCACACATTCCTCCATTCGTTAACAACCGTTAAAACTGCAATGATGCGACAATGAAACAAGATTTTTAAAAACATGTCAGAAAAAAAAAAGAAAAAAAAAAAGAATAAATAAGAATAAATAAATCTGTGACTTTTCGAGAGAAGACACCTTTGGCAGTCTGACGGAGCCGCAGCTGTGGAGCTTTAGCGTCGCGGTGAGACACGTCGAACTTCATTTACCTCCAGCAAACGACACCCATGTGGAATTTCGTCTTTTGTTATTGTGAGATGTAAGTGCTTTGTTTGCACACTTCCAACTGGGGCAAAGCGGACCTGTTCTCTCTTGAACGGCCGATGGAGGTGGGCACATTTTTGGAGCATAGAGACACCAGTAAAAACAAATTGATAAAAAAAGTAATCTGCAGCTGAGTGTCTCGCTGTTTAAACCCAAGGGCCCCTTGTGTTAGCTGCATGACCAATAACACACACTGGCTGGTTGAGCGTTCTTAAATCTGCTGCTAAAGCTGAGCGAGGTGAGTGAAGTGTGAAACACAACAATGGAGAAGCGGTTAAACGTAAAAAAAAAAGCGACATGCAGTGTTTGAATCTTTGGCAAAATTATAGATGGAACTGTCATGGGTGCATACAGCTGTTTTCATATTGCATTTGAGGTTGGCTTCTGAACTTTTTTTTTTTCGTGCTTCCCTTTTTCTAAAATCGACAGGATCTACCAGCTACAACGCATTTGCTTCTATGAGCGTGTTTCTGCTGCTGAAACGCGCTCAAATGCTTCTGTCCATGCAATCCAGACGCTTCTATCTCATTCATGCCCTTCCTCGTTCAGAGAGAACGCAAAAATGGAGAGGAAAAAAAAAAACGAAACAAAATATGACGAGCCGAAAACAAACATATACATGTACAAAGTAATGTACACCATATATTCAAACACATTTCAAAATCATCAGACTTTGAAATCTTTAGCCAAAATAAGTATATATTTTTTTCTCAACCCATTAGGTAATCTTCTAGACTGTACAATATATGTATATATGAGTAATCATGAGGGACCAAAGCAACAAAAATAAATACTTTTTCGCTATGTCACCTTTCAAAGTAGTATATCTATGTACATTTATATCAATTTTCCTTAGCTTATTGTGAATGGTTGAGTGTGTATTCAACAAGCAGGCATATTGCGCACAGTGTGGAAACTTTTTTTTTCCTCTTCTTCTTCTTCTTCTTCTTCTTCTTCTTCTTCTTTGCCCTAAAAAGTATCTAAATGTAAATTTTGACGACACTGTGGAAGGAAAAACAAAGACCGGACCGTCCTTGATACAGTGAAAGGTAACCCTGGCTCAAATGGACCAAACATAAAGAAAGTCAAAATATAGCATCTCGTCATCATGTGACTACTTCAACAATGGGTTGTCTACTTCTTTTCAGGACTCTGAGAAGAGTACAAAAATGTTGTCTATTTCATGCAGCCTTTGACAAGTCATACAACCTCAGTGTACTTGTCTAAAGGTTTTTAAGTCATTTTTAGCACACAGCATAGAATGTTTTCAGTGATGTTGAATGTAGCTATGAGGGAGGGTGCAATTTGGGACAACAACATGCATAAAGAACAGTGCATAGGTCCAGGTCATTGGGCCAGTCCCTGGTGATTTCCAGTGTGTTTCAGTGGCAGCGTCTATCAACAGATCCACTACTGCAAGCAGTTGGTGATGGGCGAGTCAATGTGACGCGTAGGGAGAGGGTCCAAGCCTGAAGGGGTAGCGCCATCTTGTGGACAAACAAGTCTTCCTCTCTCCGACTGCCATGCTATCAGGAGCTTGCTGATTTCAGGAATCCAATAAGTGAGTTTTGAGAGAGAGAGAGAGAGAGAGAGAGAGAGAGAGAGAGATCAGGCTTGGACCGGGCGTCGAAGTGATGCAAGTGTGCATTGACACAAGGTGCGGTGACCTCAGCGTGGCGTTTTTTTTTCTTCTTGTTTTTTTTAAAGTCTGGTTTGCTATGCGCAGTTTAGATCAGTCTTTTGTTTCACTGCAGAGCCCTTTCCAACACACAACAGACCCGAAAAATGACCACTCTAAGGATTTCACAATGATTTTTGTGGAAGGTAGAAGAACCAAGCTTAAAGATCAAGCTAACATGCATAAGGTCTTCAGACACTGTTTTGCTAAAAGCCATCAAGGCCAACTTTTTTCCTGAAGACAAGTTCAAGAAGAAACCGTATTTCTTTTCTTTTTTTTCTCTTTTTTTTTTTTGTTCAACACTTCATCTTTTGAAAAGAGGAAATAATAATGGCTTAATAGCTACATCTTTCTTGCACTTGTATTGCAACTACCTTTGGTAAATCAATCAACAAAATCGACAACGGAAAACCCTGAAACATACAGGTCCTTACGTGTTCCTCGACTGAACTTAGCGTTGTTCCTTTAGTCTTTAACTAGCATTTCTTCTAGTACAGGTTCCCCTGTTAGTACATCTCCTCCGTTCAATGGCCTCCATGTTTGTCACGTTCACAGTTCCACATCACACTTCCACTAGAGCCACTCTGGATTCCACACCAAATCCCTCAAGTAGAGACTCTTCCAAAAATGTCCAAAGTCAAGACAAACCAGCAAGGCAGAGAGAAAAATAGAGAGAAGGGAAACAGAAACAAACCAACAGGAAACAGAAAAAAAAAAAAGGACATCATCGAGTCCTGGCGGAAAAAGACACCAACGACGAAGGAAGATTTCAAAATGGCCGCTGCCATTCGGAGGTTGTGGGTTTCACCGCTTCATCATTTTGGAGGCAAAGCTGACGATGGCGGAGGCGGGCTGATCTGGGTCCAGCTCAGCAAACAGGTGGCTGACATTGTCTGTTGTGCTTCCTTGTTTCCTCGCCACGAATCCAAAAAGCCTGGTGGGGTTAAAAAAAACAACAACAACCTGCAGTTAGTATTTTTCCTGATATCCTACAGCACCATAATAACATAATCATAATAACATAATAAATAATCTATTCATCCTAACTATAAACTTACTTCACTGAGCCTCCTCCTTCTTTGCCCCATCTATTGAAAGAAAACACAAGATGTTTTTTTGTTGTTTTTTTTAAATGAAACCATCAAAAAGTATTTTTTCTTTTATTGACAAGAAATCGGGTCTTGAGGTTTCTTACTTTCTGTCCTGGGGATCAATGTCGCAGTAGGTTACCGTGTTGATGGGATAGTGTCGCCTGAAGAAAAGTCTGCAGCAAGACAAATGAAGAACACTCACATTATAGTTATTACGACCGGGCGACTCAGCAGCGCATACATTCATGTACTTGTGTAAATCCATTAAAGCCTCCATGTGTACGATTTTCTCATCATCATGGTAATTATGACACAAGGTTCCAGAGCTGCACCTCTTCATCAATTATTCTGTCGTCGATTAGTCGTTTTTGATGCTTTTTCATGCTGAATGACTCATTTCCATTTCATGAGCACATCTACAGTAAACACAAGATTTGAAGTGATGCTTTTGTGTGACTCTGTGGAGAAACTCAGTTTTAGTGTTCGTCGACAAAAAATATCTTTGGCCCTACGAGATTCACCGATTTTTTGCTAATTTCATCTTATTCTAAAATCTTGTTTTCCAATAGATTTTAAATATAGGAGAACGTTGAAGGAAAGATTTGTCCATGCTGATCTATTGTATATCGTCTTCTCCCGACACACACCAAGACAAATTCCAATCAATGTGTCGTTGACGCGGTAATAAACAAATCTCGCATCTTTAAGTCAGAACTTCTGGTTTCTGCAGGCGTCGACTCACTTCCTCTGACTGTCGGTGAGCGTGATGCCCTGCGTGGACACTTTGAAGTGCACGGTGGTCGCGGCGGGCAGAGGGTTGGTCGCCAGTGTCTGACTGATCGCCTTGGCAATGGCCTGAGGCCCCGTGAGAGACTCCATGTCCACGGAGTTGATGTAGAGAACATTGCACGCTAGAGGACGACAACACAGAGGCACTGTTAAATAAAGACAAGAGGGAAGCCATGTGCATGCAGCTCAATGTGAGGGGACGGCAGATGCAGTGAGGAGTGTTTGAGAAGCTGACAATAAAGACTGTTGTGTGTTTTTTCATGCACTGCACAACATGACGATCTGTGACTCTCAATGTATTGTGCATGCATTTCAAATTGAATTTGGTGGATCATTTTAAGCTGCTCTCAGATGCAAATAAAAATGGAGTGAATGACTTCATGAAAGCATTGTGAGAGCAGGCATCACCGCATTCACATTCAGTCAGCGTGCATGATGGAGCGGAGCAATGCAAACCAGCATTTACCATGGGCCTCCTCAGGAACCTTCTGGACTGTAAGGTAAGGGTGACAATGTGTGAGTGGATGAACTGATTCATGAAAGGTTCGATGTTGAATCCCTAAAAAGTAGGTTTCCACAGATCGTTTATTGTCATATTTTTGTTTGGAAAGTCACTTTCATACTCAAGCTCCTGCATTACTATTTAATTCGGCCCCATTAAAACAATATTAATGGTTGAATTTTGGCGTGATGGAAGCTCTATGTGATCAGTGACACTTTGAGACTCTACAGTGTGTCAACCTGTGACGGCATCTCTCCACAGGTGAATTACAGAGCAGCTTACCTGCTCCCTGCTTCAGAAGTTCAACAGCTGGATCAGTAGGTGTGGCGAGCTCCAGCGCCTCTTCATTTGGGTCTGTGAGTGACAGAACAGAATAGAGAAGAATAGGAATGAACAATTAGGTCAGAAAACAACTTACGGGACAGATTATAATAAACAAACGGCTGTTTAAATTGCAATAAACAGCAGTAACACTCATCAGTAGATAGGAGGGTACCGCTGACCTTTGGCGGGGATCATCAGCTTACAGGGCAGAGCCAGCGGAGTCATCGAGTGTTGGTACACCAGAGCAGAGAGACAACCTACAAACACAAAAGAATCTCTCTATTCAACTTGATCACTTTGATATCAAACGCCCATCTTCAAGACAATAAACTCACCAAAGTAGGGTTCATTGGGACAACCCTTCAGACGGACGCCTTTGGGGCTCGTCTCAATCAGGAAGTGCCTCACCAGCTCATTAGTCATGTCACCAACTGGAAAACATATTTAGATGGGAAAACGCTGTTGTCAAAAGATCAGTTCTAACCTCAAAAATCTGATATTCTGTTTCAAAATGAAACTTTCGCGCTGCCAAAGTTTGTTTCTTTACCTTTTTTGGTCTGTTGGATGGTTGGTGGCGGGCAGGCCACCTTCATGGCCAAACCGTAGGCTCCTCTGAAGGAATGGCTGTCCCTTATGATGAACGCCCCGGGCTCCCTGTCCTTCAGCACATTGATGGCTGAAGAGACCGAGGGCGAGAAAAGAGGAAGAAGAAACAGGAGGATGAGAAGATCAGAAAAGGGAAATGAACAGAGGAAAACAAAATGAGGAGGACATAAAGGGGATGAAGAGAAGTGCAAAAACGATGAAAGCAGAATACACAATCATGGGGAGAACAGCTGTCTTTGTTTTTTAAATTCAAAGCGCTGGTTTGCTTGGTATATCTGACTCTCACCCTGCTCTCTGGTGATGTCTGGCTTGTACCAGAACTTGGAGGTGTCCTGGACGAACTTGACGTTCATCTTAATGTCTGGATAACCATCTGTTTGGATCAAAGAGACAAGGACATGATAACTGGAGAGGACACAAACATTCCGAGAGGTAAACTACCATGTCATGCTTCTTCGTATCACCGTATATGGACTTTGAGACGTCTGGGAGTGTGTGTGTGCCAGACAGGTTTGGTGTGCTGCCACCGCTGGCCGGCGTCAGGTTCTTGTTGTCCGTCCTCTCAGCGTCTCCGCTGGACATGTGCCTCTTTTCCGGCAGCTGTGGGGAGACGGGGAAGGCGGGCGTGGAGGGCGGTGGGGCGCTCCCCTGACGGGAAGCGGCCCCCAGCTCGTCGGGCGTGCTGTGGCCGCTCGCCGCCGTGCGGCGCCCCATCAGGGGGCTGGGGGGCACACCAGCTGCTGCTGTTTTAGGGTTTCGGCCAATCAGAGGGCTGGAAGGGACGCCGGCTGGAGCAGGGTGTCTGGCCAGTGAGGGGCTGGCTTGACCCAGGCGTCTCTGCAGGGCGGGGCTCGGCGGCGTGTTGGTGGCCACTGTGCGGTGGAGGGTGTTGGGGCTGCCGGGGACGGTGTGGACGCCCATGATGTTGACCTGGGAGCCCTCGGGGGAGGCGGGTCTGTAAGGGTAGGAGGGGACGGGACTGTGCGGAGAAGAACCAATCCTCCTTCTGCAAACAAAATATGAAGACGTCGTTATTATTTTTCCATCTGTGTTTTTTATCAATGGTCGACACCTTAACTGTTATTTACTACAGTATCACAATATACAATAAATATGAATCTATTGATTAGTATTAGATTAGATCAGGTGATCGTTTGACCATTCGTGAATGTGTAACTTCTTTTTTTTTCTTCAAACATTTTAAACTTGCTGCTGCTAATAAAACTACATGACCCACTCACCCATCAGCGCTGTGGACGGGACTGCTGGAGGAGAAAGGAACGTTGAATGGTTGTGCTCTGCAGTCCCCAAAACTGCGATTATCTGATTATCACAAAGCATCACAGAAACAAACATAGTCAGTCTCAACTACGTGCGTCATTTCATATTTTTTTATCCAGAACCAAATGGGATGCAGTTATCTGACGTCGGACCCAAATAAAAAGTTGGAGTGACAGAAAGAGGAAATTATTGAAATTTCATTCCTAATACGAGAAACATTCTGAGGAGAGCAGAACTGAAAAGGAAAACATTTGGCAGCAGTGAAACACAAAATTGTTGAAAAACAAAGAAAATGTGCCGAGGACAGGAGACGCTTACAGTGTACATTGCCGTATAAATGTCCTTACCTTGCTCTCCATCATTAGAATCAGAGTCTGACAGCAGGAAAAGATAGAAAGCCAGAGAAAAGGAGATGTGTGGAAGAAGAGGAGGACACGTTTGAGCGCAAAGCAAAACTGGGTTTGTGTTAGCTGTTAGCATTTAGTGGAAGCATTTCCAGGAGTTATAAAGCTTTTTAATGTTTTCTATTCTACCTTTTAATCCTCTTAAGCAGCTTTAATGTTGTTAGAATAATCAAATGAACGGCACATTTACTCAAATAAAGATGAATAAATGATATTTGATGGGTGTAAACTGACCTGATCCGCCCTGGTGATGAGGCTTCAGTCCCAGAGCTGACAGAGGAGTCTTGGTTAAACCTGGAGGAGAGCGAGCTGCAGGGGAAAAGACAGGGATGTAAAGGAATATAACTATTAATCATAACCAACAACGACGACAAGGAGATGAGAATCGCACATACAAGCCATGCAAGGATGTAAAACAACCAATGTAAGGCATGAAAAGACACAATTCTTCACTTTAGCATCAATGCGATGCTACATGAAAATGCATTAGATGGTGGATGTTTGAGGTGCACTCGGTTGCACACAACGTACGATTAAAATGAAGTGTCTTATTAAACGGTCAACAAGCACTGAGGTGAGCTTACTTCCACTCCAGGAATTTACTTGATTTAAATGTTTACAAGTAGAACAGGTCCAATGTCAGAGGCCCTATGAAACAGATGCACGTCGAACTCTGCAAAAACTAGAATCTTTATTTCCCACATGGTGCTTGATAAAGGAGAAAGTCTTCAAAGTAAAAGCACAGACTATTTCGTACTCTCATCAGAACCTGAATTATTTGATGTTAAAAGGTCAGGTATCAGTATCACCTATAAGTCCCAACTACTGTATTTCTCTCATATTCTTATTTGTGGCAAAAGGAAATAGGGGTGAAAGAAAATATTGAGACACCCGAGTATCACGATATTAGGTTTTGTGAGACTTCATTCTCAAAAACACTGAACTGATTTGTAATTAATAGTTTACGTGCAAAGAATCGTGGCAGACCGTGGCTGAGGTTTGCAGAAAAAAATAGAATGTATGCATACGGTGGTGTGTTGTTCAGACTATGACAAGTTTTCTTAAAATTACAAATTATGACACTGAAGCTGAAAATGAGCCATGAGCCATCCATCCACAAGTATTCAGTCATGGAAAGATTAATAGCATGCTGACACCCAAACGGGGATCGGATCCGTATTAGATTGTGATGAGATGAGTCAACCACACTGAAGGTTGAAGATGGGGTCGTATTAATGTTGTCAAGTTAGGTGGAAGAGATTCATGAAAGTCTGAAGAGTTATTTCCAAAAAGATCTTGTCAGTGAGGAATCTAAACACGCTTCTTAAAAGTAACAAGTGGAAATAATGTGGCATCTTTTTATAGACTAGATCTTTTATAACCCAGGTATTGGACATCTGGCATTTTGGAAATAAACTCTTCATTTTCATTAGTCCTCCACTTACACAAGAATCCAGATCAACAGCATGACCGGGATTGCTCACTTAAGGTGGCACGGAGAGGGGTGAGGTGGCGTAGATATGAAGGTTTGTGCCACAGAGCAGATTCTTACTGCAACAGCTGTGTGCGTTCAGGACCGACTGCAGGAGAGGAGGCAGGGCCGGTTTACCAACCTCACGGTCTACACAATCTGTCAAACAACCTGCTGACCACTGTGGTTGGTGCTGCAACCGACTGGGTGTCTGGAAATCTGATGTCTCAACGGGTTTGGTTTGAAGGAGTAATATATTTGATTCGGCGTGTGCGGCCTCTCCTTTCACTTTTCCTGAACCTCACAATGTCGAAAATAAAGACAAAACCCCCACAGAAAGCGTTGGTGCAGCGAGAATGCAACATTCATCTTTATCTCTGTATGTTTATGTTTCCAAAACTTGACTCGGATCGCCCAAAAAGTGCTGCCCTTCGAAACTATATACTCTCTCTCCATCTATAACACGAGACAGTGATGGAGCAGACCTTCGCACGCATCCTGCTCCTGCTGAGCTTGTCTGCAACTTTTGCCAAGTTACGTCTACATCACAGAGAGAAAGACCTGGCGTGAAGCTCAGGGGTGCTGTCGGCTCCTGTCAGTAATAGATATGGTCGGGGGGGGGGTGTCCACATTTTTCTGGGCAAGGCATAAGCAGTGGGGACAATGGCGGTTCATGCTCATAATACAGGAAGTTAAGGAGTGAATATTGCAGCACATGATCAGCTAGATATTCATTAAGTAAGCGATGCGACTGCAGATGTTAAAGTAAGTGAATGGGAGGAGAGACTCTTCTGCTGCTGAGAGTTTAACTTGTGAAATTGATTTGCAGTATCGTTACTGTCCCGGTTCATTTGTGTTAGTTACACTAGCACTGCATTTTTGACTGTTTATGTAAAGTAGTTTGCTCTCTCAGGTACATATTTACTTAAAACAGTTTGTTCCTTTTACTTTTTTGTGTGAACATGAGATTTTGGGCTGTATTTCATCATTTTGTTTTTATGTTCAAATATCGTCCAACCAAACTACGGTTAGATAAAAAATAAATTAAATAAAATGATCAATCAAATTTAAAAAAACATTACTTTTGTTGATTTCATTATGTAATTCTTTCCTGTTTTTTTTTCTTTCTCATCTTTTCATACGTAAATAATTTTTGTAATAATAACAAATAAGACAAAAGCGAGTAAATCAGGTCAAAGGTCAGTGTTTGGAGGGTTGGAGAGCAGCCCCTGTCTGCAGGCAGGGTGAACCTACACATGTTGAAGTAAGGAGTCTGTGGCGACACAGGGAAGCTTGGGGTCTGGGGGGAATTCTCACCACCGCCTCCAAAGGCGGGACTGTTGTCAAACCCGTCCGCCTCGTCGTCCTCAAACGCCTCCCGGTAGCTGTGCATGGGACCCTGGAGGAGATGAAGAGGGGACACACGTGTACCAGAAAAGGGATTTAGACATCTTCCACTTGTGAAAGTTTGGTCAAAGTACAAATATACTGTTTATTCTTTTTTTTGGAAAAATGTGTCCAATATTGTTTTTCACAAAACAAAATGCAGACCTCTCTGGGACGTCCTCCCGGGTTGAGGGCCAGATTGTGGGCGAAGTCCGGCGAATCCACCATCGGCGTGTTATCATGGCTGCTCTGGTACTGTCCCTCACTGGTTGTCCGACGTCGACCCGTCTCCTGCGTCACTTCTGGGGTCATTCCTCTGGATCGAACCCCTGAAAAAAAAATTTCAACTCGCTCGGTATATTTTTAAAAAGCAGCCTACACAGTAAAATATAGACCAACGTCCTTTTAATCTCAGCTTCTTTATGACATTTTGCATGTAATTAGAAGATGTGTAGGTTTATTCTCCACTTTTAAAAGTAAAGCCTGGACTTAATACAAACCTGCCTTTATTGAGAGAGAGAGAGAGAGAGAGAGAGAGAGAGAGAGAGAGAGAGAGAGAGAGAGAGAGAGAGAGAGAGAGAGAGAGAGAGAGATCAAGAAGTGAAGGGAATAAAAAAGCAGTGGAAATAGAGAAGAAACAGGAATTGATGAGAAGAGATCTTAAAATAATCTGAAAATAGTTCATGGTTGGGATGCAGAGAAAGATTCTACAAATGCAGGGGAAAAAATTAAACAAAGTCAGAAAATAAAAGCGAGGGAGAGTGGACAAACCAGAGAAGGAAAAGGAGCGATGGCGGTCAGATTGTTGCGATGTCATGCTTTCACTGATGCCCCGAATACGAGCGTTGTACTCTGTTCGCCGGGGGAGGGAGGTCAGGGTGGAGGGTGGAGGGCAGGAGGTGGAGGAGAAAGGTGGAGGAGGAAGGTGAGAGAGGTGCAGTGGTGGAAGCAAATGGTGGGAGAAGGGTTGTCCATACAGCAGAGAGATGGATTGAACAGAAAAGGAGAAGAAATATCAGAACAGAAATGGATCTAATGAAAGTGAAGAGAAAATGAAAAGAAATTGATATCCATTACTATAGGGTTGATGATTATTTCATGTTTAAAAGTGGTTCAAAATAAGATGGTTTGTTCCACTGGGTGGCGCCTGGGAGCATCCACATGGTTTCACATCAATGTAAATATGGATGCAGACAATGCATGGAAGCTGGAGCCTCTGAACGCTTGGCTATTCTTACTCTCATCCCATCTCCACTCTCACCAGAGTCCGCTCTGCTGCATTTCAGCTGCAGAGCTAATTTTATGACTACAGGTCATTCCTCTGGTGCGACACCCCATGATGATGAATCGGTAACAGAAACTGCTGAAAGCTGCACTGCTCTTGCGCTGCATGCTGCTTGAGACTAAAAGTGCCTCCAGCTGAAGTTGACACTTAACTAAATGAACTCGTAATACAGTACAGTGTCCAATCCAGTCAGCCTTGTCAGCATTTTGGATGCACAGATTTTGCCTCGAACATTCAAATGATATAAAGCCTAATTTATGAAACAATAGCTGCAGATTACTTTCAAAGCATATTAGATCCTAATTCATTTTCATTCATTTCATAATGGCAAGAAAATATACCTGACTTCAGACCTGTTTCAGATTTGTACCTAACCAAAATGCATCTGCATCTGTTGTGAAAGTTACATTATTGTCGAGTGGCAATCTGCTGTTCATCCTCCTCATTTCAGACAATAACCCGGAGCCTTACCGGCGATGCGGTGAGCCACCAGGCCCTCCAAGTTAAGCGTCTCCTCCTCTGCATCTTGTTCTCTGGGCAAGGATGAAGAAGACGTGTCTTTTGGCTGGGGGGTGAGTGTGGGGAGAGGAGAGGAAGAGGCACTGTAGCCTGGATAAGGAGACGAGCCCTGCGGGTCCGGGGAGTGGGAAACCCCGCTTCCTGGGTACGAGTTCACAGGCTTCACTGGCACCTGCTGGTTGAAATTAGGGGAGGGATCTGTGAGGTGATGGTGGGCTGCTTGGCGTGTGTGGAGGTAGGGCTCTGGGGTGTGTGTTGGGGTGGTGTTTTGGTGTTGGTAGCCGGCGTTGGACCTCTGGGGAGAATACACCGGGGACTCCGTGAGGGGGCTCTGGTTGGGCAACGCTCTCTCGGTCGACCGCAGGGGCTGATGAAAGGAGTTGTTGACGGACCCGGAGTTGTTGTAACCATGGATGGCAGAGTCTGCTTGGTATGACGGTCTTGCAAGGGTCTGCGAGAAGGGCGCCTGGGTTGAACTGAGGTTGTCCTCCCCAGGAGGCGCACTGTGGGACTTGGACATGTGGGAGTTGATTGGGTCCAGGTCGAGCATGAGCATGTTGAGCGCCTCAATGGACTGCTCAATGTCCCGCTGCGAGGCTGAGGTGGGGAAGTGGGGCAAGCTATGTGTTGACTGAAGAGGAGGGCCAAAGGGATCATCTGGTAGGCTATACTGGTGCCAGGTGTTGAGACCTCTTTGAACAGCCTCCCGGCTACTGGTGCTCCTCTCTGGGGCCCTGGGCATCAGTTTCGGGTTGGTCTCAGGGCTGCCGGCTGGCGGATTCCCAAAAGACTGTGAACGGTACATCCCTTCTCCGTTCTGGTAGTTGTTGTATCCCCCCTGTGGCGATGCAGAGTCCACAGACCTCTCTTGCATCGCCGTGGGCGTTCGTACTCCATGCACGGGCATCTCGCTCAACTTTTCCCCAAGAACAACTCTCTCAAGGTAGGGTCCGTCGTTTTGCCTGCTGGCGGGCGTCTGCGATTGGTAGTAGAGGTCAGCCGGTGTCGCCTGGCCCTCCAGGGACGAGAGCGTGCCCAAGCTGTCCACACTATTGCCCTCTTGGCTATTGGGTAGCTCGTCGTCTAGAATTTCTGTCTCACGCTCATCTGTTGAAGGGGCGGCAACTAGCCTGGTGTGGCCCCCGTTGACGTGCACCTGGGCTGGGACCAGGTGTCGGACACCTCCTCCTGGACTGGTGGACGTGGACAGGTAGGCTTGTCGTTGGTGAGTTGGTGCTTCGAGGCCACTCAGAAGCTGGTCGAGCTCTTTTTTCTCCTGCGGGCTGAGCGTCGGGTGGGCCGCTGTTGGGTTGTTGTGGTTCACGGCACCCTGCACGGACTGGCTGTGCTCATCAGTACGATCGGTCTTGATGGATGCGGTGGAGTTGCCCGAGTCGCTGCTCACGGATAGGGTGTGATCGACGGCAGGGAGGGAGGCGTGGCCTGTCACAGGAAGGGTCTGGTCAGTGGTTTGGAGGGGATGACTGGGGTGTTGTGATGGGTTCTCAGCATTGGTCAAGGGGTTTTCATGGACTGGGAGGCCGTTGATGGTGACAACTCCCTCCAGGGAGTCTTTCTTGCGGACCCGGGCATATAGGCTTCCATCAAGTGGACCTTGGGTGTGAACAACATCTGAAAGAGATGGAAAGATAGTTCCATGTTTTCATGCAGTTCCAACCATACACAGCATCCAAACATAGAGAAAAGGGTGAGTACACAACCTGTTCGAGATTATTTTAATCATCTTGTCTTCACACACAAACTGGTTTCACAAGGTTTCATGGGCCCAATCATTTTCACAGGACAGGATCCCTCAAATCCAACCCCCCCCCTCTGCATACGATTCTTTTTACCGAGGTTCAGCTCCAGCAACACAGCCCCTCCAGCTCTATTAATAGCCAATTTGCAGTGCTAAAGCCCCTGTCACGTTGCGTCAGTGCAGGCCCACATGGTCTGACGTGAACTGAGGCGGCTCCTGTCCAACACACTGAAACAGCTGGTCTGTGCGACCAAAGAGAAGAGCTGCAGTGCCAGTTTGAAAGCCCAGAGCTGGACTGGGAGAGGATGAGCTGTCTTCAAGTTGACTTCTGGTTGCTGAATCATGCTGGCAAAGTCAGATTGATTGACTACATGTTGCGCAATCAAAGTATCTGAATTGGTTCACAGGAAAAAGTCATTTGTATATCATGGACATATTTATATGATCTCTTTTGGTGTATTTTGCTTGTTATAAGGGGCAGGACAGTATTTCATCTCAACTCAAACTGAACCAAATTATTCGGGCCTTCAAATAAAGGAATGAAGTGTAACTTTACCTTTGAGAACTTTCTAAACAGTCTGTAAGCTTCCACAGTAATACTGAGTGACTTGCATTCTCTCAAAAAACGAATTTTTAATAATCTTTTTCTCCTTCCTGACAACATCAATTAAAACATTGAGCATGGGGGGGAAACAAAATAGATAAATTGAAAGATAAATTGTTGAATAAACGAAAAAGCAGCACAACTCATTAGTGGCACATGAACACGTAAACAGAGGTCAGGTAGAGTACTGTAATTCACACACAATGTGTACTTCAATTATAGGCCAGGGCACTATTTCAAACAGTAAAACACTATACTTGCTTCCATGAAAATGCAACAATCACACGAGCAACAGCTCATTCTGTGGTAACACTTGTGCTTACCAGAAGAAAGTAATACACAGATACTGGCTTCCCGTATCCAGTGTACATTTGCAAAGTGATACATGACATATACATGACCACGGCTGGCTCGTATGTGGGATATTCCAAATTGAGCGACCCCCGGGGACAGATGGTGAATCATTCGGACCGCAGCTATTTCAAAACCCATGTCAACAACAACTCACAGGCACAGTAGCAACAAGAACGAGAGGGCAGGCGAGGAAGTTGTAAACACAGTTTGTTCCTGAGGTTGTTTTTAATGACACGAGGATTAACATTATGAGAGTAAACTGTGAGGTCTAAGGTTACACGTTGTTTTAAGTTAGGTCTAATTTGTGTGGAATTAGACTGAAGTCAAAGCTTTTTGAACATTTTGATACAAAAGTATTATTTCACTTTTAAAAAGTTTTGTTATTTTTAATTTATCTTGTCAGCAATAATTTATGAATCCTGGATAACAGAAGTTTTATTTTCTATAAAACTTCTGTGACTTCTATTTTTTAAATGCTTCAAATCATAATTACATTTCTATATCACAGCATCAAATTCAGTGGAAACATCCTCCTTACCTGTACTTTAGGTAAACTCTCAGAAAACCCTCAAGAAAGGATGAAATATTTCCTCTTCTTCAGCCAATTACATTGTGACTAAATAGCCACATTTGAGTCCTTCAGTAGCCTCTCAGTGACTGAACTTTCTGCCTCTGGGCTTCTCGTCTTACTCTCCCTGTCCTCTCTGATTCATGTCCTCTCATCACCCAAAATGTGCTTCACTGGAGCGAGGCAGGGCCGTACCACCGAAGCTGCTGAAAGGGGTGAGCTGGCACTCTGGGATGATCTGGGACTGTTCCCGGCAGCGGGGGAGGGACTCTACCAACGTCACCACCACATCCCAGCTTCCTGTGAAGCCACGTCCTTTCAAATGAACTACAACTCCCACGCCATCTGTTTGCCTAGAACGGCAGCACCCTTGCCTGGTGATGTCATCAGAGGGGATCCCATCACTTAGGGTCACCCCCCTTCCCTTTCCTGTCTTACAGAAAAGGCTTTCTCTCTCTCTCTCCCCCTGACCTTTAGCAGAATAGGCAATGCTCTTGTTCTAGTGCATAAAAGACGATCTTTTAGTGCTTTGTGGCAAAAAACGACTCAAGTTTGACAGGGCGACACTTTTTCCAGCTGTTGGTCAACCCCGTCCCGAGGTTAAATCAGGGAAGCAGGCACTGTTATATGACAAGTCATGGCTCAGAGAGGAAAGAAAGAAACGTTTTTGGGGTAAAAGGAGCAACATGTTGCGTTTGTTGGGAATGTTAAGTTTCCACTGAATCACCGACCTGACAGACCCACAGGCACCGACTTGAGCTGATCTTCCAAATCCAAATCAACCAAATCCAATAAAATAAGGTTTATACATTTTCTATTTTCTAGATTAAGATGATTTTTTAATTAATTCACCATTTTTTTTTAAATATCTCTTTAACAAATAATTCTCTTTGCTGACATTTGTCAAAGGTTCAATAAATGTATGGAACAGGAGTGACTCACTGGTTAAGTGTGAATGCTTCCGGAGTGAGTCTTGCCACCTTAAACACCTTGATCGCTATTTTCACTCGCTCACCGACGGGGGCGAAGAGGCCTGTGAGTTTGGTGTGATCCTATTGACTAAGTAAAGAACGGAAGTGCCGAACAACGTTGGGCATGACAGGAACTTACCAAACAAGAGTTGCAAGGTCACAACCTTTACATTTCCCCACACTCATGGCAGGTGCGTGAGTCGGGAGAAACGTGTACACATGACTACAACTACATATGCACATATAAGATGGCAGCAGAGGTGACTAGAGCTTAAAGAGGTCGCCCTTCAGCTCAGGTGACCGAGAGAAGTCTAAGCTTCCAGGGATCCAGTGTTTCATTTCAGATAACAGCGAAAATCTTGAGATTTAAAGTTTGTTCTTGACACCAGTTGACAACAACAATCTCACTTCAAAGTAGCTCAGTAGCTCTTCTAGAGCTTTTGATCGTATGACATGATCTTCTAGAGATAAAGAGGATCAATGGTCTTCTTTAAAGTGCTCCAAAAATTGGAAATTGGAACATCTAAACTTCCATGACAATGGGCGATCTTCAACTGCTGAGGAGGATTGCGTGATACAATTAAACGCTCCAGAATGAGTGGATCTTAATTTGAAATCGCATTAACATATGAACACTGTGATCCAGGTATGAACCAAGTAAGAAGCAAAAAATATTGGATGACTCTGCGTCAGAACAAATGCCTTTCTTCTGGCGTCAATAAATAGCTGCAGCAGACCCCAGATTAGATCGGTTGAGTCACCAAGCCTTGGCGAACACAAATAGCTAACAACTTGTTTCCTACTGCGCTAAACGAGTGTAGCATGCCATTCTCTCTGCTTCAAAGGACAAAGACATGTTTACTACTACTCATTTACATATTCAATGACAACCAAATCAGGCTCAAGAACAAAAAAAACTAAAATGACAATTACATTTAGCATCTAAATTGGCCCTTTCATCAATTTAGCACTACGGTCCCTTCCTCTCTCTGTCACACACACACACACACACACACACACACACACACACACACACACACACACACACACACACACACACACACACACACACACCTGTCCATTCTCTGTATTCTCTCATGCGACAGGTGCTCTCCTCTCGTGAAAGTGCCAGAGGCATTGCTCATACAACACTACACACACACACACACACACACACACACACACAAACACACACAGCACCTGCCTCTTGGCTGTATTCTCTCAAGTGTTCGCTTGAGTGTCTCATTGCCACGTTGCAGCCTTTGAGGCCATTAAAAAGCCATTTAAACATCTGCGGCCAATGGTTTATTATAAATAGACAATGTGCTACAACCACTGATATTGCTGTATGAAATGCACCAGCTGGGATGTTATATACATAGTTAGTTCTTTTGAGATTAACAGGACAGGGCGATTGAGGCGACACATTTGTCAACACGCCTATAAAGCAATGAGGACATGGGCGGTTGGCCATTTTGGTGCTAGACATTGTAGCTTAATGTGCTCCATGCACACATATTTCTCCCTGGGTTCTCGGCTTATGAACCTGTGTGTGTTTAGCACTGAATGTTGGAAGTCAGAAGGGCAGGGTTGAAATGTTAGTTGGTTTGGTTCGTACTTGCCTCCTTCATTTATTGTATTCAGTTGGTTCTAACAATTAGGTCCAAAAGACCAAAATAAGTCAAGTTGACCTGTGAAGGGGCTCCTCAGGGCTCTGTTCTAGGACCACTTCTGTTTCCATTCTTATTAATATGTTTCTATGACATTTTGTATCATAAAGTGACTTCTTAATTCTTGGCCTCTATGTAGATCTAAGTCTGCTAGAACTGCCACCTTGTTAGTTAACTGGTATTAACTGGAAAAAAAATCCTGAAATAAACACATCTTTGCAAACTAATTCCTGAAAGGACAATATTCACCACCAAATATTTTAAAAGGTTTCTGGGCGGATTCCTCCTTTAAATTCTGTTATTAGCTGCTTTAGAAGTTTCCAGGGCTGGTGGAGACTCAAAGACGGGCTTGACACGAACATGATGACCTTATAAAAAGGGCCAAACCCATTTTTACAAAACGCAGACACATAAATATAGAGACACACCTAACGTTTACACGCATAATTAAACAGTCCCATGGTGGGTCTCTCACCCACTTAGGAAAGAGGTCTGCAATCATAGTTTTATTGGATATGGTGTATGATTTCATGTATGCTTATAAGTGCATATATACACGCACATGCATACAGACTACAGTAAGGGCTATTTAGAGTGGGAAGTTGACCTTTTGCTAGTAAGGTCTCTTTGGAGTTGGGAGAATCTCTATGGGTTAGGAGGAAACTGGGCGTGCTGCGTGTGACAGCAGTACAACTGGGAGGTTGGGAAAAGTGAAGCACCCAGCTGGAAAGAGGACCGGTGTGACAAAGAGGAAAAGAACCAAAGTGCATTAAAGACAAACCCAAAAAATGATAAACTTAAACTTCAAGGAGTGGGATGAGATTGATGAACTTAAAAAAATGTCTCTCTAAAATAGCTGTCAGTTACAAGAGAGAATGATGCAGATTAATAAAGAAACGAATACTTAATTCAAGAATATTATTAGAAAAAGCAGCGGAAAGGAGATACAGAAACACGTTTTGTAAATGTATTGGATTTAAGGGCATCTTGCAGTGGCAGGCATGTACATGCACAAACATCTACACACACACACACACACACACACACACACACACACACACACACACACACACACACACAGTGTTGTAAGAGAGCCATCAAGTATCTCTCAGCAGGATGTGACATTCACCCTCACAGTTTTCATATCACTGTGACGACGGCCAGTCTGCATGCCAGCAGTGGGTGACCGGGTTTGACTGACAGCCGACTGACTTGTCTTAAGGACTTGTGTGTGTGAGACACTGCAAAAACATCCTCGTGGAGCCATTTACATTGATTTGAGGGAAATACTCACATTTGGATTGAAGACATCTGCCTTTTACAAACTTCTTCCAAACTGTTCCAAAAATGGAACTATTTGACAGGTATTACAAAGAACTACATTTAGGGTGCAAATGGGCCGCTGATGTCTTCGCAGCAGAGCATGCGAGGGAAAGAGCTACACCCTATCAAGGGATGATGTGACAGCCCATCAGTGAAAAAGGTGTCACGGTTGGCGTATCAGTGACTGGCACAAGGAAAACTGTCTCAGTTTTATATTTGCCATGTCTGCCTCTCAGTCCGTCTGTCATCCCGTGTCCAGCTGTAACAGTTTGAGGTAACGTGACGTGACTGTATCAGTGTCTGTCTCCACGATTGCTTTCAGGATGATGTCATCCATCCGCCTGTCTGTCATCGCAGTGACTGTCATAAAAAAAAAAAAAAAATACATCTGTCTGACTGTCTAGATATCTGACTGACAACCAGCTGAACTCCACGTCTGATTCATGTCACTTTGCAAGAGAGGAAATGTCAGATCAAGCGTCAGATTGGGATATTTAGTTGGGTTTAGTTGAGAGGTTAAACCTGCATGAGTAACATTTACTGGTGAAGCGAAGTTAAGACTTAGCTAGCGGTGGTAATGTGCAAAGAAATGTTGCAATGCAGCGATAAACGCGAGGAAGAAGCTAACCGACGTGAATGTAAACACTGCAAGATTTAAGACATGAAAATAGGGGAACACAATGTGTTTCTTTGTTTATAAGAAAATTCCACCAAACATCTTTAAACTCAACCAGTGTACTGCTCTCATGTGAAGTAATCTTCTTTGCATATGAACAAGAAAATGATATATAATGCAATAAAAACAGGACCAACAGGATCACGTCGGGGTAATTGGCCGGCCTGTGCGTCTGGCTGTCTCCTGACTGGCGGGCTGGTTTTCTGTGCATCTGTCCGTCCATCTGTCTTTCACTCATGAGGATCAGTAGCTGTCATAAAAGTGCATCTGCCTGCTGTCTAGCTAGATGTTGATGCGTCTCTTCTGAGAGCTTTGTGTGCTTAACTCAAGAGACGGAAACATTCAAGCACTGCACTTCAATCTGAGTGAAAAAGAGGCTCGGTAACAATCTTAAGCAGTTGAATAAAAGTTTCGAAAGCATCTGTATGTCAACCTCAGGCAAACTTATTTTGTGTTTTTGATAAAGACACTTCTAGAAATTACAAATGAGGCTCAAGGAAAAGGTCCTGAGAGAGAGAGAGAGAGAGAGAGAGAGAGAGAGAGAGAGAGAGAGAGAGACATATGGGGACATCTAGACAGACAGTAGGAGAAAGGAGGCATTAAGAGATGAGGACTGGCTCAGCAGGGTTTCCAGAGCTGGGATTTGAACCTGCTGCTGTAGCTCACCGTGCTGTCAGCAAGAGGTCTAACTAGAAGCATTATGTGCTCATGCAAGACACACACAGGAGGCTTTTAAAATACCTGACTGCTCTCCATTTCTGCAGACTTTTGGAGGCCACTTTTAGTGTTCAAAGCTCTCCTTAAACCCCGATGTACTGATACCAAGATAAACAGCGAGTCTTTACGGCATTGAGGGCTGGACGCTGAGAAGTTGCAACACTGACATAAAAAATAATTTCTAATGTCACACAAATGATGACGCCATTTAAACGCTCTATGTGTAGAGTAAATATTTTGTCAGACGTCAACTTAAGTTGCTTGTTATTCAGCGGTTTGTACCAGAAGACCCCTCTTGTCAAGAGGACACTTCACTCTAAACCCACGAGAAGAACGTGAATATGTGAAATACATACAGATAAATAAACTTCTCACCTCCTGAGCTATCGCACATGCATTGCATCCCGGTCCGAGCTCTCTGGAGCTCACATGAAGTTACCAACCGAGGTCCCTAATAGTTTTGGTACACCCAAATTGCAGCCCGCTCATAAAACGTTCCACACACAAATTGCTCGCTCCATGACTCATTTTATACCATATAGGTGCCAAACACACAGGATGCAACAGTGTTGACATGGAAACACAATAAACAGACACACAGACTCATGTCTGCGGACCGAAAGAACAAAAAGTTACATACAAGTCGTTTTCAGACGTTTTAGAGGGTAAACCTGCATCATGTTGCCTTTAAACCTTTTGCAAAAATAATGCAAAGATGATTTTATCAAATATGAATTCACTGTATGTTACAGGCAGTTTGAAGTGGTAAGATGTTTCTAAATAGGAAAGAAAGTTGCTTGAGGAAATCCCAAGGCCTTACAGACCTACTCACCAACCAATGCTGTTCAGCTGATCTCCGTCTCGCCTCGATTTTACTTCATTCCTTAATCTCTCCTTTTGTCTTTCTCCTTCATTCAAAGTGCAAAAAAAAGTTTGGCCTCCTCTGCTTCTCTCTGCCTCTCTGAGCCTGCCTCTCTATCTCTGTCGCTGTCTCTATCCAGCTATTCCAGACATGTTTCAGGGCTCAGCCCCAGCCAAATATGGGAGGAGGGCAGTAAACAAGGAAGACAGCCTGTGCTGTCACTGGGCATGCTGCCCTACTGTACACCACACACACACACACACACACACACACACACACACACGCTGGAACACACACACGCTTATTCTCCTGCGGCAACACACTATCTTTAGTGGTTATTCTCATTTTTCAGAACTCAAGGGATCATTACATTCCCAGAACACGTTTAAGTGGTGTGACTTACGGTCAAATTAGAAACATATGGAACATCTAAGATGCTAAATGAAGCACTTGTAAACATCAGCATACAGTAAGTTTAACACACCTAACTGTGTTTTTAGTGCCACCAACCCTCTTCTCTGGCATCTCTTCAAACATGTGGATTTGTGCCATAAAGCTTCAAAAATGTAAAACGGTACACATGTCCCTTTTAAAAAGCAGATTTGCTCGTATCAGTGCATGGCTGCTCGGTGGCCCAAACGGTGGCCTTCTGACTGGTTTGACCTACGGGTCGACAGCTGCCACCACACCACAGGGCTATTAGTAGAGCAAAGGCAGGCCGACAAACACAAGGTGCACTGCACACACACTCTTAACATACCACATGAAAAAAAATAAAATGCAAAAGGGTCATATAATCTAGAAAAACGTACAGGCGCCTATGCGCGTCCATATAGTGCAAAAATACTGTGTTACACAAACACAAACAGCTGGACTAGAACCTTTAAGCGCACACACACACACACACACACACACACACACACACACACACACACACGTCACATGGCCGCGATCAACCAGCGCTGAAATGCAACACTCGTCACAAATACCTTCCGTCAAAGAAAGCTAAGGACGCCTCTCCTCACGTTGGCCGTGAGCGAGCGCATCAGTATGAAATGCACACACCCTCTAAGCTGCCTAATCCTGCAGACGCTTTGCAGACACCCGTCTTTCGTTGAGTCCTCTCAAGTGGATTTCCAAGGTCGCTGGACTCTGTTTAAAATGGCGTCAGGATGAGACGAAGCATTCTTTTTACACCCGGACAAATAAACAAGTCTGGATTCTCCAAATGATACCTGATGAGTGATCCTGCAGCGTGTAAAAATAGGCCATTCCTGCATGTTAGTGTTATTCGTGTGTCATCAGTGTGTGTGGTCAACTCAAATGTGTATTCTGCTAGTGCTACTTTTTGAGACAGCATATTAAAACTAAAAATACTTATATTTCACTTTTACTTCAAATGCTCACAGAGCTTTTCAAACAGCTCTCCTGTACTTTTCTTTCATCTTTCTTCCAGCGTCCTCCGAACATGCGGATTCTGGCGTCCAAAGTGTCGGAGCGAAAGGCTCCAATCAGAGAAATGAAGAAACTGGCCGAGAGGTTTTTCTGCTGAGTGCTGAGAACGCCGCCACCCATTCAATTAGAATCAAACTTGCAATCCCGGCAATTCCCACTGACCTTCTTGCAACATAGCAATTGCCGCAACTGTTCTCTGGGGACGTTTGTAAAAAATGAAATGGGTCTTTGTGAAGCCGTGTGAAAAAAAAGAGAAAGAAAAATCCCATGTATAAAAGTGGATGCAGCACTACGATGGCTGCCAAGTCCTGACTCAACTGATGCTGAGTGCATCCTCCTGTTTTCTCAGATTTAACATTTATGTTAAGTGGAATGGTACACTTCTTAAAAACTCTACAGTATAAAGGATATTTTATGATATTAACAGTGTTATGTCTTTGCTGTATGTCATATCTGTGGTATTCCATGCACTGATTCTTCTTCGGATGACTGAATAGGTAGGAAGGGGTACACGATATAGGCCCACCACGTTTCAAATTCCTGATGGGAAAGCTGGGAGTGGATGGAGGTGGGTTTGGGTACTTGTGGGACTTGGGGTTGGTGGTGTCTCAGGTTACAACCCCCCTGAGAAGTGGGCAGCCACCGGCCGGGCGACTGACGCCCCCCTATTTCTGCAGCGGCTATTTAAAGGACTAATTGACAGACCGGGGTCTAGGAGGGTGGTGGTGGGGGGGGCTGTATGGCTTAGAGGAGGAGAGGTGGTGTGAGGAGCAGAAAGACAGACGGATCTTCTCTTCAGTAGAGTGCAGAGTGCATCAAAGCCTGAGATCTGGAGCTGTGGCGGTGACTGAGGAATTGGATTTATGTGCACTGAATTTTAAGTGTGGCCCTGAAACCTGTATGTGGATTAGTGATACTGAACATAGTTAATATTTGTTCATTTGTGAAGTAAAATTTAGTTTGAGGCGATAATGCTGACGTTATAAATTACAATAATCAGTGTGTAAAAGGATCAATACCAAATGAACCATCTAGTGAGTCTGAAAGTCTCTATTAGTAACTGTGGATGAGTGGAGACAACTAATCCATCAAACTGTGTGCGTGTGTGTGTGTGTGTGTGTGTGTGTGTGTGTGTGTGTGTGTATGTGAGAGAGGACATACCGTGCTCGCCATCCGCAGTGTCCTCACAGCGCTGGGTGAAGCTCTCGTACGAGTCCCAGCGGATCAGAGGGTCCTGGGTGTTGTAGTCCACAGAGACGCTCGGCCCGTTCTCCAAGTGGCCAAGGCCTGAGGAACACATGGCATGATGGTTAACGGAGTCCTCACGCCAAACGCAAAAACAAAAACAAAAACGCTCTATAAGTTGGGAATCAAAAGCTTCCAGAAAAGTGATTGCTTCAATTCTGAAAAAATGGTAATTGTCACCTTTTTGAAAATGTTAATGAAGCCCAATATATCAGCTTTAATAACCTTGTTGTTGAGTCACGTTATATAAATGCTAAATCAACATTTTCCCATTGGTCAGGAACAATTGATTACCTTTGATTTTTTCTGGTCCATATGAGAAAACAAACTCCACCTTCCCATACTCTGGGAACCTCTCATCTGTATAGAGACACACAGTAGAGACATGTTTTTCTACTTGTCAAACAATGGACACAAATGCACACAGTAAGTGTAATGAAATGATTGTTTAAACTTGCATGGAGCATTACAGTGAAACAGACATAAAAATATGAACAAAACACTTTGACAATCACAGATCAGATGTCAAGATTTCGATTTCAGTTCAGCAGAATCAGGGCTCATCATTTTCAATGTGGTATCTTTTGCGGTGCAAACGTTTGCTGCTTGTTAGTATTTGCTTCCATCATATTATTGAGTGCTGAGCAGTCTTCCCCACCAGAGGAAACTGTTACTATAAAAATAACCCCGCAATACATTTTTACTTCTGGAAATGTATTTACTGTTCTGTGATTGCCAACTTATTTTCTTTATGATCACAAAAACACAGAGAAATATTTTTGAAAAAAAAAAAAAAAATCACACCCACCCAGAGAGCCGTTACCTTTGAAGGTATCGTCCAGCTCGTTCTTGCCAAACACCACCCCGAGGTCGTGGATGGCGCAGGTGTGGAACTGCACCCGGAACATCACGTCCCTGGTGGAGTTCCTGTACCTCTTGTGGTAACACTTCAACTACGGGGGAGATAAGAAAGAAAACATCAGCGCATGAATAGACGCATCGATCCGTTTTAGTGTCAGTATGATGATAAAGTCTTACCAGGATGTCTCCCTTCAGAAGCAGGCCGGGCTCAATAGTGATGCAGATACTTGTGTTGCTGTCTCCTTGCACATTGCTGTAATAACAATAATAACGCGTTAAAATCCAATACAGGGCCAGCTCTGCCCTGTATTTAAAAACACACACCGCACTGAACTGAAATGAAAGTTTCCATACTATATTCCTGACGTATAGACCGGTTGCATTGCCTGGTAGATCTTCAGGAAAGGACGGCAGCCTGCGAAGGGAATCAAAACCACAAGCGTGAAACATTTCCGAGAGAACCAGCAGGATCTTTCTGCTGCGCTCGGCAGAGGCAGAAGCTCACCTCCTTTGGACTCAAAGTTGGGTATGCCGTGCATGATGACGTGATGCAGGAACAGAGGCTTGTTGTTGATCTTGATGTGTCCGGAAAGAAGACCGTTGAAGTATCGCACATACCTGGAAAAACAAAGGAGAGCAAGCATGAGGTCTCCAATTCACGAAGCCTTTTTAATCACACACCACATCCAAGCAGATTAAACCCTCGTCCTGTGTGATGCACCTTTACCAGCCAGAGGACTATAACACAACCTTCATCCACTGCGGGAAATGTCAGAGGGAATAGGTGTGTGGAGGCCGGTCGGGGGTCCGTTGAGTTAGTGTGATCTGGTTGTTAATGATGATGACAATGATGGCACCGAACGTGAACTTGACCGTGGGGTCGCCACATGCAGACGCTCCCCCCTTTTGCTCTGCTGTCAGCGTCCAGATGGTTTAGCCTCTCTGAAATTCAATTAGACTGAGCGGGGGACGCCGCGAGAGGCGGCAGGGGCTTGTAGTGTCATATGAGACTTAATCATGTTCTGTGTTTTACCAATGAATTATCCTATATTAAAGGATTTGCATGGAGCCTTTGAAACGACACAAGCATATGAATTGAATTAGACTACAGCCAAGATTATTGAATATTGTGTGACATTCAGACCTGTGGTTGTTTTTCCTTTTGTCACAGTGACTATGTTGTTACTAATAGTAATAAACAAATAATAAATACAGTTAGTAAAATAAATAGGGAAGTCCCAGAAGGAGATAAGCAAGAAATCTGAATAAAATACAAAACAAGCATTTAGATATTGAGGTTATTGACAATTAAAAACTAACCACAATGTAATTTCTTCCACTAGAAAACTGAATGCAAAGTCTCTTGATAAACTACATGATTTCTCTGCAACTCAATGAATTCAGGTTTTTTGCTTTAGTATTCACATAAAAACAAGGTAATGGAGAAGAGAAACCATTTCCAGCGTACACAGTGGCAGCCATTCCTCCCAGCAAGTCTGTTTGCTGTTACATTGGAACGTTTCACAACCAACATGTTAATCATTTAATGATCCTAAAATGCTCCATGCAACACTTTTAATCCAAACTTTTACAAGCTTCTATAGCAGCAGCAGCTCATCTCCTAATCTTGACGTTAATGTCACACATTCCAGACCATAATACTTGCAGACTCCAGGGGCAGAGATAATTATATCCAAAGCAGGAAATAGCAGCGGGGCAGAGGGCAAGCCTATAGACCTGTTACAGAATGGCTGGCTGCCTGAATCACAAGCTGAAATGAAGTGGTGTTAAGTCCCCTGCCGTTTCCTGTGTTTCCTCATTTATTCCCTGCAACCTTTGTTCCTGCTCATCTTTTCCAAGACGGGCTCAGATCGGGATTCCTCTCTCCGCAGGTGAAGAGGAGAGACGCTGAGGGGTCAAGCCTTTAAGCGGTTAATTGTCTATTACTGTAGAAGGGGCAGGTAATACGGTAGAAGCAGATCTATGAGTAAAAGAAGGACGTCTCAGAAGATACTACCCCTAGAGGGGGCTGCAATCAAAATAAGATATTCCTTAAACCACTCTTGATTGGTTCTGGTTTGGAATTTGCTCTCTATTCATGAGTGACCCATTATCTCAAAAACGCTCGATGTTAAAAGTGGAGAGGAAATGCAGGAAAATATGCTCCGATATGCTCAGAAGACAGGAATGAACTGCCACAGAGCCCCGCAGCCTCCCCAGAGACCCCAGAGGAATCCCTCAGACAGACAAGATAGACGTTTACTCACAATTATCCCAATTAAAACTAAACTGGAGATAAACTGAAGGGGAAAAAAGGAAGAATTTCCTCAGAAATATCTGTTAAACAACAACTGGATCAGTCAGGTTGTCTTGTTGTTGTGTGCATTCGAATGTATGAAGAGCAAAACTCTGTATATACAGATTCTGGGGGTTTCTCTCTTCACCCTCTAAGAATGTGAGCGTATTCGTCTAATGAAACATAAGCTGCAAACATTCGGAAACAGCAGGCAAGCTGCTGCGGCAAATGTCAGACTCATAAAGCTTCATGTCAGGCAAACAGGAAGTGAGGTAATAACTGACCGTATCTGGGACGGCTGGCCCACAGGAAGTGCTTTGTCCTCGTAGAAGCGCCGCATAGCAAACCTGTCCAACGCCTGGTCAGCACTGCGTCACACACATTTAGACAGACGTTGTGATTATTTGTCATACTCGAGAGCATTTTACAGTATCAAAGCTGCACATTTTTTTCCCAAGTTTGAGCTTTAGAGGAATCCCCTGGCTCCCTCCCACCGATCAACATCTGGTCGCATTAAAGAATGATGACATGATGGGAGTGCTTCTTCTCACAGGGCCAGAATAATAAGCTTGAGTGTTTTGCAATAACAATAACATCGGCGTTTCATTTTCAAGGCTGCTCAAGTCCCAGACCTCGAGGGCTGACTGTGATTGACTGGTGCTCCTGTCCTTACGAAACCTCGTGAGGAGGACATTCAAAGGAAATCACGATTCTTAAACAGCCTCAACCCTTCACCTCTGCTGATCAATCTCTTCGCTTAAACTACAGCCAATGACAATTAAATGTAGTAGTAGGATTATGTCTACAGATGTTTGATACCTTGCGGATATGTTGCTGTAGTGCATGTACGCAGCCACCACCACCCCTGTTCGACCTCGGTTCCCCTGTGACACAGAAACAGAGACCACAAGACATGTGAGCATCTTGTATCTACTGTGTGTTTAAATAAATAAGACACAAAGGACTACAAGGATTGAAAAAAATACAAGAACGTGTGTTGATTTTAGAAGGTCAGCAGCCACATGTGCGTATCTCATTGAAGACATTTAACGTATATAGTCCAATGCCAAGAAATAGTCCAGCACATATGCTCTGAACAAACAACAAATGAAGTAAAACGTGATAATCAGTTAGCTTAACTGGTGCTGGTTGGCAGATTTATTATCTTTGGACAGAGGCACGATGGCTGCTTCCCACTGTTTATAGGCGTTATGCTAAGCTACGCTAATCATCTTCATATTGAAAGGACACATATGAGAGGGGTATCATCCGAGTCAATAGGATAACCTGTAATGTTGAACTGTATTTGACAGAATATATTCATTTCAACTGGGCATGAGGAGGAGGGTGTGTCCTCGACAATAAACATGCTTTTCCTTCACATTCTGAACATGGTGTACCGCTCCTCCCTGCTCTACCTTGTTGTGCAGCACCACTACGTTGCGTGGGTCTCCATTGAGCCACGTGTCGATGGCCTTGCACATGCTGCAGATCTTGTCGAGCGCCGGCGCATGGTGGTCTGGCCAGCCAAACTCCACAACCTGAGGGTAGGGAGGGAAAGAAGGGGTTCTTTCAGGCCTGGTTCTGGACCGGCTTTGAATAGGACGTGCAGTACTTAAAACAAATAGCGCAAAATCCTCTGAGCTCTGGTTCTTTTTGGTTTAATTCCTCTCTAAACAGGAAGTCGCTTAATAGATTAACATGTGTTTTTATGTGTCTGGATTCAAATAACAAAGATGATCCAGCTGCTTTGTACCTTAGGGTTTGAATTTGATAAGTCACTCCTCCACTCGCTCAGGTTGAGAATCTGAAATCAGAAAGAGAGCATATCTAAACATATCAAAGCAATACTAATAATGTTGTTTGTCCCTCAAAGTAATCACAGAAACACAGTCGGATCATTGAAATATAAAAACACATCATTTGATAAGATAAAAATAGAGGGATATGAGTCCCTTTAGGTTCCTCACCAGATAGTGCTCCCCATGTTTGGACCGCAGCATCGTTGCCACCTCCTTGAGGTTGGTGGTGTAGCTGCGTTCCTCGGCGGCGGCGGGGAAACAGACAGAGATGATCCTCTCTGTGATGTAGACCAGGTCCACCTCATAGCTCTCCTCCATGGCCGGAACCACACTCTGACTCCTGGAGAGGCAGAGGGAGCGAGAGGTGTTTATCTGAGGATTTCACCTTTTCACCCGTTCGTTTTTTTTTTTTAAGCACAGCTGCTGTGAGACGATTCAAACGTAAACTCCTGTAGATCACGCTTATGTTTTTTGGAAAGGAAAAGATTCACAATCCGTCACTGATTGTTGACGTGACACGGTAAAGCTCTGCCTGACACACAACAGAGAGGTGGAACGATCACTTACATTCCTAGAAAAGAGGAGAAACATCCAGAACAAGCGATCCTTTTCTCATGTTCGTCATAAAATAAAGTCGATAACTTTAACAAAATGCATTTCACTTTTAGTCCAAACAATCATATGGAGTCATGCTTTTTTGCCTTTCTGAAGAAAACTTATTCCATATACCTTCATCATGTAGTGCTCAGTAAGTGTGTACATCTGCACATTCGCATTCAGTACAACACAATAGTATAACAATGCTGTGTCTTACCGCGACTGCTTTCGCAATATCTCCACACTCTTGCAGGACCTCGTAGATCCCTGGAGAGCACGCGCACACACACACACACACACACACACACACACACACACACACACACACACACACACACAATGCACATATAA
This sequence comes from Cebidichthys violaceus, assembly GCF_023349555.1. Lineage (NCBI taxonomy): Eukaryota > Metazoa > Chordata > Actinopteri > Perciformes > Stichaeidae > Cebidichthys > Cebidichthys violaceus. Next base: position 3,650,679 of record NW_027176417.1, on the reverse strand, counting down.
GCAGAGGGAGGGGCAGAGAAAAATGATTAATAAGCAAACTCTGTCTTAATAATGGGGATGTTATTGAATTAAAATCTGACATAACCTACAAGGGAAAAGTGAGGTCACAGAGGTTAAACTGAAACTGTTTTATGTTGTAGGAAAATAAATATAGAGATAAAAGAAGAGAAGAGGAGGAACAAATAGAGGGTCAGGGGGAGAAAAAAGAGAATAGAGGCAGCAGGGGAAGAGGAAGAAGAAGGATAAGAAGAAGGCTAAAGCAAACAAAAATAAAGATCTAATAAAAAGAAAAGAAAAGAGTCCAGCAGAAAGAGAAAGAGAAGGAGATGAAAAAGAAGAAGAAGAGAGGATGAAGGGGAAAAATACAAAGTAGTATTAAAATCAAAGATAGAAAAGAAGAGGAAAAAGAAGAAAGAAAAGCAGGAAAAGGATGAAGGAGAGAAGGAGAAATTGAAGAAGTAGAGGAGAAATGATAGATTGAAAAGACAAAGAAAGAGAAGGATGAGGATGTTGGGAAAGAAGAAGTAGCAGAAGAAGAAAGAGAAGAAGTACAGTAAGAAAGGAAGTAGGAGGGTGAGGAGGAGGAGGAGAAGAAGACACAAATCACAACACATCAGTGTGTTCCAGGAGAAAAGCAGCCTGACTCAAGTCTTGTCAGGATTTCAGTACACACTTTAATTATCCAGTCGTGTATTTAGGGAGGAAAGAGTGGAAGCTGTTGTACTGTGACGGGTGCTGCACAGGGAAAATGTTACTAAATACGCCGTACTGTCGAGGAATCGCTGCATAATAGATGCTAGAGTTGGCTCTTCCTCTCACCGTTTGTCGGCCCAGAGGAGAACTTGTCTGTATGAGTCGGCTGCCATCAAGAAGATGAAGCCATCCAAGAAGATAGAATGACGGCAGAATTTATCTTCGTCCTGCACTTTTTTTTCCCTCGTCAGAGAGAGTGAGCGTTCGGCTTCAGCGGTCAAGTGGTTAAGCAGAGATATTGGCAGGAGAAGGGTCTGTATTCACGGCTCGAGGTTAAACACACAGCCCCAAAGCTCTCTCTCTCTCTCTCTCTCTCTCTCTCTCTCTCTCTCTCAGATGAAGCTAATCCCACCCCCAAGACCAGGAGCCGACATGGGAAGCATAATTCTCTGTGATTTGACAGGAACCAGATGCTAGGCGGACCGCGGACGCTGGTGTTTGCGAAAATGAAACAGCCTGCTCGGGTGGGGCTTCGGGGGTGTCACGCCGGTACGTTTCACATCACAGGAACAATCTGTTGTCTTGTAGCAACATGGGCGCATGAACGCCTCGTGAAAGTCAATGCAGCATGTAAAGTGGAGTGAACTGTCTGTCCATGTAAAGGCCGGTTCTCCTCGTCAAAAAAAATAAAAATAAAAATCACATGAAACGACCAAAACCAACAATAAATGTAGACAAAAGCATGATACTGCATATCTTATTCCTTAGAAAACACATCAATGAGTGGCGTGTTCCTTCATTAACATGAACCTATATATATACCTCGTGCCCCAACTCACTTTACATTAAATGTGAATTCATCCGCTGCTGAAAATAGTCCCAAACAAATTCCCTATTCTGCTGTTTGCGTATCGAGAAATAGATGGTTTCAGTCCATTTATAAAATATGTTGAATAAGGAAAATATATAACAATACCAAACACATTCATTAGAGAAAACGAGAATTATTTGTTGCACATTTTAGCATAGATTTCATTAAATATGATTGAAAGCTCCAGAAAAGCTGAACGGACTTTGGAAAAGAAATTTGTCAACGAAACGAATTTCACACATTTGAAGCTGCACACTTCCTGTGTGGGAGTGGCCTACCTTGCTGAACAGGTACCCAGTGCTGCACCTCCAGGATGAGCGCAGGTCGTCGAACCGCCTTCGAATGGAGCGGCCCAGAGGCATGGCTATAGATAAACTGGAACCACTCCTCTAAGTTGTACTAGATCAAGATCATGAAATCAAAACAAAGAAGCTCCGGATCCTCATGATGGAAGAAGATGCTGGACTTCATCAGCGATTATGTAATAATTATATATTGATGCATCTTCTCTCCGTCCTTTCCTCTCGACTGTCTTCTCCCTACTTTCTCCTGCTTCCTCTCTCCCTCACGCTCACTTTGTGTTCTCTGGATCTCCTCCTCCCTCGGTCTCATTATCTCTCATTATGTCTGACTCCCCCCCCCCCCCCCCCATCTCTCGTCTTGACTCCCTATTTTCCCAGGCCGTGTGTTTGTGTATGTATGAATGTACAGTATGTTTGTGCTTCTCTGCTGCACATGTGTTTAACCTTAATTGCCCTTAAGAATCTCGAGACAACAACATTTTTTTCTGTCCTGTCTTAATATTTCCCTTCTGGCTTAATAAGCAGTAACATGACTCGTCATTACAGAGACATTTTTTTCCTTTGTATTCTTTGTGCACAGTAAAAATGTACAGCAGTGTTCTTGATTTACAGCGTCTCTGTCCTCTCTTGAGCCACAAACTGATTTTAAAAAAAAAAGTTCCCATAGTGCACTTGGATGACCCCCGCTGGCCCCACACTGACCCAATTATGGTCACAGTGGGGTGTTTCGATGCATGCAACCTTATATGATGGTGATTCTTGAAAGCAGGGATTCCAGGATTCCATCTTTTTTTAAATGAATGGTTTCCAATGTATTTTCCATTAAAGTTGAAATGAAAGTGATTTGATATGATGGGACGACACAATGCTTTGATTAGAGGTAGCAGCCGCAACATATGGATGATAAATCAGGATCACCAGCGTCAGCTGAGGATGCAACACATTTTTATGTGAAATGTCTGAGTATTTACTCCTTAACACGACTTAGTCATTGTCAAATTGTTTGTGGCAACTTTCTATAATTACAGTAAAAATGAGTAGCCTCTGTCTCTGTATTTTTAGTGCTGGCAGAGACTCTTAATTGCATCCACGTGTCCCATAAACCATGTTGTTGAGAGGATGTTGCTACTTTGTTTCCATTGTTTCTCTGCTTGTGCGTTTTACCAAAGAGGATGAACACAATCTTACACCTCTTATTGCACACAGCATGAGTTTCCCGTTGATGGTAGATAATTACACGATTTATAAAATATTATCTTTTGAGTGTAAAACATTGACTCCCTGTAAGCTTGGCACAGAAAGGTTTGCAGCTTGTTTTGTGTGCCGTCTGGATTCACAGCTGCTTATGACAACCTGCAGAGAACCTTCTCCATCCTTCAGTCCCTGCTTGTCAGACTCTGAGTCTGCGGACCTTCTCTCTTCCTGTGCGTGAAGTCCCAGACTGTGAATTAATCTCCGCGCAGACTGGGTGTACACAGACCGATCTGTGTTTATAATCTCGCTCTGAATCACCGCCGCGACTTCTGCTGCCGCTCTAAACATTCAGGCGACGTCCGACGCAAACACTGACTCATTATCGTGACTCACAGAGGAGAGAAATAACAGGGACGCGGGACATCAGTGCTGCTTTTATCTTTTGGATAAATGTTGCTTCTGGTTTCATGTAAAGGAAAACAAAGACATGAGCCTCTTGTGATCTAAAAACATTTGAAACACGCTAACAGATTTTTGCCTCTGTGACCGCTGGTTTTCTTTCTGCATCAGTAGCGGTTCTCTCCTCTCCTAATTTTCTGGAATCTCGCCCTCTTGGAAACGAACACCCTTCATGGTTTAGCAAAGTCAAGCTAAACATGCATGCCTAGTCTCGGGCCAGGCCTTGGCAACCATTTCTGGCACAGATGAGACACAATTTGCAGTAAACTGGCAGCGACAGATGTCACGGCAGCTTTTCCCCATTTTGTAAGGTATGTACCAAATATTTCTTTATACTGGCACAGAACAGAGCGAGGGTTAAATCATTTACCTCAGGCCACCTGGTTGCATCGAGTCAGGGATATAATCAAGGACTTTTTCGTCTCTTAGATCAGTAACTTTGCCACTTAAGAATTTGAATCCCCATCGTTGTGTTTAAATTTAAAGTCATGAGAGCGGTCCTAAAATAATAATAATAAATAATAGTCAAACCTACAGAGCAGCAACAGGAGCTCTGATTGGCTAGCTGCTATGTATTGCATGCTGCTGCCACCTTCTGCAGTGAGCAGGAACTGGTGGTCATTTGCAAGTTGTAATGAATTTAAAATATATTAATTGAATATACTTAAAACACAGAATCGGTGTATAATTATTCCAGTGCCACACTCCAGACTCAAGAAAGATCACCAGTGCACTTAAGGATTGTTATTCCAGCACTTTGCTGCATAACAATAGCAGCCTTTATGAATGAGGAGCTTTTAAAGCACGTCTATTGGCATCAACGCTAATAAGGAAGAGGTGTTACTCACCGGTGTATCTACATGCTTTAATGGCAGCTGAGGAGTGGGAGGCTGGAGAGAGAAGCGAGACAGAGTCAGTGGGTTAGTCATTGTTTCTCTCACACCGAGGGAGAAACAACATGGTGAGAGAGAGAGAGAGAGAGAGAGAGAGAGAGAGTAGCCACAGACACAATCCACAAAATAGATTAAATAGATTATACAAAATTGAAACAAAATCAAAAGACGAATATACAATGGAGAAATTGTAAAACTAAAATGTAACACAAACTCCTCTTTTATCAATCTCAGAAAGGAGATATCAGGTAGCAGAATATCTCAAAAGAAAATATCCAAAATAAAAAAACATTTTAGTGACCACATTTATCCACATTTACTATGTTGACGGACAATTGCTTATTATCTTTAATGATCAGAATTATTCAATGTTTGTTGCCAATAAAGGAATTGCAATGGAAATCTTTTTTCCTGGACTGGCTCAACTGAATGTGGACCATTATGGTTCTCAAGACCTCTTTCAGATATAGAAAAATGGACTCTCAATCCACATTCTTTTAACCCGTTTGGAGTTTTTTTTAAAGCACCTTCATGTGCTCAGATAATTGGAATGCAAAAACATTAATTGTTTGGTCCTTAAAGGTCCATTTTGTACTTGGAAATGGTAGTTTGACTCAAGGTTGACTTACTATATTTCAGTGCTTTTAGACACATCTCATGAAATGAAATGGTTTTTAGATTTTGTGCGGGTATACACGTAAAAAAACAGAACAAATATAAAAGTAATCTGGTCCATAAGTGGCAGGGAGAGACAGAGATGCAGAAGAAGAGACAGTATGTGAGAAGTGGAAAGAAAATGTGTACACACACACACACACACACACACACACACACACACACACACACACACACACACAAAGAGTTTGACAATGATCCATGTGTTAAGGAAAATCTCTTAACTGAGTTAAGTACAGCGTCTCAGGCTGATGTGAGCTCTATAAACAAAACTGGGGACTGTTTAACAAGCTGCTGCAGTCATTTAAAACGGCCGGCGTCCAGAGTAAATAAGTGAAAAGTAGTTACCGCTGCTCGGAATGTTCCTAATTTGGTCATATCATCGGTGGTTAATCTTGAAAATACAAAGCAGGACTGACTGCGCCACTTTTTATTCCACTTTATTGACGAGAAATCAGGAGAACGATCAAATTGCTTTCCCTGCTGGTTTTCTAATCACGGCCCACCGTTCGCTGAGCGTGCGTTCTTTATGGAAGTAAATGAAATCTCCCATTTCAAGCTCATTAAAGGGAAAATGACTCGAGCCTCAGTGTTTCAGTGCGTAAATCACATTTTGTCTTATAAAGGAGCAACCCCTAGAGGAAAGGAGAGCAATCACTTTGACTGCAGCTCCGTTTCTGTCCTCTTCTACTCTGTGTTGCATCTAAATAGCTTCCTGAAACGTCTGAGGACCCTTTTCTGGGTTGGTCTTAAATCTATACTATACGTTGATTATATACTTATATATATTGTACGCCATTTCTAGTCCATGTTACTCTCTACTGTCTTCATACAAAGGCAAAGTAATGTCCCAAAATCTAAAACAATGTTTGTGAAAGCTCAGAAAACAAAAGAAATATGACGTATTAATGGCAAGGACTTTAGGACTGATTTATATCTGATTCACATTCCTCCCAATGTTTACACACTGACACAGATCCACAGCAATAACGCCCCAAAGAACGCCAACAACGCACAATGATCTTTAAAAGAGGTTCTCATTGGTACACACACACACACACACGTTACACTCACCAGATCATAGTTGGTCGTTAGTTGACATGATGTGGTGACCTGTAAATGGAGAAACAGAGAAATCGTGAGTGAAGAAAAGCGTTAAAGTCTGCTGAAAAAAGCTGTAAATGTGAAGTAGATCACATTAAACAAAGACAAGACGACTAATTCAACAAAACGACCATGAATGTACTTATGAAGTACTTCAGGACTGTGTTGTGTCTATATTTCTGTAGAAACAGGGAGGGAGAGACATCACTGAGAGTTTCCCCTTGAATGCTGAAGTATTCCCTAAATCACCCTCGACTGCACAGAAATAACTGCTGCTTCATAAAACAGCCCCTTTTGACTGTTTTTCTGTGTGGGAAACATGTCAGGGCCGTTCCAGGCAAAATCACAAATCACCGAGTTCACATTGAGACAGAATGCTTCCTGTAAAAGTCAGAAAACAACACGCGGGTTGACGCACGACACTGTGACTTCATAACTCTTTTTTGCATGATGTTATTTTTTTGTTTTCCGTGTGAGAGAATCCAGACACGACGCAAAACACACGGTGCCTCGTCAGCACACGTCTAAAGTCATTTCACTTGTATTCGATAACAGCTCAGGTCAAACATCGTGCGAGAAATTCAATTTACAGTCGCACAGTGCTGTCCTCCCCTGCTCTGTGACTCCACGTATGCCGGGGTCGGACTACACAATATCTATGCCGTCCCAGATGGTCACTGTGTCAGATTAGGTGATTATAGAGTCATAAATTATTCCTGCGACTTGACAGTGAAACGTGACAGATTACGTGTTGGACGCCGGGCCAATCATAGAAGATTTGTGTGACGTCAACGGCGTTGAACCACGACTGGGCTGCCAGTGGTTCTTTACTGCAGTCGGCCTGCAGATGTAACAACATTACTGCTGCTAGAGACCAAGTCCAGACCAAGACCAGACCGGTCTTCTCTTTGTCTGAGACCAAGACAATACCTCATAAAAATGTGGTCGCTTCCGAGACGGAGACCTCTTGAATCTCGAATACTACAACACAATTGCTAAGTGATAAAATACTGTTTTACAGCCTGCCCCCCCCCCCCCCCCCTCTCAACATCTCTCCCTGCTGAAAACTATTTTACCACCCTTGTCTGTTTTGGCAATGCAGTCTCATACTGAAAAAGAAACGGAAAGCTTCAGCTCCTTTTGTCTCGTGAAACAGCATCCTGGCTCCGCTCGGTGCTGCGCAACCACTCGGTAAAACAACAGTAGGTTTCCCAACAAAAACAACTGGGTGGCACACCAGTGCTCCGACATGCAGCGTGTCGGGCCCAGTACCTGTCGCCAGACCTCCCAGCAACAGTATCACTCGTCCCCTAAATATACTGTCGGCTCAAAAGTAGAGCGGTATCGATTTCCTGATGTTGCAATGCTACATGTAGCGTCTTTAAATAGCAGGCCATTTTGGTACTCGACGCTTATAGTATCCATGACAGGCAAGTGTGGCTCCTAATAGTCTACATAACCCCGTGCGCCGCAAATCACTGATTACAATGGGTAAACAGGCCCTCTCTGGCAAGCTGAGTGGCGTCCATCTGATTGTGTTTACTTCAGCGTGCGCAGATAAACGCGCACGAGGGAGCGCGCGGACGCATACGTGTGCAGGTTGCGAGTTGACGGATGTTTACGAGCGGCGAGGCGAGAGCGCGCTATCTGGAGACAACAGACGCAGGCAGGAAGGAAGCCGCCGTAATTAGTTTGCTCTGGGAAAACAAAAGACTCATTGACTTTGTAATGCTATCATCAAGCGTATCGGAATACAGCGGCGGGATAACATCTCGGCAGAGCAGATCCCACCCAGCGCAGCAGGGTGTTATCAGTCCGCCACGGTTATGTGCTCCTCTATAAATATGAAGATGCTGACCAAGGGAGGTGTTTCAACTCGGTACAAAATGTTTCTGCTGCAGTATGATTTGCACCCTAAAATAAGACATGAAGTGACATTTTTAATGTCATAAAATCTGACTTTTGCAAGCCTTGTGTGCAGAACAAAATGAAGATTTAACACGAATCTATCCGATAACCTGTTAATATCCGCTATTCAGGGGGAAAAAAAAGGCCAACATCAGTTGGACTTTGTCCTTGTGTGTGCATGTGTGTGCATGTTTCCTTTTGAGAAACACAACTTGGAGGGCATAATTTTGAATACCCGGGTTAATTAAGTGAATGAGTTACAACTGTTGCTGCTGCAGGTGCTACAGAGAATTGGCTAAAAGTCAAAATAAGGAGGAGAACATGCATCCAATGACAAGGAAGCGCTGCAATAACTCCCACATTCATGGACGCATTTGTTGAAAGTTGATTCAGCTGTGTGGTCGATACCCAGCGACTCGGCAGCAGCTCCACAGAGGCCGACAGAAGACGGAGTTGCTCGTCCGAGAAGCGAGTCGGCTCATGCCGGCTCTTTACAGCGCCTGCAATACCTGGGGGCCGCGGCTGACATTCATATTTCAGCGTTGGCCCCGGGGGCCTCGTAGCAGGAGCATCTGCCTTTATTCACAGCTGACATTAGTTGCCGTTCTGTGCGCTGTACTTTAGCGTACGCCTGCAAATGTCCCGGTGATTACTCCCTCCAGTATTGATGTAAAGGTCAGAAGGGTAGAGCGATGACTTAGACTTCCGTTTGCTACTCTAGAAACCGGAGGACTGGTCGGCTCCCAGCCTTATGAATGCTGAATTATTTCTCACAGAAGCACATCTGTGCACTGATGCTTTTCAAGGAATCAGACACGCACACGGCTTGCAAAATATTGTTATCATATCACCTTTTTTAGTGAGGCGGTCATGAGAGAAGACGGCCGGAGCAGCAGACAGAGAGAAAATACAGACTAACACCGTGTCAACTTAAAATCCCCGCCGCATCACCATGCAGCCAAGCGAGAGAACAACAGCCACCCTGGCTTCATCCATATATGGCGGCTGCAGCTGGAAGCCAGACTAACACAGGCTTCACGTGGGTTTTACCAGCTCAGACGGATAAAAGGGAAGGAATCTCCGAGAGGCCCCGCCACACGCTTCAGCACCTGAACTCCATCCGTCTGCAAATGTTTGTGCAACTGCATGTGCATCTGTTAAATAATCCAGTTCAGTTGCTGAATAAGGATGAAAAAAGACCTCTTTGTCTGGTAGTTATCCGTTTATATCCGTGCATTGTTTCTTCAGCATGCGTCTTGCAAACGGCCGATTTTTTAAATGATGAATGTTGACTTTTTCTTTGGGCGCTGAGTGCGTTTCACCAATCCCTTCCCAGCAAAGTGACCAGCAGACCGCAAAGAAAACTCTCTGACATGGAGAGAAACGGACTCAAAGTGGTTTTTAGGCCTTTAAAAGAGGGAGTTTATAATCTCATCGAGTCACGAGGGGCGTCTGGGAAGCCACTGAACTAGAACAAGGAGTCAAGCGAGCCACCGGGGGGGCCCCTCCGCAACTTCAACCCCAGCCGAGAGGCCTCATTAGGGGGCAAACAGAGGTGAGCTGAGGCGGGACGTTGTTGAATTACCCGCAGCAAAGGTCAAATGTCTCAGGTGAGTCTCGACAGCTTCACAGAGCTTCCCTCCTCTGTCTTGATCACCCCCCCCCCCCCCTTCACAATGAGAGCGTGGATCAGCGACAGCGAGAGCTTTAATGACTTCAGCAAAAGTGCTGCTCAAGTACTCAAGTGGGTTTATATGGAAATGGAGAGTGCAGAATATCAAAGCAGGACTCTGGAGCCCGGTCCACCGAGCTGAATTGTCGTATAATGAGTAAACGTGCTGCAGTTCAAGCAGGATAGTGATGAAGAGTTTTCTCTCCACGCTCACACACTTCAAACAGGCTGGAACAAGCATCCTCAGAGAGCCGAGGAGGAGCAAGACCGGCTCGCTCAGCAACCTTTGCATTCTCTGTTTGCACTTTGTCAAACAATAAGGACAATAAGCTTCCATCGTCAGTGCTTTTATTGTCTTAGTTTTGTGCTTTTTGACATGTAAAAAAAGTAAGAATTACATTTATATGTGATATATTGCGTGGCATACCCATCAAGCTTCTTATTTAAGTAGAAGTTGAGTTTTTTTGTTCCCTTTTGATGCTCTCTGCCGTATTTTCCAGAGATTTATGCCCTCAGACTTAGCAATAATCAATCTGGTCTTGAGTTGATCTACTTCAGCCTAACTGATGGGAGAAGGCATGTTTCCCACTGTGCATAAATCATCTCATTGGCTCCAATAAATAAGCCCGCCATTGGTCCAACCACACTCAGAATTCCTCAAGCACTCCTCCTGCCCACACAAGAGCCACTGCCGCGCTGATGGCAGTTTGCCTGAGAAAGTAAATTCTTCACTTTCCAAACGGGGGCCAAATAAGGACTGAAGCACAAACGGCCCCTTTGGAGGGATTTATACATCGGCTGGGTTTCTGTTTAACTTGGAAGGCTAATAAATCCGCCGAGCTGCTGTGATGGTGAAGAGCCCGTTCCTTTCCCCGCTTTGACATTTTGACATAATGTCAAGTGTGTAACACGTCATGTTCGACTGGGTGGCAGTGTGTCGCTGGCAGGAGCGCGCTGGCAGCGGCGAGTGCTGTCGTCAGCGGCTGAATAATGATGCAGAATTTAAAACAGACGGTTAAATCCAAAAAATAATGGCAAAATAAATGTCTCAAAAAGAAGAATGATGCTTGGGAATATTTCTATCTTTCATTTAGAAGAGAGTCAATAATTCTATATCCTGTGAAACAGAGAATCCACTTAACATGTCATTTAGTCAAGGGTCTCTAAGCTATTTGGTGGATATTTAAAACATTGGGAAACATGCTCTTCAGTCTGGGCTGCTCCACAAAGGTCCATTTGCACCCAAACAGGATGGAAAAGGGCTGTTGTATAGACATGAAATCTAAATAATTGTTAAAAGCAGAACACACTGCCTGCCAGCTGTTTTCCAGCGCAACACTAACACGGTCTCCGCACAGCATGAAATCCATCCAATGATGGCCGTTCAAACGACGAGGCCGTGACTGGACGAATGAAATGAAGAGTTCCTCCCCGTCCTTCTGGTGAAGAATCCACCGTCTAAACGTCGTGGATGAACACAAGAAGGGGATATGTTTTTCACATGAGAGGAAAATCACTACCACATGGTTAACACAGCATAAATAAGCATGAAAATCGCCCGACAAGCATTTGCTTCTACCCTAAACGGTTCAGACAGAATACACCACAACACACAGGAGGTTATTTACAATGAGATGCATCACAGTGGATTGTGTTCTTATTTCAACTGTTTTGACTGCCAGTGAGCTCAGGTTTGTGTCCAACAAAGGCACTGCCAATGTTTCACCTCCAAACCCGACATGCCGATTTCGGGTTTGAGGCCCGAAGGAGCTTCATCAAGTGGATGCGGAAGAGGCCAAAGACCACTGGGGAAGCAACTATTTGGTCACGGTCAGGCCACAGTGAGCGGGTTCTGGCTTGGCTTGTTTCGCCCCTTGTACGGTTACAACCAAATCGCTGCCGAGCTACAGACGACAAAATAGCCCATTAAACATGGAAATTATGAATATCAGATGTGCGATTGTGGTGCTCACTTTGGACACAGGTTGAAAAACCTCCAAATATGGGTCGCCTCGGAGGCGCATGAGCGCGTATCATAATTGTTAGTTCCTTTTAAATCGTGGGAGAGGTCTAACACTTTAAAAAAAAAACGAAACTCACGTGAGTGGGTTTCCACATGTGCAAACGTGTAACACTTCAAAGGCCGGGCTTCTGTGAGAAGCTGAAAACAAGCATGTTTTCATCATTACTGGACGGAGCCGATGTCGGACGGTGCTGATGGTCGGGTTCCGGTCAGCGTCCGCCGATCGGTTCCTGGTTAATTAGTGCTGGCTACAGGAATGCTTTCTCTCACTCCACCACTAATAGCACAGCGAAGCGAGAATAAAGAAACACCGGCAAGCCAAAATAAAGGCACTAGATGCTCAACAGGATTTGTGAATGCTCTTTTGCTGCAATTATTCCTATGAAAGCCTCAATTTATGCACACTTTTCTTACGTAAGTGTAAATCTGAAAACAATCACCTGGTATTGAGATTTCCTGTCACTCGAGACATCTTTTTCCTTGCCAGCCTGTCACTTATTGACAGAAATGAGTTAGTGGGTTAGGCCGAGCCTCTGCTAACTCAGCCTTGGCCTCTTGTGTGGTTGCATGTTAAATGCCATCCTCCCCGGTCACTACTGCTTTTATAACACATACTTTGGAGCTGACGCAGTTGGAGGATCGCAGGTTTACCAGCCACGCGTTCTGTTTGAGAGCTTTTCTCTCGTGAAGCCTCCCGTAGAATATCTTTAAATTCAATCTGAAAAACAAGCACGATGCGTGACATGGCAAACAAACGTGTGAGTGGAATTTCTATTTGGCATTCCAAGTTAAAAGCCTTAAAGATGATTTTTTTTCTGCGATTCATGGTATGTTTTTCTCAGCATTTCTGCTGAGGCTGCCAAGGCTTCACTCCTTGATGTGTCAAAAGATGAACCGCCCCGAGGGAAGCTCAGCATGTTATTAAGGGATGGGAGAGACAGATGGAAGAGACAACTAGTTCAAGAGGGATAGATCTACAGGGAAAGCAGCCGTTCTATAAGCATCACTCTTAGAGAACATCTTCATGTTATGAGACACCAGGGAGGCATGACTTAGGGCTTTTTCTGCAGTTTAAGAGGGTTTCTGGGCAAGGTGGAGAAAGTGGCGAAAGGCCGTTTGTCCTCGAGACTTACGACCGATTTGAAAAGTGTAATGCCAGGGGAGAGCATTAGGGTTCAAGGTTGTGTAACGTCTTCAAATGGAATTCAAAAAGAAAGAAGAAAAAGGTATCGCAGTCAAAAACAAGTGTTGAGTCTTGGCACCGTAATAAAACTGCATTCCTTCCTGTCGTTTTTGACTCTTTAGTGGGAGACACACAAGCCTCGCGACCTCTTGACTGTTCATGTTTAACTGCCAACCTTGTGTTAGCTCAGGTTCAAAGGTGAGCGGCTGCCATCATCAGTCTGCATCCCCTCTCAAAGGTGTCAGAAAGAAGAAGTGTGAGAAAAAGCGAAGGGGGAGGCGAAGACGGTGCAAAGGAGAAAGACGCTTCCTCCGAGCGTTCTACGTGACCAACTGCTCTACTTTATCTGTCGTAGCTCCACAGCAGATGGGGGGGGGGGGGGGAGAACACGTGTTTGCCTGCTGTGTTGACCAGTTGCTCCGGGTCTCTCTCCGACTCTGCCGCCCGCAAATCACTTCTCGTCGGGTCAGGAAAGGCTGACGAGCCTCAAACAGCAACTGGAATGAACTCTGACTGTCCCGTTCCCATGGGAGCAACTTTCCCATGAGTGTGTGGCGAAACCAGCCCGCACCCAAAACGTGCAGAGGAAAGCGTTTTAAAAGGACATCAGAAATCCCTCATTGTTGTAGCTACAAACTCATGCAACCAACAGCCTTTTTATGCACTAAAACACCACAAATTCAGCTTTCTGAAGACCCATTTTAAGCCCTGAAAGAATGCAAAGAACTACAAAACGTATTCAACATGCCAACCAAGCAAACTACAAATGGAATGTACTGCAAAACAAAACCCTCCATGCATCTGAAAGAGTCCTCTGCCAGCTGTCTTACCTGCACACCGGTGCCACTTTTTCTCACGCTCTCTCCCCCTCTGCCTTGTTTCTACCTCTGCATTCTCCTTGCCTTCAGACCCCCCACTGGGAGAGAAAGAGGGCAAGAGAGGGAGCACCAAATACAGACACTTTCCTCCTCCTCCTCCTCCTTCTCCTCCTCCTCCTCCTTTGCCTCCCTCGCTCAAAACAACAGCAGTAATCCCAAACGCGTGCCAGAGAGCTACTGAACTCGATTCTGTGTATGCATGTGCGCGCATGTGGATGTCTGTGCAGCCTGTGGACCGGACCAGGATACACTCTTTGTACTGCTGGCTTCGGTTCCTCCCGTCAACTGCCAAGAAATTTCAAAACACGCTATATAAGGCCAAGAAAGTGGCTTGGGGCTCCTTATGATTCCGGTACCCAAAACGAGAGAGCAAAAGCCGTCCGGGGGCCGACAGTAACTGTATCCCTCTGTATTCCTCCCTCTGCTCTCTCTCTCTCTCTCTCTCTCTCTCTCTCTCTCTCTCTCTCTCTCTCTCTCTCATAGCCGTCTCTGTTGACGCATGCTTGACAGAGAGAGTGAGAGGGAGACAACTTTTCTCTTCTTCTCTCTCAATTCAAAAGTTGTTCTATTTCATTTAAGTATGTGCCTGCATTTCACTTTGACATATGTAGTATTTACAACGACTGAGCACAAGAATGTCGTTCCCGTCTTATCTTATCTTAAAATGATTCTGAGCACACTGCTTTACATAGAAAGTGCTTATAAATAACAATAATATATGAGCAGAGCAGGTTCAAACAGAATCCTCTCAGGCAGCTTTTTCCCCAAAGCATTTATCGTCAAATTAGATCTGAAATGGAAACAACTGTACTTTTGCCTTCTATCTATGCAGACACACATGCATGCACGTTTACCTCGACAGACAGACAAACCCCAAAATCCCTCTTTTCTCAAATACTTGGGAGGAAAATATTTGCCAGCGCCCCGTCGGGTTTTAAGCACCCGGGGTGAACTCAGCTCTTGACCTCCAGACGAGGACTGAGGTAAATTGGCCCATCACTCATCTGCTAGCGCCCGGTTATTAGGCCGCCCGTACAGTTTTGTCTGCCAGCTCTATCTCCCGACTACCGCGGAGCATCTATGTACCGCTGAAGGGCGTCGCTATGGTGAAGTGCTGTGACGGCTCTTTGATGTGACGTGTTTGCGCCGGGGAAACAGACTTGCCTCTGTGAAGGGCTGCTGAGGAATGAGGAGGCTTGTGTGTGTGTGTGTGTGTGTGTGTGTGTGTGTGTGTCTCATCATTTTCTCTCTCCCTCTCTTGTTCTACCTTTTTCACTTTCATGCTTGGACAGTTACTCTCTTTTCCATGCCAACATTCTTGAAACGCTCCTCATCCCTGTCTCTATGCACGTCTTACTGTGTTTTTGGTCTTGCTTCACGCACTTTCTACCTTTGGAAGATAAAGCACATTTTTAAAAAAAGGTGTGTGGGGGGGGGGGGAGCTGGTAAAACACCACTGATAGCAAAAGTGACTTTGGGGCCCTTTGGGGACATGATCTTATTTGTGCTTTGTGTTTGGTTTCACAGCTAACATCCCATTTTTGTCTTTCTACCGATCATTCAAAAGCTCTAATGTCCACACAAACATAAATGTCACATAAACAGTCCAGAGTTTTACAGCAGGTGGTAAAATGTTCTTCTGGAATATTAAACAGCTTCTGGGTTGCACACAGGTTAGGATGTGGATCCAAATGTTAGGATGTTGATTAAAAAGATAGACCTCGAAAACACTTGACCTCAAAATTCTGCACCGGAGGAGATCCAGCTTAGCTGAAGTCAGGCTTAGTCCGGTTTGGAATGTGCCATGAGTTGACTCGGAGACAAACAAATGAGCTTTAAAGTCACCTTTAAACAGTAAACATCAGCTGTTACAGGTTCAGACCCTGAGAGTTTCATGGAGCTTCCTTCCAGCTTTCTTCTAAAATGCTTCGCTTTACTCTCTTGCACATCGGTGCTGGTGTTATGTAAGCTGCCAGTGAGCTCAGCTTGACAGAAGGGGATTTTGGGCTACTAGTGATGAAACGGGGCCGTCTGAGTCTCCTCGCGACAATAATATCCCCTGGATTTTCTTTTGCATGACAAAGGGAACTATTGAATCTGCTAAAAATAGAAATCCAGCATGTGACTGGGTTTCCAAATCTGCTGCAAAACCTTCATGGCTTCAAACCAAGGATGCACTTTCTTCGCTCGAGGTTTGGAGAAACAGTTATTTCTTAAACTATCAAATGTAAAATACCCGACTGCCTTGACCTCCTACGGGTTGACACACTAAAGAATGGAAACATTACTATGAACAATGCATAAGAGACATAAATAATTATGAAAAACTGTCAGTATAAATGCATCAACAGGAATACGCTCCTTTGGATTTGAATGGGTCTCGTACTCTCTTGCTATTTTATTCTTGGACTGCCACCGTGACTCACTTCCTTGCCCCACTGTTTCACCCCTGGTGCTCCTCTCAGATCCGTGAACATCGACAGGAAGTGGAAAAGCCTGATTGCGAGAGCACTTTGTTCGGCTCCAGCTGAGAGCAGCGATAAGTAAACAAGTCGTGAGATTTCTTAAATGTACTCGCTGAATCAAAACTTGTTGAAAGTACAGATCAAATCAAGTCATCTACTCTGCCTACAGTTTGCTTGTTTGCGTTGCACAACCTAATTCTTCTTCTGAGCACATTTTCAATGCTTTAAACCTGAATCTTCAAGGCTAGACGACAGAAATATCTGAACTGCAACGTCAAATTTCATCTTGCGGTACAAAGTTTTCTAAATAAATTTGTCTTGTGGCTCGGGGGGGAAAAAAACAAACAAACATGTAAACTGCATTTTATAAAATGCAGCCGGGGCAAGACAAAACATTGTTGCTTGCGTGAGGATTATTCAAACTTCTTGCGCTCTCACTCGTCTTTGTCCGACCCCTTCCCATCATTCCTCCCCGGCCCTGCCTTCCCCTGCCAAACCTCGCCTGTGTCTTCCAACCCGCCGGCCCGTCGAAACAGCGCAAACCGCTGCAGCGGCATTCCAGGAGGCTCCTCCAGGACATGGCAGGGATAAATCATAAGGAATACTGAGGGCTTGTTTCCGTGGAGGGAGAGGGAGAACCGAGAGCGTACAGACGGTCCGGTCAACACGTGTACTTGCACACACGCATGTACACGGATCTGTTTGCATATTTTCGTTGCAACGGGGGCCAAAATGGAAACCCTGAATCCAGACGGTGGAGTGAATGAGTTTACTCATAAAACAGTGGGACACATTCATGAAATGTGGGCAGGTAACCACAGTGATGACACAAATGTACGCTCACATACATAATGTCCACAGCAACCGGTTCCTGCCTTTAGAAATCTATTTTGAATAATAAATCAAATTTATTGCACCAGCATTTAAAGATTCATGTCTAACAGAGAGCATCTGTCTCCAACCACAACTTGTAGCGACCAGCCAGGTTTCGGGCAGTATCCCATGCAGCCACAACACCCCTGTCCAGACAAGCCTCCACCTCAACATGGACAAACCATAACAACTACACCAAGTCTGCACCGCGGGACGAGAACGCATCCGCCCGCCGAGCTACGGCGTCCTCAGGGCTCCAATAACAGACGTCCACGCAGAGAGGGGGTTGCGGTCGGACGGAAAGGAAAACAGAATGCGACGGGCGGCCAGAGACGATTAGCCGGTCTTCATCAAGGCACAGCGGCGGACATCCGTCTTTTGGATGTTCTGCTGAGACATTTTCATAAGCTTAATGATCATGTGGTTACAGAGTTTCAGAGAAAGGGAAACATATCACTAATCGCTCCACTGACAACAAGATTACAGGTTGGTGGAAATGTTTTATGGACTTTAGAGGTGCAATAAGTCCGATTCTTTTACCAATCACAACAAACGCATGTCTTCCAAATAACTGAACAAATGAAAAAGTAGCTGTGTTATTGCAGTGTTTAGCAGGGTGATGTGCAGCGTTTCTCATGCTTCTTGATGTCAACGACCGCACAGTGAGGCCAACGTGAGATGCCAGAGGACTTTTCATGTTGTTGAGATTCCTCCGGTCGCCGACAGAGATCAGTAAACGCCACTTGGTGCTCCTCAGAAACTAATGATATAGTCTAATACATATTAGAATCAGCCTTGAGAAATGCATGTGTAGTTCATGAGTAATTGATGAATGTAAACTCCTATTGGGGTTATTCAAATTACAATACTTTCACAAACAATGCATGACCATACAATACATTAAATGTATGCAGAATGATTCAAAACTTTTTTAAAGCTTACTTTTGTCCATCCTGATTTGGAATAAAATGACTTCATTATGTGAAACACATATAATAATTTAAGTATAAATAAATGACACATATTGTCTTACATCATATGTGAAGAACATTCACCTTCATCACTCACTCATTAAAATCTGAATAGACCCCATTTAAAATGTCATAAAAACACAGAGACGCTGCATAAAACGTAACAACGCGACCATTAAAGCATTCGAACACAAGTCTTCACTGTTCTGGTTACTGTACGGCATAAAAAAAAGGGAAGTTGCGGCAGCTTGAAATGATAAACACATAAAACCAAGTCAACGCAGCGCAGCGGTTATCTTCATGTCTGGTGAAACTGCAAACCGCTGGCGACAACCTCATTGTGCTTCATGACAAATTTACTGCTCAAGGTCTGCGTGGAGTCAGAGGAGGAAAGGCCTAAATCCACACTGGTACTCGCACAAAGACTTTATTTTTCCACACTTTTACAGCCTGAAACAATGAATGTGCCGCTGCCGTACTGTGTCCTGTTTATTGTTTTTCCGGGGGGTCATTTCACTGGATAAAGCCAACACAAATGTTTGGTCCCGAGTAAACCAATTTAGGGATTAGCAGATTAGCAAATAAGGATTAGGGAAATCGTGCCAAAGCTGTAATTTGTAACCAAATTAACCAAAATCAAAACATTTCCTTCCACGGCACTATCGGCTCTTCTTACCGTTTTCTCGTCTCAGACACACACACACCTCTGACTTCTTCTCCTCAAAAACATTTCCTGTCCAACGTCTGTCACCACCAGAATGAATGACTCATGACTCTCCTGATTATTCCCCCAATTTGCCACCACAAACGGCTTCGGCTGGTTTTGGAGGTATTTGGGAGATTTTTCCTCGGGTGTTTTGGGAACACACAACGTGATATTTGGGTACAACGATGGTTTAGGGGGATGTTTTTGTTAAAGGGAGAGAAGGTAAAAATCAGGGCAGACTGCAGAGGAAAAGAGAAGACATTTCAACGTTTCTCCCCACCAGTCACAACTAAAACCACTAAGAACAGCCTTGTTACGCTCTTCCCCTCCGCCCTTTCCCTCCCGTCTCCCCGTCATTCATTCCTCCCTTCCTTCCTTCTCATTTACTCTCCCCATGCATTCTTCCCTTTTCCACTGCAGATTGGGATCGAATGTGGTGAGTCTGACCGAGGAGAGGTAGAACTTTGGAATACGTGATTCGATGAGAGGAAGCAGACGGCATGGTTTAACTTCCTCTTCAGTTTTCAGGATTTTCTCTTCAAACATCAACAACATATCAGGATATGAACAATGTTCCCTGTGTCTTCTTTTGCAAATAAATGTGTGAAAGTGAATTATAGAAGAAAAACTTGTCTCAGGTAACAGGATGACGTATGATCCAGGAAATATGTGTTTAGAGAAGGATGTGCATGCTTGAATTCATCTGTTGTGCAGGTTTTAATAGAAGACAATGGGAGATAGAACGAATAATTGTAGGATGGAAATGAAATGTGACCAAAATGTATGGCTTTCAAGTCACACAGTAATCTACAGGGAGCGTGTGCTTTCAAGTACTGGCCAATGCAGTTGCTTGCCGGAAGACGTCACATTAAGTTGTGGCAAAAGTCGCTGCAGGTTTTGAGCTTTTTGCTGAACAAATCTGCAGCATTGCATGCGTGAGATTGTTGATGGGCACACGTTGGCATGTGGGTGTGCATGAGTAACAATACCAAGTAATAACTCACTAATAATAAGGAGTAAAAGATCTTCAGGGTCTTACCTTCACTTCACATTTTCTATGGCAGGACAACCGGCACGCTGAAAGAAAAGAGACAACGTTAGGTTTGTAGTTCGAACAGAGAAGGACAGTAAGAATACACACAATCTCCACATGAGATCAATGCACAAGTAAGAGCAAACAATCATTTTTAAAAGAAGAATATACCAGAGAATAAAGCTCACAGTAGCAGGTAGTGCTCTTCAGCGTTGCACTGATTGTGCCTTAAGAGCCTTTTGCTCAAGAATAACTGTGTTTACTGCTGAATGTACTGAAAAGGAAACAAGGTCAGCTCCCATCCTGACACTAACATGCAGTGGTGCTGCCCCCCAGTGGCCACATGAAGCAAACATCCATCCATTTGTTTGTTTGTGTTTCAGTATGCAGCAGGTAAATACCACAAAATACGTTTCAAGTATGATTTAGATGAGCAAAATATGCGTGTCATCGTTGAGAAGCAGACGCAGTGAGAGCATGTCGACCTCCGGGCACGAAACGGACATGTTTTAATGTCTGGGCAGGTACGACCTTTAACCCCTACCAACACCTGCGGCCTCGCTGTCGACCTGGGTGGTCCCCAGGTGGCGAGAGTGTTTCTGATGTGTGAGGTGTAGGTGCTGGGTGGTCTCACGCAGGAGCACACTGGTGGAAAAACACTCTTTGGTTAATCTAAATCTAAACTGTGATGGTGACAAATGGAACACCTGTTCATTTGGTGTGTGAAGCTGATCGAGGCCAATGTATTTCCCAAAATGTTGAAATATTCCTTTAAGGGGCACAAACAGTATACCTGAAGGCCGTGCAGGTGGCAACACAACCTCAGTGAGCTAGAGCGGGTACATCCTGAACATCTGCACACATCTGGAAGAGTGCACAGCACATCGTCTTACTGTCACATCTTATCTCTTGGCCACAAGCCCTCCAGCAATGTGACCTTTTTTTCCAGGGTGCCTAGCAACACTTCCTGTAACGGGCAGGACGGATGCTCAGATCGAACATGTGTCCAGGTGTTTGTACAGTTCAGCAAAAGGATCACATTCAAATTGCACCAAAACTTGTTGTTTTTTTTGCTGCTCAAACCAAGTTTGTGCACATAAAGCTGCTGTTAGGCTTCAGGAGGCAGTTTGGGGTTTTTAGCTGGATGACTTTAAGCTTTACCATTTGGCAAGGAAAGCTTATTGCAGTCTACTGTATTTTAACATAGAGGATGGATGAACAAAAGAGGGATGAAAGGGAAAGTAATTCTCCTGTGCTCCCCTTTGCACTCTTTCTCCTTTGTTTTCCATGTCTATCTCCAAATCCCCCCATACCCCAATTTCTCTCTCTTTATCCTGCCTCGCTCTACTCCCCCACCCCTTACCCCTCTCTCCTTTTTTCCCCTCTTATCTAGGCTAATGCAGCAGCAGCAGCAATGCTAATTTTAACAGCAAATCCTCAGCCAAAGCCCCATACAGGCCCGCTCTCCTACCGTCGGGCTTCTGAGTGTCAACTGCTAAAGACTCTGCGTTTGTAGTTCAAAAAGGAGAAGGGGAGGGTGAGTGAAAGTGTGTTAGAGAGATGGAGGGGAGGCGACAAGAAAGAAAGAGAGAAAATGTGAGGCTGCCCGGGAGTCCTCTAACATTAATTTCCCCTGGACTTTTCTTGGAGTGACAATAAAACCCTCAGTTCTTCTAAAATTAGAATCGAAAAACATGTGACTGGATGGTGGAGGAAGACGGGGAGGCAGGGGCTTAAAGGGAGGGAGGAAGAGGGGAGAGAAGCCAAAGCCGCAACAGCAGACGCATGCGTGCATACATACTGTATTGCACAGTAAAGGAAAATGATGGTGATGGATGCACAGCGAAGACAGACAGAGACAGATGTAGAATAACAGCTGCCAGGCACATTTTAGATCTATTTGAACTGAATTTCTGTGGATTTCTGGTTGGACAAAACAAGCCTTGTGAGGTCTTCAAATTGTACAGAGTATATTGAATAAAAATTAAAATCAGTTTAATCAATAGCAAATCTCATTGGCATCTGTGTGTATACGATGTTGGATGTTGGAAAGTCTAATTCACTTTTTTTTGTCTTCAAATTGGTTAAGAACAGCTATGACTGTTAGTGCTCCATTATCCCTGAATTTTGCCCCAGTGCATGCTGGGATAGCCCTCGGCCCTGCCAGCCATCCTGAACAGGAATCAGGAGAACACATTCATGAATGGATCGCTGTCTGGTCACAGATCACTCATCGGATTGAACTGGAGGCAGGAGACTCACCTTTGCAGATGAGGCCCTCCTTGGTGATGGCCTGCTTGCATATATCACAGCTCTTGGCCTTCTTGAATGGCTTCAGCTTGAAGGTGTGTGTGTGGACGCCCTCCAGCTCGTCGGGCTGTGGGAAGAAGAGGAAGGAAGAGCGATCAGGAGGGAGTCGGTTGAACTGATGCCAGCAGGTCCTCGGCCAGTAGAAGCACATTTGGTATTCGGAAGTGATATATCCGCATATGGCGGCACGTCGGGGAAGCAATTTTAAGATGCAACTGTGGGCTCAAAACTAATAATAATAATAATAATAACAATTTCCAGTTTAATAAATGGATAATCATTAACTGCAGCCACGCTTAAACCATCTAAAACAATGATTCTGAGCTCAGCTTATACAAAAAATAAAGATGCAACATTCATCAAGTTCTTCGGCCATAAAATGTGTTGTTTTGTTTTGTTTATTTAATCAAAGACCAAGAAGACACACTTTCACCACAGATATTATTTTGTGTCACAATGTTGCATCTACGTACACACACACACACACACACACACACACACACACACACACACACACACACACACACACACACACACTGACACACACTGACACAGTCCGCCCACCAGCAGAGGATGTTTTCACTTTGAAGTTTTCTAATTAAATGACTAATTAATGATGAAGGAGAGAGAGAGAGAGAGAAAGAGAAAGAAAGAAAGAAAGAGAGAGAGAGAGAGAGAGAGAGAGAGAGAAAGAGAGAGCGAGAGAGAGAGCGAGAGAGAGAGAGAGAGAGAGAGAGAGAGAAAGAAAGAGAGAGAGAGAGAGAAAGAGAGAGAGAGAGAGAGAGAGAGAGAGAGAGAAAGAAAGAGAGAGAGAGAGAGAGAGAGAGAGAGAGAGAGAGAGAAGCCTCACAGCAGCCAACAACCTCAAAAACTCGAGGAATGATGTATGTGCGTGCGTGCATGTGTGTGTGAGTGTTCATACTGTACTATATCGTGTGAGTGTGAGTGTGTGTGTGTGTGTGTGTGTGTGTGTGTGTGTGTGTGTGTGTGTGTGTGTGTGTGTGTTCAGGCCGTGCTGGAACATTTCTCAGAGCAGCCTGAGGACACAGCAGCTCTAGAAACTGCACCAAAACCTGAGCAGAGCTGTGAGGAACAAACAGTGCACGTGATTCTTGTCCCCCTTTAAAAAGCAAAGACGCTGAAATACAGATGAGGATGATGATGGCGATGATGACGAAGGTGGGGTTGATGTATGCATGTTGCTCGTTGGCAGGATAACAACTTAGACCTTTGCAAAATGAACTTCGTGACTTCTCTCTTTTATTACTGACATGTGGTGACATTTCCAACACGTTCAAAGCATCGCTTTGTTAAAGTGTGATTTTCCCTCCAAACAGCTGCGCATTACTCTGTGTTGATTTGACTAGTTTAACCAGGAGCATACAAAACGCAGCCAGGAACACTGTAACTGGGTCACTAGAATTCCCTTTGAAGGTGCCTCAACTCTAAAGCAGCTCAACCTGACTCTGAATACTTGAGAGCATCATCAAATTGGTCATTTATGGAACATGTGTGAGTAATGCATCACATATTGCATGTGTTTTATTAAGGTTTTATTCGACGGCACGAGGCTGTTTGGGTTAGTTTGATTCTTTTTTCCTAATCTTAAGGTCAAACTCATTAAAAACAACAACAACAAGGACAAGCAGCTATTTCAAGCTCTTCTTTTTCTTCTTGCTCACCCTCCAACACCCTCCTGCATCTCCCCATAGTCCTGACCTGCGCACTCTTTTCCCACCATGTCTCTGTCTGAACAGCCCCCTTGGTGAGTCATAACGATGACGTCATTTCCTTTGTGTATTTGTGCAGCTGGGCCTGGTCTGGGTTGGGCTCCGCCGGACTGTAAACCTTAGTGCTCTTTAGAGAAAACAGTGTTTTAAAGACACCTTGTTCCAACTATCACCTTGAAAGGATGAATGAATGAGTCCCTTCAGGAATAAGTAGCAGAAATGTGACCAATCCCGTGAGAGGGGGATTCCAGTTTTGCATGATCAGCAGCTTAAAATGGAAGAATTCCCAAATAAAATGATCTAATTAGGATCCGCTTTTACGAGCTGAAGTGAAATAAATCAAACCCCCAAAGTCAACGAGCCAATTTCCCTCCATCTACGACAACGCTCGACACGCCGAGCTGCATGAAGCGTTGATTGGCGGGAACATTCGTGTGCATCTTCTCAGAACTTCAGCTTCACAAGTACCACGACTACTTCCTCTACTACCGCAACTAATCACTACTGCTGCTGCTACGAGCAGAACTACTCCTTCCACAGAGGACTCCAGGTGTGATGAGGCTCCCCGATGAAAACAAGACCACGTTGTGTAATCCTTTGCTTCATTGTCTTTGAGCTCATTTTCTGCTCTCTTTCTGAAGCTCCCTGGTCTTTTTTTTATTCTCTCTCTCTCTCTCTCCGTGTGCCGCAGTCAATTTGGCTCAAAGCTATTACAAAAGCGTATTTCTCAGCGTTTTTCGCTGCCCTATCTCCCTAAATCTTAATGGCTTTTGTCACACTGTGAGACCGCTCGCTGTAAGCTCCACAGAGGAATCATGGCCGACCTTGGCTGCACACAGCATGTTACAACAGGTAGCGTCAAACAAACAATACGCTACACTGATAATTCCCGTAATATACTTAATTAACCACGAGTCTGCCGTCCATCTCATTAAAGGCTTTTTTTTCTCTCATGACTTGGTTGATGTGTTGAGCAGCGGCTCAGGTTTAAACACAAACAGACCGCAGACATTTCTCTCACTCAGTTTCATTAAAGTGAAGGGATGTAATCTGAGCCGACTGATATCCATCATGATCATTGGAGAACTGCTGAGGTGGACAAATGTGAGTCAGTGCAGAAGGAAAACAAAAGGGGATTATAACAAGGAAAATTATTAGAAATATGACGATTAGACCAGCTACTGTTGGCAAAACATGCCCTGACAATACTCTGATCAAACAAATTCAAATAAAAACATGTTAATGGAGAAATAAATCATTATTTGTTTCAAGGAACAAATATATTTATTTAGACTATTTTATTTCAAAATATAAAAAGTAAAATGTCTGAAAATTAGGATGAAACTTCAGATTTTCAGACTAACGTGAGACTGGAGACTGAATAACTAGTCCAGACTCACATCTTTTACAGTGTGGGCCGGCCTGGGTTTATAAATAGCGGTTGGAGCACCTTGTGCCACTCGACAGCCCTGATGTTAAAGACGACCTGGCAGAAAGCCGCCGGCTAAACCAATCAGACACAGCCAGCTGTGCCACAGGCAGGAGCCATGGTTACCTGGCTGCCACGAAAACTGGGGTCAACGTGTCCTGTCACACAATGATGGATGAGGTGGGATTAAAAAAAAAAACATGCAACCACAAGTTTGCACACACACACAAACATACATAAACATGCTTGCAGACCCTGGTTTTACAGGGGTGAGTATCGCCACAACAGGAGGGCGAAGGGTTCATGGATTGCCGCCATGCAGCATCTGGGATTCAACTGTTTTTCAGAGGAAGAGGGAAAAGGGCCCTAATCAACAAAGAGAAAAGGAGGGGAACACGTCCACGGTGGAAATGACCCTCAGCGTTTTACAGGCTGGGTCTCTTTCTTTTTGTTTCAGGGAGTAAAGATGTTCGTAAATCTCACAATTAGGCATGTAATCAGAAAGCCAGTTCACTAATGAATGCCATCAGATTCCTAACCATCCATGAAAGATTTTATTATACAAAACAACTTGCCTCCTGATGTTCATATTAAGAAAAAGCTTAAGATTTGCAAAGAAAAGTCCATGCAAGGACAAAGAAATCACTTGGAAAACTTTTTCTGAACAAATCCACTGATGTGAGATTGTTTTTGAATAAATATGAGCATGAAAAAGATTAAATCTGTATTGAGGATCTTTAATAATTCAATCTGGTGGACCAGAGCCCATATAGAGTTCAAACACCAACGTGGTCGCCGTAAATCAAGAAAACCACAAAAAAAAAAAAAAAAACATCATGCAGAAATCTTCATAAATGTTCAGCCAAGATGGGTTTTTTTCAACAATCCAGCTGCTAAAATCAGATAATCACGAACACTTGGAGTCACTTTTGAGTGTGTGGATCTTTCATGGGAGCTGTGTTTTTGAAAAACAGAAAAACCACAAGCCCTGTCCTCTGTGTCGTGTTAGGACGACACTCCCAGGAGAGGCCCGGGAGAGAAAATGGAAAGGAGAAGGGAGAGGGATGTAGATGGAGAGAAAAGAGGGGGTAAAGGGATAGAGTGAGTGGTCTAAGAGCATAGGATGGAGGAAGAGGAGAGTAGGTGTTTCTGTGAGCGTGTGTGTGTGTGTGTGTGTGTGTGTGTGTTTGTCCTGGCTTATAGACAGCAGGCCCAGTAAATCAAGGCCCTATGCTCCTCTCCCCCAGTTGCACTTAGCTAATGAAAAGCATCACTACGCTACCTCGACCGCGACCCCACTTAGAGCCAAGAAGTGGGAGCAGGAGGGAAGGGAAAGGAGGGGAAGGGAGGGGAAGGGAGGGAGGGAGGGAGGGAGGGCACTCTCTCAAAGGCACTGCTCTTTCATTCTGCACAGGGACGACACATGGACACAAATTAGTCCTGGCGCATGTAACCAATCACAAAACATGTATCCAGTCCTGCACCTAAAGACGTAAACATGAACTCCAGTAATTTGGTTTTCGACAGTCAAGTGGAGAAACCAATGAATGTGTGTCATCTATGAGCATTGAAGATTTTACCGTTGTACAGTTGACACGATGGAGGTCCACACAACTTTTTCTGTGGACACAAATCTGCTTTGATCGCCACCCGCCGAGCATATTATGTACTAAAACGTTAATATAACGGTATATGTTTTGAAGTCTGGACTTCCTGCTTATGCCAGGTGCATTTTGAGCTGCTACATCTGGGCCCAGACCCTCAAAACTATACATTCACACTCTCTAACACACACACACACACACACACACACACACACACACACACACACACACACACACACACACACACACACACACACCAGCTTCTCCACGTCCAGCTTCATTTCCACATGTTTGGCCAACAAGCCTCCTCTAATGTAAAACTGCACATGTGGTTCTCTTCATAGCTCAGTTAAGATTATTTCTGCATGGATTGAAGGAATGGTTTGAAAACACAAAAAGGGCCATGTTGGAATAAAGATGCACAGTATCATTTTGCATAATGATGTAATTTCACACAAGCCCTGTAGTCCAATAACTGCTCACTCAGAGTGTCCCCCGATGTGCAATAACCATCTGCAAGGTACAATAATGAAATAAATACAGGCCTTTAGAGATTAAAACCAGAAGTTGAAGACATTTTTGACTTTGCTGTTTGTCTGTATGTTTAGCGGAAGGATTACATGTTCTTCTCTGTGGCACAAAACATACAGTACGTCCTTCTTCAGATGGAATTGACATTCCTCTAGGCTGCAGTAAACATTGTCCCTGTCCTGTTGAGGCTGTCCAACGTAAGATAGATACTGTGTGAGAGAGAACGTGAGTGAGTGAGGTGAATTGTCGAGTGACTACCTGGCTGATGGATGAGGTGAATGAACAGAATGAGTCGCCCAGATAAAAAAAAAAAGACGTCAAAGAGCGCCAAAAAGATGACATGACTTTAATGAAGTCAAGCATGAAGCGCAGGCCCCACAGAAACTAACAAGCCGGGGGGGGGGGGGGGGGGGGGGGGGGGGGGGGGGGGGGGGTTGTCCTGCAACCCCCCCCCCCCCCCCCCCCCCCCCACCCCCCGGATGATACAGCAGAGCCACCACCTGCTTTCAATTTACACCAAATTGAAATTCTGTCAGGCACAATGGGCGCCTTTGTGAGACGAGAGAAAACGAGAACGGGAAACAAGACGGGAAAATGAGAACCATGGATGATATTTTTAATATTTGTATGCGTGTGAGTGTGACAGCGTTTATATGTTTCCTATTCTAGAGAGCAGTTTTCAACACATGAAAAATAAGGTGGACATCGAACTGCTTTAAGGGGGAAGAAACTCAGAGGCAGATTTGAAAAAGAATCCTACATTTCCCTCAATGCAAAACTTTTCACTCACACACAGCCCCAGTTTGCAACGCAGAGCCTGTCCGATATGAATTTTATAATCCACAGGTTGAGCTGAGAAACTTATTTCTCACACCAGTCCACCTGAGCAGTAATCCGAGTGAGAAGTAATCTCATCTGTTGAAACGACTTTCACATCTCAATGAAAGTGTGTCAGACTCTGCGTCACCCCGCTGTAAACTCTGCTCTCATTGGCAGCCTCCGCTCTTGAACTCTCTCTGAATCTGGGATCTCAACACGCAGATGGCAAAATCAAACGGCTCAAATTAGCATTGCGGCTAAGATCGGCCATCAAGACGGTTCAGACGAAAAAAATGCACCGCCGGGTCTTGTTTCTATCAACGACTTTGCTCAGCACAAAAATCAGGGGTTCCTAAAAAATATCAAGGACCCTTAAATTTAAAAATGTACAGCCATGCAGGTTGATTGAGGTGTTGTCCTAACCATCTTCGAGTGGATGGGAAAATAACAGAGGTGGAGAGTGAAATCTCGTATTTTATAACCCCCGAGAGGCCTTTCTCACGAATTATGAGTACATCAGTGATTAAGTACCCATAATCATAGTAAAGCACATCGAGCCGGCTGTTGCTGGATAGTCCATAGGCACAGTTTTGTAAAGCTTTCTCTGAAATAGTGAAAAGTATAAGAATACGGTCAGGGTGTGTCTTTTAGTTGAAATAGACACATTCCAGGGAAACCCCATTAAAATCACAAACAAGCTCAACTCAAAAGAAGCTAGAAATATGTATCACATCCTTGAATTTTTTACAATTTGAAGGCACTGATAACACACAGTTCTTTCCTTGTCTGCATCCATACTTCATTGGAGTATGGATCCACGTACAAGAACACAGATATGAGCTCAGGATGTTTTATTTATGGAGCTGAACACAGCCGATCCCAGTGGACGGACATGTGGGCCGGTTGCCAGATTGTAGTAGAAACTGTGTGTGTGTGTGTGTGTGTGTGTGTGTGTGTGTGCATCTATGACTACCTGCTTATGTGTGGGTGCAACACTATACGAATGCAACAAATAAACCCGCATGCATTAGAGTGTGTACGTGAGGGCGCAGCCGTTATTCTGTTTGCGCGATATGATCAATACCAGGTGCAAACACAGAGACGCAAAGATCAATGAGCTGTGATCATGAAGTCCGAGCTGCTTATGATCATTAGCCGGCTGCTAATGAACTTAGAACGCCGTGTTTGCTAATGAGCTCTCCTCTCCTTGAGTCCATCTCTGGGAAAAAAAGAAAAGAAAAAGAACAAAAAGGAGATGAAGCTTTGAAAGGTAGATTGCAAACGTTTCTGTGTTCCCTACATGTTGGTACAGATGTTGATACTTCATGTGGGCAGGTGAGACTGGACTAGTTATTTTTAACTGCATCCAATGTCAACCTATAACTACAAGCATAAACATTTTTTTCTGTTTGAGTCGTCAACAGTTGGATCTGCTGAACGCGGGCAGAGATCCAGACTCGGGTATGAGATGTGGGGGGCCGAGTGGTCAACGGTGCCCAGGGGAAGTGTGTCAAAGCTGGGTCGCGGGCCGGCTGGTGGTGGCCTGAGGCCTGGAGGGAGGCGCCCGGTCACATCGCATATAAATCACCTGGTCACGGACACGCAGAGCATTGTTTAGCCAGAGTGACGGCTCACACTCTCTGTGGACGGTCTTGAGTCTCGAGGATATACAGTAGCGCACGCCGCGCATGTATATAGACACATGCGCAAATGCAGCGGTTAGAAAACGAGAGCGTGGAGAGTTGGAGGGATGTCTGGAGGGACAGTCAGCCTGTGAGGCAGCTGAACAGCTCATGAGGTCCCATCGGAGGCTGTTGACCGAAAGAAGGTCTGAGTGCAGTTCCATGTCATTTGGAGGTGAGCTTCATCATCAGATATATTATCTCCTATTTTTCTCCAAACCAACTGGATAATATTAGAGTGTGGGCAGCGCTACCCGCTGAATGTCACAACCTCAGAAACCACAGAGCCTGATGAAGCCTCATGAGAGCACTTGACCCTTTACATTGGCTTTGATTCATAAACAGCCAATTAATTGGGATTTATACTCAAGTGAAAGGATGTTTTTTTTTATATCTATCACGTTTACTGGAATAGATATTCATTATAGATTCATTACAGAAGAATCTCCTCACTCAACGAAAGCTAATCGGCAGGCGGGGCTAGCTGTCATTAGCAGAAGGAAACGGCATTCCTAATACGCTCATACAGAGGTGACACACGCAGAGGCAGCAACGGCCCAATCAAAGCCCGATTGATTTTCAGAGCTCTCTGGGGACTCTGTTCAGTCAATAAGGGACTCTGTTAGACGACTGAAGACATGATGGACCTACCGTACATCTTGACTTACAGTCTCTCAGCTGCCTTGTACTACAGATGTTGTCTTTGAGCAGCCTGGAAGCCATTGCAGCCTCATGACGGTCTACGTATTGTTGTTATGTAATGAGAGCGGTGCTATAGTGTCTTTAGACTTTTAGTCTCAGTCAAACTAAAATAAACACTAGATCCATAGCCAGGTAAACTGACGTTCACGTCTAAAATCAGCGGAGTGCACCTTTAATATTCAATAATATGGAAGGTTTTCAGTGCATTTCGGCCCAGACCTGGATCGAAATCCAAACAAAGTAAAAAACTAAACAAAAAGTAAAACTCTGTATCATTCTCAATTAAAATAAAGATGAATAACATGCTCCATAGGACGGATTGGGCCTTTAACTATCAAAGTGACCTTTTCCAATACTGTAATGTTAAAAAAAAAGGGATGCATGATTAGACTTTTAAAAATGATGTAATCCCTGCGAAGCCACTTACTTGCGCTGCACACGCGCGCCTTAGTATTTCACAGTGAAGAGAGACAGCGAATGTGAAACAGAGAGTAGTTGGCATCAGTGAACATCTGTAGTCAAACTTGTGACACTGCAGAACCCCATGAACATCCTCCCAGGTCTTAACGGAGCGCCCTGACTGCACTCGGGTAAACACCGGCAGGTAAAGTCTTCAGTGAATAGAATCACATCGCCTGCGCTGTGTCAAATAACGCTTGTTGTTATTCATAGCGGAGCTGCTTAGCATATTGTAGAGCGGTAATGAGCTCACAGAAGTATTCGGCCAGCGCTGGAGGAACTAGCCTGCATTTGTGGCTGTTTCTGTCAGCATGTCAAATCTAATATTCCCTCTCTGTGTGTGTGTGTGTGTGTGTGTGGGGGGGGGGGAGAGATGCATTATTAATAGCATGTATTTGAGGAGCTTTCTTAGAACCCGCTTCTCGCACGTCACTCAGCCTCTCCTCCTCTTCCTCTCTCCGCTGATGTCACGCCCCACAACACTCATGTCTTCCCCTCTCGTTCCCTCTTCACCGTTCGTCTCCTTTTGTTGTCGATTTGAAGGGCGATCATGTTGGATTGGAGGCCTTGCATCTGGACAACTCAATGTCTCACTTTGCATATGAACTGCGTGGGAGCTTTTTCCTCCACCCTGCCTCTTTCCCCTTGCGTCTAAATGGCCCTCTCCCCCACTGCGAGCTACAGAAAAGTAGGGCAGATGCCTCATTTAACACTTGGGTGCGATCATTACACACTGTGTATACATTATACAACGAAAAAAGCAATAAGTCCACCTTCTTTCCTAATGAAGACGGTGTTGCACTGCAGCTAGGAGCATTAAAAAGGTAGGTAATGTATGCGGAAATATGTTAACATACAAAACCCCACATATTTCTTACTCTAATATGTGATTCTGTGGATTTCACATGTATAGAAGAAGTGTTCCTCAAGCACAAAACGACATCGCAGGCTTAAACGCTATATTTATGTTCCTCTGCAATAACAATATCCTATGTCCGTATTCACATGCTTCCAGAGTCCACACACCTCCTCACGCATGTCCAGAGGTGTGTTGGCGTGCTTGACTTTTTCTGTCTTTTTTTTTTTTTTTTTTAGCCAAGATGCTGCGTGGAAAGCCCCCGGTTCCTGACACACTCAGTCAGTCCCAGATAGCAAGAGAAGCGAGCAGCAGCAGATTAAATTATACAGGAGAACCCAGAAATAGCTCCATCGCAGAGGCCGCGTGGACCCGACGCAAGAACGCGCCGATGCGAGTAGCCACAGAGCAGTCAACTAGATTAGTCCTGCAAGGATCACGGAACGGAGTCGGCTACTGTAGATACACCGGCCATGCTCCCACGTACGGCGAAACGTGAACCTGACCCCTGGTGCCCAAAGCATGAAGGATGTCAGTGGAGAAATCTAATCTCCAGCTTTGGCTAGGATGACGTTAGACCTGAGTAAACTTTGCAAAAACAGTCAATTTCCAACTTCCGAACACCTACAGAAGCAACAGCGGTGCTGCTGTGTAGTTGCTTCAAAAAGGCACCACTGACCATGAACTGCTCACCTCTCTACACTCCACACATAAACATAACCGCCCACTTGACAACACATGGAAGGTCATTTAAAGCACTTGATAAAATGTGGGCAGGAAAAAATCCATTGGGTCATCCATAAATGTGACTAATGTAGCTTTGGTTACACCTCTTTCACGCCTATTGAGAAATACAACCTGCTTCTTTGGACCGCATCCAAAATACAGCACCTTTTGTTGCCTCTCTGAAAATCGACACCTCGCTCCATGATGACCTTTAGCTGATCGCGGGGGACCTGCCCACTGCACGTCCCAAATATGGGATTTCTTACCCAAAACATGCAGGAGAGGCAAACCCAGGTCCTGGCCCTCCCTGCCAGAGCGGAGGGCAGAGACAGAGAGACGGAGGGCATCCTGAAAAAAAAGAGGCTCTCCAGGCTCAGGACAGAAATCCACAGTATTCCCAGAAATTCCCGGCGGTTCCACGCAGGCTTCGGCGACACAGATCCATGCCAGACGTGCACGGTGCACAGAGGGTGGGGAAGGGAATGCTCTCGTTTTCTCTCTCGGATGGACTCAGTCAGTCTCCCGCATCCGAGCTCCCTCCGTCTCTTGCTTGCTCTCTCTTCCACTCCTCTCTCTCTCTCTCTCTCTCTCGCCTTCACTTTAGCCCTCCTCTCTGTCCCTCTTGAAGTGTGGCAACTTTATTCCTTGGAGGAAAGGGGGGAGGTGAGTCTTTATTTTTCTCCCTGCCAAAAACTCCCCTCTCCTCAAATGATCCTTGTTAGCCCCTCCTTACCCTTCTCTCTTTTTAACACACACACACACACACACACACACACACACACATTGACCATCGTCCACCCCCTTGGCTTCCTTGCACTGCATACCTCACCTCTCTTTCCCTCCACCTCTCCTCTGCGAGCATGCTCGCTCACGTCTGCGCTAATGTCACTTCAATTTTTCATCGGCAACCCCTTCCTGTTTCCAGATCTCTCCACTCTCGCTTCAGAAGTATTTGCAGGAGTCGACAGCTGCCGTGACGCAGCCGAGCGGCCGGACAAACAGTGACAGTGTAACAGGTTCTCGCTGCAGAAGTCGCTCAGGAGCGATTAGAGCTCATCACTGTAGTATACACTACATATGTTGCATTTACAGATGCACAGGCAGTCATCAGTCACACTAAAGGAAAGGCCATATGCACAATAATGACCATATGGTAAGGTAGTGCATTGCTCTTCTTGCAGTAAAAGCGGTGACATCCTTTATGTTTTGAGAGAAACACTGTCATAACTTCTTCTTCTTCTTCTTTTGAAAACCCATAAGAAACACTTAACGGAGTACTCCAATATTCAGTATTACACTTCCATAAGATTAAAACACACAAAAAGAAAAGAAAAGCTAAAACTGCCAGAGATTTTAGTCAGTAGTGTGAGTAAAGCTCCAAAAACACTGGATCCTACACTTCCCATAATGCAACCCAGTAGCGTTATTCATAAGAAGCCCCTTGCCTGGTAAATGCCCACGTCCAGTTACTTTCTCCGACTTTATAGAGCTCTCTACAGTGTCACAGAAGATTATAAAGGTAAATAAATTGATGACAACACCTCGCTGCGTGTATCTATATGTGTGTTTTGCATCCTCCCAGGTCCTCTGTGTGTGCAAGTTGCAAAAATACTTAACATGCATGTATACATGCAAATGTTCTCGAGCACATGTGCATGTATACATCTATATCCAGTACCGCTCTGAATCAACATTATATCAGTGGTGCGGGCACATTACATCACTCCACAGTCAGATCCATAAAGGGCTAAGAGCCAATTCATTTTGAGAAAACACCCTCTATTGATCCCTGCTGCACTCCATCACTTCCACTGGAACAGTTACCTCAATCCATAGGCTAACCTGACACATAATCTGTGTGTGTGTGTGTGTGTGTGTGTGTGTGTGTGTGTGTGTGTACTCATATCAACATAATGTCAGCAAAGAGCATTGGGGGACTGGTTGTGTTGCAGCACTCCTGAACCGGTTTTCAAAAGGACTTGGTGGCTGTGTTCGACACATGGCAGCCACTTTCTCCCTGCAGCCAACTGGTCTAAACTGGGTTGCTAGCAGCCTCTAGTGGCCTCCAACCAACCCTCAGACAGTGTCTGCAGATGTGAGGTAAAAGCAAGCTTTTATAAAGATACAGCTCATGCGTGCATCTCGTGTTTTCTTCTGTCTGGATGCAGCCAGAATACTCGTTTACTACCTGCAAAAAGCATTGATTTTGGGTCTGCTATTGGGAGTGGTGTATTTTCTGAGTACAACATTTTAGCACAGTGAGGTCAGGTTCTTATTCCCTTATTCCCAATGCAACATGCCAGAACTCACTGAAAACACACAGCCAGGCAGGCACAAGCACTCACTTACACTTTATTTCCCACAGAATTGTACTCACGGAAAAAGGACTTTAGACCATCACGGGACAGTAAAACTCCCCATTGAAGGCCTGACTAATGATGTCAGCAGCCGTCTACCTACTTAAAGATTGGGGGGACTTTGCTATACATGTACACTGACAGAGTGATATTTGATCACCAGCTCCACCGACACAAAAACGCCCAAGATGTTGAAATATTATGGTTGCACTAGATATACTGCTCGAACAAAAACTGTGATGGAAGAGAGGAAAGGAGAGAGAGAGAGAGAAAAAAAAAAGAGAAGGGAATTCCACATTGACTCTGCAGTCTCCTCCTCTGTCGCTGGAGAATCCATCACATTAAAGCTTTAATGCTAAAATAACAACGCATCCATCATGCTGAACTCCGGCCCAGAATACAGCGAGCCATTCAGGGAAGAAGTGTGCAATTCTCTGGGTGCGGTAGCTGCACACAGCTCGCCACAGTCGGACGACATTACTCAAGGTAAGTTGGGAGCGTGTGATAAATACGACGAGCAATGAATGAGGTTTCCATGCATATGCTGGAGAGGCAATCTAGAGGGAGAGAATAAGGAGCTATTCAGCACACAGGTTTCCCGTCACAGTCTTCTCTTTTGGCTGTCTGCAGTACTGCCTGATGTGAATTTACTGCCCTGAGGGACATTAGTTAAATGAATAGGGAGGCAAGTAAACAGAAAATACTGGAGGAGAGGAGGGCAGAGGAGAGGAGAGGAAACAACGGGTGAAACACGAGGAAAGAATTCACCAAGATATAGATAGAAGGAAAAGGAACATGAGGAGAGGAGGAGAATTAAAAGAAAAGAAAAGTACCTGAGGGAAAAGAGAGGACAGAGACAAGGAGATGAGATGACACAAGAGGAAAGGGCAAGAAACACACTGAGTGGAGAGGAAAGGAGAAGAAAGAAGAAGAGGGGAAAACAAAAGAAAGAGAGGAGGACAGGAGATGAAAGGACACAAGAGGAAATTAAATGGAATAAAAGAAAAGGAACGGAACATAAAAGAAGACAAGAGACGAGACAGGAGGAAAGAGGACAGAGGCAAGAAAGGAAAAGAAATTGGAGAGGAGACGACAGGATATGAGGAGGAGAGTTACCCTGTACCACAGTAGTGTCACCATAGTAACACACAGAGAAAACCTCCACCTCCCTCATCTCTTCCTCACAAAACCGCCACACATTCACAGTCAAACACACACACACACACAC
Organism: Cebidichthys violaceus; assembly: GCF_023349555.1. NCBI lineage: Eukaryota > Metazoa > Chordata > Actinopteri > Perciformes > Stichaeidae > Cebidichthys > Cebidichthys violaceus. The sequence continues at coordinate 3,614,343 of NW_027176417.1, read as the reverse complement.
ACACACACACACACACACACACACACACGCCGACAGTATTCCGAGCCCGTCTCCCGTTGTAACCCGGCCCCATCATGTGGGGGACTGTGTGAGCGGCGTTGCCATGGAAACTGAACAACTGAACACCTCACAGCGGACCTCGGGGGGGGGGGGGACACAGAGCCTTACCTCTCCACTTTCACCTCCCAGCGGGTCATGTGATCAGCTGAAGCGCTTGCAGCTGGAGCGACAGACCGAATGGTTGTCTTGTAAAGTGTCCTAAAATCCTTGTTTATTTATTTTGTAGAGTGGAGCGACATGCTACAGTGGTTGGAGGGTAACCCTACTAGCCACTAAGATACAAGATATGTACAGTATTTTGATGATGATATATTATGTGTACTGATAACTACATAGCGCTGGGAAACGTATATCCTGTGCATTTTCTTCTCTTTGTACTCTTTGAGTTTACACTTCTTCCAAGTAAAACCCGTATCATTGTTAGAGAGACGTGGAAAAATTCACATCTGTGCCAGATTATCAATGCAAAAACTCTCTCTGAAGTAACATCTGACTGTATGTTAAGTCGTAATAAACATATTTTCTTCATCTGCCAACGCTGTAATATCAACCTTTTGCCCGTAGAAATACATTTTTTTCAAGAATTGTTTTAGAATGAGTGTCTGTATCCTGAAGCAAGAAAAGCCTGTTGCTACACTGGAATCAAGAAAATGTAATTTTGGAAAATACCTTAAATATATTCAGTTTCACTGAAATAGTCTTAGAAAATAAGAATCTCAGGACTCAAGTTGATCTTTGCAGCTTTTTTTAGTATGGGGGCTACATGAATGTTCCAAGTTAAAAGGAACAAGGGGACAAATGTATACCATATATATACACACCTTAACAAGGGTACATCCCTGGTGACAAGTCCCATTTTACGGTGTAGGAACAAGAGCAGAAGATGTGCCTGAGCTTCCTCTCTCTCTTCATTTACAGCCTTGATTCATTAATAGTTTTTATATGAGTGTTTCCAAGAGTGAGGAACAATCAAACAAAAGGAAATCCTCTTTCTAGATTGAAGGAAGAAAAAAAAAATGCCAATGCTGAGAGGACCGGCTGAGCAAGAGCTGTGACTGAACGAACATAATGGGTTGGGGATTCATTGCATAGGGTCGAGGATATATATATATATATATATATAATGAGTGTGTGTGTGTGTGTGTGTGTGTGTGTGTGTCTGCAAAGGCACTAACAAGCTCCACACACATTTACACACGCATACGAGAGAGTGCGACAGGGGGAATGTGGTGGGATTGAGCGCGGGTGTAGAGATAAGGAGCTGCGGCAATGGGGCGGGGGGGGGGTGGGGGGGTTTGCTGCTGGTGTTGGTGCTGCTGGGGAGGGTGTTGGGGCTTGGAGAGACGGGCGGCTGCAGCACTGCACGCTACGGCGTCACCACAAGCAAAAAAAAAAAAAAATCCATTCATTACCAGACTAGCCCAAAACGCTTCGCATATACGCAGAGAGCACGCAGTCGAGGGAGAGTTGCAGCAATGCAACACTCAAGTTTCAAACCTTTTTTTGACTGACACCCACGTTCAGGAGCGGAGCTTTTCAAAAATAGCCAACGGTGAGGATGAAAGGTATGAGGGCACGTGAAAGTCCCGAAAGGTGTCTTTACTGAGGGCGCAGCGCATTAAGCTGATTTGGTCAATGTTTCCTGCCTTGAGACGATTGTTCTAGAGATGCTCATGGTGTTTAGAAACATGAAAAATCATCCCACCCATCCCCATTCATCAGAGGATGACCTCAGGTATTGTTTCTGGTGTCCCTTCATGTGTGTAAGTGCCTGTGTGAGAGGATATGGTGCCATTTCGTTGTTACACATGATTGACTATCTGCTCGAGAAGAGCACCAAAAAAAGCAAAGATTGCGCTCCATGTTTTGCTGATAACATTGGCTCCGGGGAAGCAGACAAAGAAGCCGAGCGTGCGTTCAGCTGATACCATTCAAGGAACTCCGTTTGGCCTTTCTTGCTCATACACATGTGCCATGCGACCATCGGAATATGGCGCAAGGGATGAAAGACTCACAGCCCTCATCAAAAACGAACAAATACAGCATGACGTGCGACGGCGGGAGATGGATGGGGAGAATCGAGAGCTCTTTCAGGGGATTACGCAAACCCCCAATAATGGTGCATTACAATTCTGCAGCTCCGAAGGCAAGGTGACCCTATGTATCAGGAGCAACATTTGTTCCAGGTTTGGTTGCTGCGAGTGCCTGGTCTCTAGTGGCACATCCAACATGTGATCTTCCTGGTTCCCCACCGTCTTCTATCTGCAGCGGCTGCCTGGAGACCACTTGGAGATGTAACACTGACCTTGAATCAGCACTTAGAGGGACACCAACCAGTCTGCCAGAGCTCATGGTCCATGACCAGCTGCCAAGCTCCTTTTCACAGCTACGTCACATGGTGGTTAGGGTAAAAACCGGCTGGATGCATGTAATGGATGAGTGGTGTGACTGAGAGCAAGGCCCAGCCCGACGTATATTTCATGCAGGATGAGAATTCCAGACATACGTTTTGGCATTTATTGTGGGAGAAAGTCATCTGCGTGCGTTGAAGTGAGACATGAGAGACGACATGTGCAGAACTCGTCATCTAAGTCCACTGAATCCCGGCTCAGTCTCCCATTCCAGGCGACCCCTTCCCCCCCCTCCCCCCTCCCCACTCCGTGAAGTCTTACCTTGTCTCGCTTGGCCCCCCGCAGAGGAAAGAAGCAGGCGAAGAGGAACTTGCCCCAGCTGATGACGGCAGCCAGGCACCAGTTGAGGCGAGCCATGCCTGCGTCCGTCCCGTCCCGTCTGCCAGCCTCTTATCTCCCCCCCTCGGTGCCCGGGATAGGATCCTGCAACCTCCCCCCCACCCCCCACCCCCCCACCCCTCCAGTAAAAAGAACGATGTCAAGCGAAAAAAAGACCCCGCAGCGTCAGGAGACCCTCTTGTCCTACTCCGTGGAGCAGAAATGAATTGAAAACCTTCCTGCAAGTCGGGCGACGACTGGGGATGTATTTTCCTTTCAGGTTATTGTTTTTGGCAATTTTGGCTACCTGTCTGGCTATGTGTCTGCAATTCCAATTTGAGGGGGAACAAGGGGGGGGGGCCGGTGTGAAGCTGCTGGCGTCCCACAAATGGACTAGACCTTTGGACGGTCTAGGGGGACCCGAAAGCTTCAAGAGCCTAAAACTGCCCTCCTGTCTTTGCATCCATCGGTCTTCCTCTCTCTGAGGTCTCTTCTGTCTCCACAGCCCGGGTCTAAGATGAGTCAGTCCTCAAAGTGTGATGAGCATCGTCGGCTGCATAATGCGAAGAGCCCGTCGCTGATCGACGACACTGTTACACATACGCACGCTGGCATGCCCACACTCCCTGTCTCTCACATACACACACACACACATTCACGCACATGTACGCTCGCCTGCAAAAAAAGAAAGGAAAAAAAAAGCCCCGCTGTCCTGGCACATACATCCACAGGCAGAAGAGCCCCCCTCTCTGGTCACACGGCTCCCCTCCAGGCTCAGGATCCCCGGTGCTTCGCGCTCACACACTCCGCTTACACACACTCGTCTCGCTCTCTCTCTCTCTCCCTCCTGCTCTGCGCTGCTCTCTCACACATACACACATGCACTGATGCTGCAGCACTTACTCAGCCAGCGCGGGAGGAGGGGAGCAAAAGAGTGAGGGGGGGGGGGGGGGGGGGGGGGAGGAGAAATGACTGGGAACATAACGGTTGGAGAGAAGAAAAAAAAAGATGGAAAACAGAGAGGGTTTCTGCTGAGAACGACAGATTGAGTGTATTCATCCAGTGTTTTCGTATTTCAGAGTTGAAGCCAGCGGAGACGGGCGATGTGCGTGTGAACGAAAAGTGCGCATCAAGTAGTGATCACTGGGAGAGGTGGAGGAGATGGAGGAGCAACGGAACGGGCTGAAAGAGTGAATGGAGGAGTCAAGATGGACGGATGAGAGACATCAGGAGAGGAGAATGACAAAAAAAAAAAAAAGGAAAGCAGCGAGTCGTAGAAGGAGGGGGAGACTGTGTTTGAGAATATTGAGCAGAGAATACTGGTGAACACACACACACACACACACACACACACACACACACACACACAAACCAGCATGCGCAACATACGCACACAAGCGGACACGCAGCAGCCGTCACGGTGCAAGGCGGATACAAGGCAGGCACGGGGGTGAGGTGATTGTAGTGTGTGTGGAGAATTGGGTCGAAGGGAGAGACGGAGGGAGGAGAGAAAGAAAGGATAGAGGGTGACAGAAGAGAAGAGGAGCGGGGTGTTGAATCATTGTGTCTTGGGTGATTATTTCCCTCACACACACACACACACACGCACGCACGCACACGCACACACACGCACACACGACTGCAGGTGGTGCACAGGCTCGTTCACTGTGCTGCAGTCTCTCTACGCTTCAGTGGGAGCACATTTTCACTGCAGAACGCTTTTCTCTGCTATACCCCCCCCCCCCCCCCCACACACACACACACACACACACACACACACACACACCCACCTCCTCCTCAATCCCCCAACCCCAACCCCTCCCACCATGCACACCACCGCCACACCAACGCAATCACAACACATCAAAGCAATGAGCGAGGGAGATAAAGTGTAGAGAGGATGCTGTTCTGTCAACCAGAGCTAGCTTAGCCTGAGGGGGGGGGGAGACATTACACAAATTGTTTGGTCGAATGGAAATACGTTGGCAATAATAATAAAAAACAAAACTAATCTTTTTAACAGAGAGCTGCTCCCATCAGAGCTGCTGCTCTAGCATATGAAGGGAAATCTGCATTCAGTGCACATGTCAGTACATAAACACAGTGCGCCATCCATCCCAGTATGTTCCTGCGTGAGACCGACTCAATGGCTCGCTTGGTAAAAAGCATTTCAAGCATTTGCAGACATTCAGAACAAAATGCATTTAATGCAATTTATCTACTGAATGCATGAATGAATGAAATATCATACGCATGAGCTGCTTCTGCAAGGCAGCGTCCCTCGAGTAGCTAATGATATAGAAGTACTGAGTAGATAAAGACAGGTATATAATAAAGCATTGCTGTCAGTATGTGACTCCAATCTACATAATCTTGGACGTTTCCGACTTCCTCCCAAAAATGGAATCTGGCCGTTTAGGACAGAAATCATTGGTAAATATTCTAAAAAGTAGAGGGCTGTGGTCACTCATAACCAAAGTACTGATGGACCAATCACGCACAACCATTCAGCGACTGTTGGTCTCTGCTGGGACACCCCCAAAAAGAACGACTGGGTGGTATCGCGACATCGCTTGCAACAACTGTGATGACCGCTGCGCTGGTCAGACGTCAAAGGACCCCGGGGACAAGACCGACATCAGCTGTTTGCAAACAACACGACTGGTCACAACATCGGCCAGGAGTCGGAGAGCGAGCGGAGGAAGACCGAGGAAGACGCACACACTCGACACCAGAGACCATCTTTGAACAGAGACGGGGACAAAAATGTACGACCACCTGTTGTCACAACATCCGGAGGGATCCCATTCATGCAACAGATGTGGAGTATGGATCAACATAAAGGTACGCATACCTTGCATTTAGAATATTTATAGCAATTCCTACATTCACCAGAATGCCTTTCAAGATCCTCAAGAATGAGTTTGAACTTGTTGCTTTCAATTTCAAGTGAGATTAATGGGCATGCAGAGAGCCAACTCCTTAATAATCAACAATCCTTAAGGCTGCATTGCATTCTGGTCTACTGAAGCCACTGTTGGGGGGAAAAACAGAAGTATCTGTCTTTACAAAAATGGTCGACGTATGATGTCAGTATGATGTTGATGCAAAATGGCAGCTCTATAGAAAGAATCTCTCACTGTCTGATGGACCAACACCAAACCCTGACATACATCCTAGAAAAAAAAATCATCACACGTCTATAAATGGCTACTTTTCTGCAAATGGGCGCAGAAATTGAAAGCGAACAGTGTATTTTCCCTTTATGTTAACATTGACAACATTATTGGTGGTGTGGACTTGCTCCTTTTACACTGAACTGGTTCACTGCTTTTCTTTCTAAACGGCTGACATTTATACAAATATTTGTAATAAAATGAAACTGGGAAGGTATTTTGTTGACAGTACAGTCAGGTCCATTTTCATCAGCGTTTCTGTGCTGCACAGTTTTCTACAGCAGTGTGTTCTGTACATCTCAGTGTGAGACTGGGCTTGTGTCCCACTCTCTTGGCAACGCGCTGACCTTTCTCATTAGGCATAAGCAACTTGCATAATCACTGCTGACTTCTATTGACTGGCCTGTCACGCTGCCTATCCGTTTGACTGGAAACCCCGTGAAAAAGTGGCGGCTGCCAAAAAAAAAACAAAAAAAAAACTTCTCCCTCAATGACTTCCCCCCCCCGTCATCTGCAGCAAGATCCGAATCATTTTTCACCGAGTGCACAAAAAACAGACACAGCGTTGGCTTTTCTTATCCTCTGTTGCACCACAGGTTTTCTAGCAACACTGCGTGTCAATATTTATCGAACGTTGGCTGTTTTCCCTTCTGTCCAAATATATATGCACAGTTTGATATGAAATCCTGTCCCTTAATATTGTTTAATGTTGAACTTAATGAGAACCCTTCCTCCCGGTCTACGGCCGCACCTGCGCACTCACATCTTCGGTGTTTTCATTTGCTCACAGCAAGGTTGTGTGAATTTTTAATCGCGTGCAAACAAAATCTGAGGAAAGCTAATTTGAGTTAATGCTTTTCAAGATTGTAATGAATGTTTCATTAAACCTCTTGTTGATTCAAAGGAGGGATCGACAAATTAGTTCCCGCTCTGATGAGAATACACACAGTGTTGAAGACGCTCTGTTTCACCTGACCATCTGATACAATATGTTTGTATACGTGTCTATTTGTAGTGCTTGCTGTGGATCCTGTTAACCTTAAAGAGCCAGGATAACTGCTACCACTCTATGCTAAGCTAAGTAAGCGGCTACAAACATAAGAGTGGCATCAAGCTTCTCATCTAGCTATAAGCAAGAAAGTGAATCAGTGTATTTAATAAACGGTTGAGGTTTCCGTTATGCATTTGACGGACACAAGACAGCCGGAAAGTGTGACCTTCCAGGTGTGAAAAAGTCTGTCCCACCCATAATCAAAATAATTATTAAAAGCAGCTCACCGCCACAGTTTGCAGGCTCGCAGCGATGTCACACGACGCTCAGGCGGAGGCCGTCTGGTCACGGTTGTGATTGACAGCTGGACGGCCTGCTGTGCAGCCTGCAAGAGACACAGAAGGAGGTGCAGAGTTTAGTTTTCTGCACCAGCGTCCCATTCACATTCAGAGCACAGGGTGTGCACTGTACTGAGCAGACAGCAGATTAGGTCCCATCACACACCTCATCATTCACTAACACGCAGCCTCATCTGCCTCCCACTTCTCTCCCCCTCGCCCCTTATATTCCCTTCTTCTTCACTTTCTCCTCGACATCCCTTTTTGCCCTTTTCTCATTTTATTAGTATTAGCCTCGCTCTTTACAGCAGAGAGACACCGTTTTGTCTCCGTACCCTCTTTACTATTCTTCTCCCATGCAAAATCTGCCCAGAACAGATTCAAATTCATCTTATTTAAAACGCACACCAATCCAAAATCCTCTCCATCAATCATTTTAAGACTAAATTAAAGTACATGCATGGGGCATCAGCACACAGAATACAAGCATCCCGTGCACTTGCACTGCAGGCGTGCCAACCCTTACTCCTGGGTGCAGGGTGCCATACATAATACATAATAATACATAATAATGACGACACCTCGTTGTTTCAGAAATGTCCCTCTTCATCACATCTAATCCAAGAGAAAGCACTGCAGAGACAGAGGTGACCCTGATGGCCTGTGATCAATGAGTCAGTCTATTAAGTGATGGTGCTTTGATCAGTGATTCTCAATGACGCTGGATGGCTGTACTTCAGTGATCTCCAAATGGTTCAGTATTGTAACCGTCTGAAGCGAAATGTTATAATCCTCAAGAATGAAAGGAAAGGCATGGTGAAGATCTTTTTTTACGACGCTCACGAGGAGTCCGTCTCTGCGCGGGGAAACACCTCCGGGTGACAGGTTCATCTTTAGCGGGAGCAAATTATGTGCCGGGACAGGGAAGCTCCTGGATGCGCTTAAGAGTGTAGTTCTATGAGCGGTGACACTTCCGGGGCCTGCTGCCAAGGGAAACTCAGTTATCCAGTGATGTCTGCTCCCTTCCCCCCCAACACACACACACACACACACACACACACACACACACACACGGCAGGTTCCAACCTTTCCTGCGAAACCCAAGGGAGAAGAAAAGACAGGAGGGAAGTGGTGACGATGGTGCTATTGACAGAGAAGTGGATGTACACTCTCTCAAGACATTAGCGACAGCATGGTCCATTTGCCCTCACTGTTATTTGCAAAATTTCAAGGTTTGACAATTCTGGATTAGGATGATGTTTTAGTAATTTGCAGAGAGTAATTGCTGAGGTTTGGGAACACGACGACATGCTAAAAAGAGTTAGTTTATTTGGAGGTTAGACCGAAAGTGTGTGTAAACTATGATGGATCTGTTTTTCGGTTTTCGCATTGATCTTCTCTCCCAAATAAGTTTGGCTAACCCGGGTGTCTGTTTCAAATCTGCCTGCTCGTCTTATGGCTCATGTTTCTTGTCTCTTTCAAGGATGTCGCTGTGGTCTGAGGTCTCTGCTTCATGTTACTGATGAGTGGCACGCCTGCGCAAGCGTGGGGACCGTTTTAAATAGTACGCTTTTTCTGTTATTAAACGCAGACCCTTCACTTCAATGCATCAAGACTTTTCTCCCGCGATATATTGCATTTGTGTGCTTTGACATATAGTCATTACCCAGAATTCCAGGCGTTCTGTTGTCAGTTTCACTGTCTCACAGTGTGGATAAGGACAGACGATCTGGGTTCAGCCGCAGCAGGCAGAAGGTAATCAGTGATGTAAATGCCCCTGATAAGCTGCAATCAGGTATCAGCCAGGCGACAGCAGCGTAATGCAACTCAACAGCACCGTTATCAGCAATCAGCTGCAGTCCGAGGCCAAATTAGAATCGACCCCTGACTCTCCACTCTGTTCCTTCAAATCATTCACAGCGTGCAGCTTTCACCTTCTCCAGCCACGAGCGAGAGGGGAAGGTTGATTCTTGTTTGGTGGAACGAAGGAGAACTGAAATACAGACGGCGCTTTAAACTCAACAATGCTGTTAAAAATCACAAATGAGACATATCTTTGTTTAGCTTCTTCACAGTTAGATTCACACTGCTTCAAATCATGCTGCATATGAAGGAAATTACCGGCTCTTATCAACAAATGGCCGCCTCAAAACGCAAGCACTGAAATGAGCATAACGCCAACAAATATATAAATTTATACAATCTAATTCATTGTCCTCCTTTTGGTCATTACAGGATGCATGCTTGGAACACAGCAGCAGGATTGTGGCTATTTTCATTTGGGACAAGCTCGGAAAGAGCCTGAGGGAAGCTATCCCCCCCCACCCCCCCCTTCCTTATGTCCGAACATCCAGCTATAGCTCAAGTCCTGCTGCTGCCTTGGCTGTTTTCCTGTGAGGTTTGTGGCATGCGTTTAGCCCCGCTAATGTAGCTACCTATGTAGGTTAAAGACCCCCCCGTGGTCGACAAAACACACCAGAGCCAGGGGAGACATCTCAAGGTGAACATAGTGTTCAGATCATACACTCTCCCTTCAGAGGTGGCGGCAACAATAAATAGGACAGGGGCAACAATGTCAGAGAGACATATTTCAGCTGTGATTGATTTACTCTGAATGGCACAGCACAAATAAAAAAAATTGAGCATTGACAAATAGTCCAAGACAGAAAGCATATTGGGTGTTCTCCAAAGAGATCATTTGCAAAAAAAAAAAAAAAAAAGCTTAAATTAGATCACTTATTGCAACTGGTCTGGCACCCTGTGTGCATCTCACTCACAAGACTTTCTACAAATATCTGTGAGCACGTGCAGGAAAGTGAGTTTTGCGCCCTGACAGATGGGACCTTTTCCAGTTAAAGCCCCGGTCCTGTCTGCCGTGCTTAGGAATTTGCGGACCCCTTAATTCCTTAAATGAGCCAAGAAATCGATAGGACGACTACGGACCCTTACTTAGTCTAATTATACACATTTATCACCAATCACAGCCTTGGATTTGAACATTGACTGCTGATACTTTGTTGTACTGTAAGACAAAGTGACTACAATCCAGTTCATCGGTAAACTAAGACTCAGCGATGTGATATCAGGATAGAAACTATTTGCGGTGCTCAGGATGAAGATGAGAGAAAACCACCATGAAACCAAAGGGAGAGGATGAAGCCGAGTAGAAGACGAGTGTCTTCTGGATAATCGCACAACATTTCAGATCGTGTGAGACCGGGCAGAGCAGAACGGCACATTTCCTTCACACACTTAAAGCCAGAAAATGCTTTAATCCCAGCAATTACTGTGCAGCGGGAAGATGCAAAGATCTGTCGGCACCAATCTGGAGTCGACTTATTGGGCTTTAGAGGCGAAAGCCAACAATGTGATCCGTGACAGTAGAACTCTTGCTAATACCTAGTTGCTATGAACTAAATCTTAACAAGTGCAGACCTTTTGTTTCAGAAGTGATTAAACCAATTTATACAGGACTGAATTCTGATGATGAATGCTACTGACCATGGGCGGATTATGAGACAATGGGCTTCTGGGCACAGACATGCAAAAGGCCCCACCAGCTCTCCCACATAGGAGTACGATACACCGACGTTATAGTTCTTTAGCCTCTTTTTGTGTCTCTTTGTAGTCGTTACGTATCTTTATGGTTTTGAGTCTCTGCGGTTGTTTTTGTGTCTCTTTGTGGTCATTTTGTGCCTCTTATTCGTTACTTTGAGTCTCTTCCTCTTTGGTTTGTGTCTCTTCGAGTCACATTTTGTAGGCGAAGGACAGTTGGACCCCTGGGCCTGTGCCCAGTAGGCCCATTCAGTAATCCATCCATGCTACTGACACAAAAAAAAAATCATTCAAGCTTGTGCACTACACAATAAAGATTTGAAAGCCAAGGTGCTGCCTCACGTTTTTTCCTCAAATGTGTCCTTTGTCTGGACACACAGACCCTGAATTTGTTTCGACAGCAAGTTCACTGTGGCCTTGAACGTGAAAGAGCAATACGCTGTAAACACGAGAGGAAGAGGACATACTGGATATGGCCAATACTAAACTGTCACAATGAGTAACATTAAATTCACGTAGTGACACTGAAGTCGGCCTGCTTCCTAAGCAAATAAGAACATTCGGGAAACGGACAGAAAAAAAACAAAAAACGAGCAAAGGCAAAACACTTCCCACTTGTCAGGCATCGGAGCAGTTCCCTTCCTCCTAAATCTCCTTATCTCTGCTGAAAGGCAGAGAGAAGGGGGAGAGGGACAAACGGGAGAGGACAGACCGAGCAAAGCAGACAGAGAAAACAGAGACAGCAACACTGAGAGAGGAGGGAGCGGGTCAAATTAACAGCAGAGACTGGAGGTGGATGGAGTGAGACGACTACAAGGAAAGAGGGACGCTGAAGGAGAAAAGATGTTAAATGTCCATGTTGTTACCTTGTTATTGTCCCTGGGTACTGCTCCACTAAGTGCCAAAACTGCTGCATGGCACAGAAGAGGTCTCCGCAGCGTTGGGCTCCAGATAAATAGTCTATTTTTCTTTCAATCGTTTCAATCTGCAAAGATTTTCGTCAAGATGGGAACGGGAAAACAGGCATTTGTTGTAGAGGCAGTAATCAACTTAAATCATTATCACCTGCAAAGAGCAGAGGGAAAACAAAACACCACAAGATGGCAATCACAGTACTCCAAAACAAAGAAACACTATAAACACAGTGATGCACATTACTATGGGAATGGAAAATCAGGCAGATAAAATATCACTTTTGCCACATAATGCATTCACCTATTAAGTTTTAGGATCAAACAATGTTACCAGCTGATATTTCAGGCTGTTTTGAGGGGAATAGTATGCATTTTATACATTTAACACTCGCCATAGTCTGAGGAAGGAGCTTGCAATTGTTGACAGGTAATAAAATATACCTCTGGCGAATGATTTTAAGAGCAACTGAAATAACAGGGTTACATTACTCTGCAGCCAATCTGTTCTCCCAAATGTACCCTTTAACTTCTCAGTGAGCACCAGGGGCGTTTCTAGGATTCAAAGAAAGGGGAGGGGGGAGGCTTAGATGGCAATTGTTTTTGGGGCCCATTTGGGGTCGCAGATATCCATTGTTTCAGACAGTTCATAGATTGGTTCAATCAGAAAGAGTGTGATTTTCATAGTGAAATTTGACAACACAAATATGAACTTTTCTCAAATAAAGAGAGAAATAATGTTCCTGCTTGTAAAGGAAAGACGGATAAACTAGCTTTCATATCCGCGTGAGATAAGATTTTGATCAACATTTACATCTATTTTGTGGTCCGTGTAGTTTTTACATACCAGTGATATATTATGCTCATTTGGACACTATCACTGACATAAAGATGAACTAGTTCAGTGTCAAATATGCCATTAACTGATTATAAACAACAACATTCTATGGGGACTGATATTATTGTTTCGAAATACTAGAGCGATATATTAATGCAAAGAATAGAGAGATGTCGACAGTTATTTCTTGTATTTTTAATTGGCTCGTTCACACTCGCGCTCACTGGAGACAGTTTCCAACAAAATAGCTAGCTAGCTAGCTAGCGTAGTGTTAACATAACCCACTACAAAATTCCCTTAATTTGCCTCAAGTAAACCTAAATGTAAGCAGGTAACAATCGTTAACAACTACAGTTAGCCACATTCTGTAACTAGCTGTACTTACAATTTCACTCCGTGCATCATTTACTTTGAGCTAACGTTAAACTCCTTGGCTATAATTCTGGCTGTCGTTGACGAGAGACGTTACTTGGCAGAGTGAGAAAGCCAGCGCAGCAGCCTCCCCAAGGTCCTAGTGCCCGGGCATATATCGTTCAGTATGATGATTGGCTGTTGGATTGTACTTTGAAGAGAAAACATACAAACCAGAACGCACGCACATATGTAGCATGTTAGAGTTATGAATAACTTGTCCATGTAAGAAACAATAGTTTAATTTAATGACATCACCAAAATAAAAACATTTAAAAAGTTTTTAAAGCCAATAATGCCAAATTATTTGGGGGGGGCTGAAGAACATTTTAGGGGGGCTTAGACTGCTGGACAACTCACTAGAACAAAGCAAGGTGACCCTAGCATGTTTATGTAAGTTCTGAGTTGAAATATAATGTTGTTTTTGAGTTCTACCGACAGTCTGAACAGCCAGTTAGACTCTAACACAGGGTGTACATTTAGCACAGAACTATGTAGGTCAGGTAAGAAGGGAAAAGGCCAGATTCTCATCCGTCCCTCTTCTGGCAAACCTGCTGTCTTTCGTGGACAGAAAACATCGACCACATATTATCAGAGGCATTTCGAGGAACACAGCGAGAGACGCAGAGACCTCTACTCTCCTTCAGAGCCACAGCCATGAGAGGCAGTGAGCAATGCGTCTCTCCTGAGGGAATTATGGGAAATGAACCGGTCTAAAGGCCTAGTATATCCAACGGGACGCAACTTCAGGCATCGCTGCCAAAGTGTCACAACACTGGCAGGCCACAAAACACTGACACGCACAAACAAAGACACACTGCGCAGATGCTACAAAACCACACGAGGAGCATTCAGGCTGTAGTATTTGGCTTGACTTCTTAAAGGTAAAATTTTAATTTTGCAAAATATATCAAATATACATAACTCCATTTGTAGGGTTACTTTTTAGTGACCAGAATTGATGGCGGTACAGGCTGCAAAACAAGACGTCATTGCTCAATAGCTGACTAAAGCAGCTAAGACGGACACATGCATGCACAGGAAACACATGGCTGTAAGCATCATGCATCAAAGCCAGCTGACACTCAGCTGACCAGACCGGTGATGTTTCCCGGTGACGGCTCCTCTCCCTGCCTTTGCCTGGCGCCGGTGCACTGTTGCCATGGGAGATGTTTATGTAAGCCATGCCTAATCCTGTTAACTGTTACTGCGGCTGCTGAGCAGTTCGGCAACGCTGCACTGCAAAAAAAAAAAGAAAATGTCTATCTTAAGTCCCTCCATTGAGTGCTGAGTTTTATTTTTGCCTTGAAACAAGTGAAACAAGCATCCTCATCTCATTTCCTACAGTAGAGGACAACCTAAAGCATCATGGACTATAAACCCACCTGACTGTCTTATCTTCAACCTTCACCACTGTCATAAAAATATAACCTTTCAATGTTTTCATATGATTGCCCTTCAACAATAGGAGCATTATTTAGGTATTCCACCATCTTCTGCAGGAAAGGAACGGCAAGGGAGAGGTCTAAGCCTAATTATCCCGATTAAAAAGCAGAGAGTATGAACGAGTCGTACAAAAGAGGATTATGCAGACATGAAAGAAGAGAGAGCGGGAGAGGAGCGGGGCGACGGAGAAATGGGAGAGCTCATGTAGAAGCTGACGTGGCTGATGAGAAGTCACATATATGCAGTCTACACAGCCTCACAAAGGAGATTGAACAGGGAACCTATGCGTCGCTGGGCTCCTCCCCCCTCCCCCCCATTCTCTCCACTCTCTTTTGCTCCATTAGCTTTATTAGTATCAGTCTCTTGGCTGAGGAATCAGGCTATTGTACAGCTACTTGATCATGAAGGTCAACAAACGATCCATTGTGGGTTTGATTCTGCCCTGCAGTGAGTATTAAGGTTTCCCCAAAGCCATTGGTGGCCCCTACCGAGGGACCGCAGATGTGGATGAGCTCTTAGCTACATCCAGTGCTATAAATATATTGTAAAATAAATGAACCGCAAAGACAATCTATAGTGATTAAATTTAGGCTGAGGTGGATTGTTCGGCATGGCATCTGTCGTTCCACTACTTTGGTCCAGACTGAAATACCTCAACAAATATTAGATGAATGAAGTCATGAAGGAGGATGAACCACTTCATCTTACACCACCAGCACTAAACTAATGACATTTCATTTAGCTTCGGCTGTATATAGTGTTATTATCTAAATGTTTGCATGCTAACCCCTAAACTAAGGTGGTGAAAACATTATACCTGCTAAACGCCCCACAGAATATAGAATGGAAAATACTTTACTGTCCACTTTTTGCGTGCAAAATTTGCTATTAAAAAGAAAAGACGTCATCTATGTCACGCGCCAAAAACAGCAGCTCCTACACTTCCCATAATGCAACACGATAGTCTTTTGTTCGAGCCTCCCTACCTGATAAACACCCGCATTTTTTCAACTCCTTTCTGCTGCTTAAAAAGTGTCCAAGCCCTGATGACGTCACAAGGGGTTTATGTACGCTTCCTCGATACAGAACCTACAATCCAACCATTTCACATGCATGAGTGGAACTCTCCGTGAGGATTAAGCTGATCTTGATAAGCTAACTCTGAGGACTGCCCCTTTAACCTCTCTCAAACACACAAGCATACACACACACACACACACACAGCTCCCCTCACTCCCCACCTCCCGTTTCTGCTGTGTGGCAGCACCGCACAGCAGCCGGGCCTGTAGCCCATTAAACACAGTTTTGTTCTACTCAGCGCGTCATCATCACTCTGATGCATCTGCTGATCGCGCCGCGCAGAGGAACATTAAAACATAAGCTCCGGCGGTCACCGGGGGAGCACAGGGCCTCGGCCTCATCACAAGCCTCACGAACCTCCTCCCTTAACCCTAACCCAGAAACACAACACCATCAGTGCACGCTATACTGCTGTTACACACGCCACGGGCCGGAGAACACCGCGTGACTGCATATTGAACGCTCTGCACCATAAAAAGCAAAACTCAGGACAAAATCTCATCTGAATGCCTTCAGCTTGCAGGACAAGTTTCTCTTTTTGCTGTGCAAACGAAAACACGTACGCGGATTAGCAGTTTTGTGTTTTCGATGAGAGCGATTGCAAAAAGGGCCGTTGACTCCTAACAGCCAGCGCAGCAGCTCAGTCATGTATGACGTTTTTTTCAATCGTAGAGGTCCATGTAACATCACGACTACACGCGCTATGAATCACCTTGTGTCCCGCACCTACTAGTTTAATGGCGAAGCCTGCAGCGGTGAGGAGAAACCTGCTCCCATTAAAGGCCAAAGTGCATTTGACCCTCTTTGAATCAAGTTGGCTAATCTGCCAAATGTCTGGTTTAACACTGACAGACTGGCTGTCCTGGTATTTCTCCCTGATGCCAGGAGCCAGGGGTGCAAAACAAGGTTTAAATCGTACACCGCGCTCATTAGAGGAGAGACGAACCAGCAGCAGTCAACCACTATTTTTGTGCCAGCTCAGCAGTCGCAACAGTGGGGCAGCGAAGTTGAGATGGAAGCCGTGCCATGAAACGGTAGGAGCTTATATCAGAGACCCAGGCATGGACATGCAGCGAAGTTAATAGCGACACATCTTTATTTTGACTTCTTTAAATTAGCTATCAAGATGATAAGATGATATGCACCAGCATCATGTTGTGTGCTACACCTTTTCAGCGCATTAGCTGTAAATTCGACCGATTTCGTGCAAAAACAAAGTTAGAAGAGCATCTGAAACATTGAGCTCTTAGGCCCAACTTAGAAAAAAGACGCGAAAGGGCCTTGAAATTGACCTAAACAGACTCATAAAGAGAGAGAGCACCAATCCTGGCAGCAGCATGATGTGTTTCCTATTAACAACTCATAAGAAAAGTACAATCTTGATATCGGGGAATACCGGGACTTGTGCTTCCACTGTAATATGAACGTAACAAAGCACTTGCAAATCAATTTTCAGCGCCACCTTGCCCGACTCTTCTCTCTCTCTGGGTGACAGTTTGAAGGTAAATTTCCATCTGATACAATTTTCAAAGCATTTAACACTCAAAACACATGCGGCTCTGATGTAAATGGCATTAAACAAAGCTGTCATTGTACACTGTGACACGCCACGTGAGAATGGTGGAGGGGCCTTTTTTTTTTTCGGGGACTAGCTGGTGGATCAGAGCAGCATGGAAGCCAAACGTGTTACATCCTTCCAGACTCATTTAATTCTAAGTGCCATGTATTTTTCCATTCATCTCCCACAAAGGGAACTTTTCTGTTGGGAGATGCGTTTGTGGTGAATCCACTCGGGACAATTCTGCGGTGCAGAGTGCAGCGCTTTAAAATGGAAGGCAAACAGGTGATTTGATTAGTTTGGATCATGATTTTAGGACTACAGCAGCTACTGATCTATTCATATGAATCCCACTTTGTCAGCCATCATATTGGAAGCTGTTATAAATATTTCCTTTCATTGTTTTTGATCAGGGTGATTGAAAGACATCCAGTTTTTATTAAAAGGCAAATATTGTCCTGATATTATTACGTTGATCTAACTCTAATCACTCTGACTCTATAGTAGCTGAGTGTGAATCTTATCCCTATGTGAGAGTCTTGAGATATTTATCGCGGTATGTTTTGTAATGTAATCAGTATATGTGCTTTCCTATGCATTATTGAGATGAAATAAATATTTATGATACAGTCGTGGTGGCACACTTTTGCCTTTTGTTACTTGAAGAAATCATGCACATTCAGTATGACCCACATACTGCTGGTAAGGTCTCACTGTCTAATATGCACCTCTCGCCGCCTATCACTCTTCATGCATGGACAGACGCAGATATGCACGCGCAACACACACACACACACACACATTCTGCAGCGTCAGTTTCCGTGTTTTCAGGCCTACCGGAGGGTTTGACATTGTACCGTTGAAGAGTGTGTGATATGAGGAGCGACCTGAGTGTGCGGAGGGTAAACGGAGTGACTCCCCGGGGGGGCAGCTTGTTCTCTCCAGCCCTCTTTTAGAGTTCAGACAAGTCCCACGATGCTGGGAGATTAATGAAGCTGCACTGACACCGTGATCCCTACAGGATATACACACACAGTCACAGGCGTACATGCACACACACTATCCATTTCACCTTATGACAGTTTTCATGTACCTGCGCTGATATGAGCTTTACACGATTCAGGTGCACACGCTCGACAAATATTCTCACAAACAGACCTGCACTCACGTACGTCAAGTAAGTACGTCTCATAGTGTGATTTACTTTTCCATCATGTCTTGTAACCCCATCAGAGAATTCTAGCTCCAATTTAAAAAGCTAATATCTAGGATGGGTTTTCAATGGCACCTTGCTTGTCATTTCAGCGTTATGTTGTAAATAATAAAGGATTTGAGTCGTCATCTAATAAGAAGCTCAGATGAAACAGGCTTGTGTTCATCTCCATCCTCCAGGCTGGCAGTGATACAAAGCAAAGCTGCACCAGAGCTCGGGAGAGTGGAGAGGATGTCGCATTAACACGCGGACTAATCTCACACCTGCAGTCAGGCCGGACCGTCTCACATACTGCAGCACTGCCTCCGTGTGGTCACACGTGGGTACTGCAATAATGCAGCTACAGAGGCAAGAAAAAGAGGAAATCAAATGATTTAGGGCCAACAATTGCCAAAACACTTCTACTATGAGTGCAAGAGCACCGTGCGGTTGGCTCGGTGGTTGTCATACTTAAGAGGCACGCTCACCCTGAGAGCTGCGTGATACATGCACCCATAGCAGCAGCAGATGGACAATACGCAAAAAAGTCATTATGACAGATGGGGGGGGGGGGGGGGGGGCAAACACCAGCATGACCTCGTGCTCCTTGATGGTGAAGGCGTCGCACAGGAGCTCACAGGAACGTTTTCTCTGAATAAGACAAGTCCCAGGAAAGACATCTGGACATTCCGTCCAGATGTTGATTATATATGTTGTTTGTATCATATCTTATTCATCTACAGACTTCATCCATTAGTTAAAATGGAAGGAATATGCAATCTATAAAAATAAAAAAAGCAGTTTCTATATTCCTGTTGAAATAGGTTACCTGGCAACTATCAGAATAATACCCATAGAGGTACTTATGGCTCAGCGCAAAAAAACAGCAGGACATGAATTACAGGTACATTATATTTTTCCTTCCTTAATTACATGACGACCACGGTGCTTGGCTGCCTGACTACTAGAATTACCATCCCTATGAATATTTTGGGAGACAATGTTTCTTCTAGTTTGTTGGATCTTGAAGTGCATTCGTGTCAAATCAAAAACCCCCGTGATGTAACATTTCCACCAAGGTGGACAATCAAGTCAATCTGTTCTAGCAAGCACTGAACAATGGAGCTGAACAAAGGGTAATCATTTAAACGCACAGCTGCCAGTCTCGACTAGGCTGCTGAAAGACATTTTAATGACTGCCTTTATTCACCACATGTCACGTTTCAAAAATCAGGCACATGCAGAAAAATGTGTTGATGCTTTTGTTACGTCGAGACGAGATTACTGCAATTCCTTATTATCAGGCTGCTCTAATAAATCTCTTAAATCTCTCCAATTGAGCCAGAATACATGCTGCACGTGTACGAACAAAAACTAAGAAAAGAGATCATATAACTCCTGTATTCTCTGCACCGGCTCCTTGTAAAATCACAAATTGAATCTAAAATCCTTCTCGACTTCAAAGCCCTAATTAGACATGCGCCGTCATATCATGAGGAGCTTCCTACACACTGAGCTCCTCTTCTGCCAACTACTCTAAATATATGAATCATTTGTCCTATGCATTACACATTACATGTCTGTCCATCCTGGGAGAGATGCTGCTCTATAAGCTTTCTTCCTTTTATTTATTTTTCTCCCCATTAAAGGTTATTTTTTCATATGTTGTTCAGATTGTAAAGCCCTCTGAGGCTAATTTGTGACTTGTGATCTTGAGCTATACAAAATAAATAAATTTGAAGATATATATATATATATATTTAAATATTTATATATATAAAATATAATTTAGAATATTTATATATATAAAATATATATTTAGAATATTTATATATATAAAGAAATATATATATATATATATATATTTTTTTTTTTATTAATTTAATAAACCACCATAAAGTCGTCAAGTTAAGTCAAGTTGAAAATCTGTCTGCTTGTCATTCTACTTGTGTGTAGTTTTCATTGGAGATATATGTATGTGTGAATAGTTACAAAGTGAATTCACTGATTCATAATGTGCTTTATAAGATACTTATTTAGGATTTGTACGTGTTCCACATTTGCCAGTGGTCTTGGTGTCTTCGTACATGAATCCACCCGATATGAAATATCAACTCATATTTTTTCCTTTCTGAAAAAGGACGAAGGAAAGAATAAATAGTATTGGTCTTTGAGCAGTAACAAGGCAACGCTGTGGACACAAGGGGACTTCCCAAAACCAAACACAGACCACATCTCCCACCGAAGCAGCTTCAACTTTAAACAGCGACTGAAATTTATTTGAATTAAATAAAGTCTTGTACATTTCACAGCTATAGGGGCCTACATAGTAAGCAAAACAAAGTTTACTCTTTGTCCATGTGCAGAACTACACCACAGGGTAGTTCAGTCCGCCGTTGTGTGAATAAAGGTGAGGGGGACGCGGCCGGTGGAGAGACGAGGGCCAAAAGCCAGAGAAGTGACTCCTCAAGAGGAAAAAGAAAAAGTCCTTCAGGAAGCACTTTCATGCTGATTCCTTCCAAAGTTACACATCCAACGATTAATAAAAAGTTACAGTCTGCAAAACATTTCACCGTATCATCATGCGTTAAAGGCAGATAGCTGAAGTTCTTTGTAATCGACACAGAGACTGGATTCGTTATACTTTAGCGATATTGTATGGTAAACTTCTTTCCCTTCCCCCGAAAAGTCGTCATTTCACGTTTTGTAATGGAACTTTTTAGTGACTGATATCATCCTAATCTACTTTGGAGACGTCTCTTGTCGAATGCTGTGGCGTCCCCGTCCTGGAGCGTCGCTCTCAGCCCGCCGCAGACTTACGACAGCACGGCCTGGGAGGTCTTGATGCCGGCCATGTTGTCCACACTGACAGACCTCTTCATCGTGGACTTGCACAGGTCCTTGTACTTGTCCTCGCACAGCCTGGAGATGGCCTACAGACAAAACCATGAACACTGTTACTACCTGACCCACAAAAACAAGGAGAGACGTTTTCACATGCGGCGTGAACGCGGCGTACTCGCCTCCAGTTTTTGGGCCCGCTTGTTGCTCAGCGGCTCCAGAGGGAAACTGAGGTTGTTGTCGTCCGCCAGCGAGCGCAGGTCAAAGTAATACTTGGCGTAGACGCTTCCCGGGACGTTGATGTTGAACTGGAGCAGCTCCAGGAAGTGACGCTCCATCTCGTTCCTGCAGGGGGGGGGGGGGAACAAATCCGTAGAATCGGGGTTCAACATATTGGGCTGCGACGCGTCTACTCAGCTGGTTTTAGCTCAAAGAACAGCGCGGCGACACTCACATGTCCTCCACCGTCATCTCTTTGAGGATCTGGCAGTAGTCGACGTTCCACACAGCCTGGTCGTCCCACACCTTGGAGGCCAGCAGGATGGCACCGAGGACAATTCGCTTCCAGTTACAAGGACAGATGTCCATCTCCGCATACGTCAACAGCCTTTCCAGGTATACCTGACAACCCAAATGCAGGTTTTACACAGGACACACACACACGCACACGCACACGCACAGCAGTGATAGAGACAAGAGGGTCTCAACCCGTCGTCGTGAACTTACCAGAGTGACGATGGCGCACTCGGCCGTGAGCTGCGCCGAGCTGAAGAGCGTCCGTATGAAGCGGTAGATGAGTTTGTGTTCCGGGTCGACCACAGAGTAGTCATCTGGAACCTTCTCTCTCTGTCGGGCAGAAAGGGGGGGGGGGGGGGGGGGGGGGGTCATCGGCGTTATGGAATGGGCACAGAGCGAACAGTAAACGCGGCTACTTCGTGCGGTGAAAGGACCGAAACTCACCGACAGAGGGTGCTTCTTCTCGTCGAAGATGTCCACCGAGCGGTTTGAATCTCTGCAGGAGCAGAACATTAAGGAGCCAGCTGTTAAACGTGCAAGACTATCAGAGTTCTCTCACACTGCACAAAAACCCGGAGGAACACAGAAATGTGGAAAACAGGACAACAATTTGTGAGGTCAAATCTACAACATTTCAAAGGTTTCCTACCTGTTTTTGATGTGATAGTATATGGCCAATGTGACGCTGGAACAAAGAGAAACCGACACAGACGATGTGATTTTAACGGGCTGACATGTAGAGATCACGTCTGCTGTGAAGGAGGATCTTGAGGTCCGCAGTTCACATGACCGTAACCTGCTAAAAGGAGTCACTCACCATTTGATGGTGCTCTTGAGGTTGGGCTGGCTGACTGTGCTGTCATCGAGGAATATTGTTGAGCAGGAACTGTACTTTTTGGTCAGGAGCCCTGGGGACATCTGCTACAAAGAGACATATAATAATAATAATAATAATAATAATAATAATAATAATAATAATAACGCACATGACTGGAGAGACGCCGAGCGTCTAAATATAACATTTATGGATCCAGTTTGTTGTGTGTGTGTGTGTGTGTGTGTGTGTGTGTGTGTGTGTGTGCATCTTTGTCACTTACATGATTCAAGTAGTTGCTTTTCCTTTTCTCACGCACTGAAATGGGGAGAGAGAGAGAGAGAGAGAGAGAGAGAGAGAGAGAGAGAGAGAGAGAGAGAGAGAGAGAGAGAGAAAAAGAGTTTTAGGAGATTCAGAGAGAAATAAAAAAAAGCATCTTTATCAGAGAAACACTGACCGTCTGTCTGCGACTTGTTGAGGAAGAGAGTGCTGGCTCTGGGGTGGTCTGATGGGTTGGACTCTTGGGCCAGTTCTGTAATATGCAAATATGAAAGTGAAAAGGGGGGCGGAGCATTTTTAGAGGAGTCAAGTGGAGACTCTTGGGTCGTATCTATATAGAATGTGTTCGTCTCCATAATGTCAAATGTCTCCCTCACGCACCGTCTGGGAGCTCCCTGTCGCTGATGTGCTGCAGGTAGGTCCCGGTGTCCTCGCTCACGTCCTCCGCGGTGGTGATGGGACACTCGTCCAGCTCCACCTCCCTCCTCCTGTGGATTTTGGGACTCTCTCCGGGAGAGATGCAGCAAGACACCGAACCTCCCATCGTTGTTGACCTATAACAGTCGTGCTGCAGCCATAAAACTAATGACAACACCGGGGCAACTTAATAGCACCAGAGTAAATGCGGATCCGTCTGCGTCTGGTTTCAGATGCGCTTGAGAGTAGAGTGCGATCTATGTCATGACAGCCAACCGGGTGTCTGCGGTATGTGCAGGACAGCTGACATATTCAGGGCGTGTGCGCAGCATAGCACTCGTGCACGTAAAATACGAATAACACGCGTCGGGCTGAATACTTCCGCACGGTGAATATGTAATATCAACTCTTTTCACGGAACAAGAGGCTAACAATACAAAGTCACGAGCTCCTCTAGCTCCCTCCACGCTAGCTTCCGCACCTCAATCCATTCTTGGCTCTTCGGCGGCATGGCTCAGTCCATTTCCACTGCGGTTGAAGTCTTTTGTCACAATTGAAGGCTCTCGTGCAAATTCCCGAACCGGAAACAACTCGACGTGCAACTAAGGAAGCGCAAAGGTAGCGTGTACGGGATTTATACACAGATAGCCAGCACTAGCTTTCATATCGTCGCATTTACGGGAGACACGTCTTGGTTGTCAAATCCACCGAAGAAGTTAAGTTCAGAGGTAACTTCCGGCTGTTGCTTTTCAAAATAAATGTCCTCATTGTGGATTTGTATGGCGTTGTTATGAACACAGAGTAGAATGTCAAGCTGCTAGCAATTATATATTATATATATAATAATGTAAATAGATCAACACATTATATGGACATTATGCCTATACAAAACATGATTAGTAATCAAAATGAAATCAAAATCTGAAAATATAATTAAACTGCAACTGTTCAGCTTGAATTTATGCAAATTAAAATAAAAATAAAAAGATGATCACAGATGGTATTTAATACTAAACAATTACAGAAAATGTCAGACTTGTGAAAATAAAATCACAATTCTGATAAACAAAATCAAAGTGACAACAAACAAATCTGTATTTTCTCAAAAGAAATCTGTATTTTCTGACTTTATTAGTTTTTTTCTGTAATTATTTTATAATTTCAACTTTATTTCATCCTCATTTATTTGTTCCATAATAGTTAATTTATCTGCTTTTATTATTATTATTATTATTATTATTATTATTATTTATGATTTAAATTAACCGGAAGCTCTACTGCTGCTGTGTGTTGTGAGCTTTACACATCTGGTGGGCTTTCATCTGCAGGTACCGCCCCCTCAATTATTAAGAAAATATAGGCGTTGAGGACAACCTTCTTAGGCCACGCCCACCATGAATCCAGACGTTCCTATTGGTCACCTTTGAGCCAAGCTGTTACATAATTGGATGAAACTGCTCAATGACGTGTCAAGAGTATACAGTTAAATGTTAGATATTAACAAACTCAGTTTGACTCTTCGAAATGGCGTTACTGACGACCTTCTGCCTCACCAAAACTTGCTTTATGGGGGCGGGTTTGGTGTGGGGAGTCCTTTAACCACACGGTTGGCGGGTCGATCCCCGGCTCCTAATGTCTGCATGTCGAAGCGTCCTTGCTGTCATACACATGAATGACAAACAAAAATAGAAATTTACTTATTAATCTGTAACGTATATAATTACAGGTGTCAGGTACAGGTCAAGTTGAATAATGATAATTACAGGTAACTACAGGTTAAATGACGTCGCAGACATCCGTATAAATCTGTATTATTAGATATAGTATTTATATCTCTGAGCATGCGTAGTCACGGTGGCCGAGAGGTTAAGGCGTTGGACTCGAAATCCAATGGGGTTTCCCCGCACAGGTTCGAATCCTGTTCGTGACGTGTTTTGGTTTTTGCTTTACGTGGGAAGTATTGATTTTACTGACAACGTGGCACCATATATGTATAACAGACAGTTTTATAATGACGCTAAGCACCCCAAATAACACCGTTGTCACTGGGTGAATGGGATATACAGATTAATTAAAGCATTTCCAAATATATTTATTCATCAAAAAATTGTGGTCGTCATACATTAGTACCTCTCGCAGATTGCAGCACCGTCACATAACTGCATTTATTTCACAATACCTTTACAGCAATGTGCATGTACAGAAAAAAAGGAATGACACTTGTTTGTTGTTTTTATTTTAATTAACTTGCACTGTAACCATATCTAACAATCCAAGGAGTCAATGTTTAGGCCTCATATTTTGTTGGTGAGAATAAGATTGCCATAGTGGGACAAAATAGACAGTGACATACAATGTACATACTGCTCAGATTACACACACACACACACACACACACTGCTTTAATGCACACCAACATCCACTTTCCAAATATTCACTCTACAAAATAAATACACAATGAATAAATACGTCAACGCTTGCATGTCAGACGAGTTGAATGACAAGGATGCGTTCAGTAACACTCCATCCCTAAATCTGACTGAGCAGTGGTGCAACGCTTCCCTGTGCTTTGCATCTTCCTTTAATAGTAGCAGTGATTATCAAAGTCAAGAGCACACATCGGTGTGCTTGCAGAGAAGCTTCCTTGAACACGACAAACCTCTCTGATCAGCATGCTGATCTTGTGTCCTCCTGTTCTCTACCTCCGGCCTGCAAGTATACGTTTCCACCACGTAGAGGTAGGGTGTTGCGGTAAATATCGTCCTCTGGTCATTTTGTGACCCGTGCTTTAGCTCCCTGGTAACTTGCTTCTTCATGCTCAGGACGTCTCCCTCCTCACAGCGGGAGGTGAAGGGAGGTGCAGCCTCGGGTGTCCCGTTCTCCCTTTTCGTGCTTCAGTAGCGCCCCCTGTAATTCGTCCGGGACATGGTGAGCGGCAGAGACACGGAGGAGAGGGAGGAGACCTCCCAGTAGAGGGAGCGGGAGAGGAAGAGCTGGTAGAGGACCACCATGGAGATGGACTGGCAGAGGATCACACCGACAGTCACCATCTAGGGAGGGGGGGGGAGAGAGAGAGAGAGAAACTAGAAAGTGAAAACTGAAATATTGAAGAATAAAGATAACTTTTCGCGTGCGAACCTTCTCCCTCTGGTGCTCGTTGAAGACGGCCGACAGGAGGAAGAGGACGGGATGACAGAGGAACCACAGGAAGCATCCCTGCAGAGGACACAAGGAAACAAGGAAGACCGCGTGACCACCCGGAGAACTGCGAGGCTGAGGATTAGCGTGATCTGTTGATCGGTACCTTGGCGAAGCAGAGGTAGAAGTCTCTCTTCAGGGTGCTCCTCTCGGTGGAGATGATCTGGTAGAGGACAGAGGCCAGCAGCAGGGCCAGGCCCACCCTCAGAGCGATGAGGAGGAGGCCCGCAACACTCTGCTGGACGTGGTAGCTGTGGTGTTGGCTCTCTGATTCCGAGTACTGCTCCCACAGCAGCAACGCTCCCTAAAACGAGGACAGTTTCACTCTCAATAGCTCTGCCGATGACGTATTTATGTGAAAACCACACGTAGGCTTCTCTTACTAAAATCAACCTACCTGTACGACGCCTCCACCGACAGCGACAGCCGTTGAAGCCGGAGTCTGCTCCCACTGCAGAGGTCTGGACTGAGGCTTCCTGCCGCGGCTCAGAGTCCAGCCCACACACAGGCTCAGCAGCATGTACAGCATGGACACCTGGGACACCATATCCCAGACTGCACAGGGAAACAGGAAATGGAAAAGAACGGGGCAAACCCCCACGGCAATTCATTTCGTGTCCGTTTACAAACTAATCTGAAATTAAAAAAGACAGCTGCGTTAACAAAATCGAGCTTAAAAAGCATTTACAAACACACACGAGACGTATTTAAGAGAGAGGAACATACACTCTGCCAGGCTGCCCATCAGAGGAATACCAGTCCCATCTCTGGAATACCTGTAAAACACATTAGGACACATAAGAAACTCTGTTATTGAACTGGTCACAAAACCGGTGTGCGTATATTTTAATTGTATAATATCGACTGCATGGACTCCACCTGGCCAAGTGGATGTAGCTGCAGAGAGCGGAGCAGCCCTGTAAGGCCAGCGCCGTGGTCAGCACTTTGAGGACCGTGTGCATGGGACCCCCTTTCCTCAGAGCCTGGTACAGAGGCTGGCAGTAGATGCAGCAGGCTATGAAGTAGGCCAGCAGCAGCAGGAAGTAGAAGCCATGGAGACCTGGGGAGCGAGACAACACAACGAGTCACATTTTGTCCCACATGAATGATGCAGATCACTCAGGGCCCAATCCCTACATCTTCCAAAACACTCTGAGTATCAAAGATCTGACATGAGGTAAAACCATTACGCACTTTCAACCACTTAAATATTTAACAACTTTTTATTAGCTCCACGCACACACAAAGCAGTGGATGTGGACGACTGCGTATAGTCGGGAAATAGGTGGAAAGAACTCTCAATTCAAGCGGATTTGGGATTCCCTACTTTGTTGCATTAATAATGAAATATGAAATGTCCCAATATCTCTGACCTGCCTCCTCTGCGCTGAAGTGCTCCAGAGGATTTCCAGCCGAGTCGGGGTTGAGCATCAAGAGAGTAAAACTGAGATCAGCGTGGTGAGGAATCACTGCACCTCCCTGGACACACGGACAGGAAACAGAGAAGAAGAACTCAGGTTGTATGTCCATGTATGTGTTTGTGAAGGTGGGGATTAAGACGGTGTTACCTGACAGGTGTATCTGTCAGCATACAGGGCCTGCCAGGTGGTAGGGGACGACTGACGAGGGATCGACTGGTTGTGCTCGTCTTCGCGGAGAGAAACTGAGGACAGGAGGACAGACACGGTGAGCGCGTGGAGGAATCACAACACGCCCCTCTGTGTTGAGTGAACGCTGGTTCTTACTGGTGAATTGGGCTTTGGCGAGCCTCTCGGGGCAGCTGAGGTTGTCCAGGTCCGAGTCCATGTCCTGATACAGCAGCAATCTGGACTCCTTCTCCGTAGCCAGAGCGGAGTTGTCCAGCCTGCACACCAACAGACCGTGATCCCCTACAGAGGGACAGAAACGGGACGTGGGTCAGCATTTCAACACTTTAAAAAAACAGATTCCTGCAGTAAGTATCCAGGGCCAGACACACCAGGTCAACGAGGCCTGTAGCTGACCTCTGACCTCACTCTTGAGCAGACAGGGAAGCACATCTGGAGCCCACAAAAAAGTGTCCTGCAGCAAGAAAGTCCAACACAATAACAACTCTGATACTGCAGGAACAAATTAACTGGAACAGAGAAAGACGAGTAAAAGCGACGTTAACCATCAGTCAGTGCAGATGTTATATGTGCGTCGTTACATCTGCATCTTTAACGTTACCTTGGTACATGAATTTAGTGATGAACTGGCCGTTCTGCTGTCTCGCGGCTTCGCTCTTAAAAACTCCCGTCACACTTTTCCCAAAAGCCTCCGAAGTGAGCAGCACTGCGACCACGAGTGTGGCTAATGCACGCGACATTTTTCACGTTATCGACAAATAAACGCCAGCTCATGAATTCAATGAAGCCACGAAGCCAGAAGTGAACGAGCTGCGTCAAGTTACCCAGGATGAGACCGGAAATTGGGTGTTTCTGCACACAAAATAAAAGCTCATATACGTCTCACTTTGTGGACTATTAGAATAATAAAAACAATGTATGGTGTGTACAGTGACATGGACCAATTTTTCGGAATTTAATAAAAATTAGGGATACAATTAAAGATGATAGGTTGTAATAATATACCACCGAATTGCAAACTAATAGCACTGTAGTTCAGTATATGTCAGGTTTTAACCAGTAATACGTGACTTGTAATCAAAACTACGCAACCCTTCGAAAAACACCTATTCATTTTGACCAAAATGTTACCAAAGCACTTTTATTTTGAAAATATTTTCCAAGTGTTGCATATCCCTTGTAACTCACTGGACACTGGTGACAGGTTGATTGATTTGCAATTCACCCAATCAAACAGCGCAAATTCCTCTCTCGTCAGATAGGACAACCAATCAGAGAGTAGAAACTAGTCTGGACGCGTAAAATATCCCGCCTCCTTTTCAACGTGTCAACACTGCCGTAAAACGACAAGTGACTGTCGCAAACCACACAACGCATCTAGTGTACTGAGGCAAATAGAGAAACGTCTCTGCTCCCCGTTAGCTAGCAGGCGCTATAACGAAATATGAAAACGATTAATATGTCGTTATGTCTGTAGGAGACTGTAATATGAATATGAAAGATGGACTTCAACAGGACTGTTCTGGTGACTGGAGGCTCTGGATTCATGTGAGTTTATTTATGCATATTACACCATTACGTTCATATCACTGGTGCATTAACATGTAAGCAGCAGTTTCATGTTGTAGCTGGCAGTGGTGGAGCTGATGCTGCCTACTTCATATTATACTGGCTGGTTTTATTTACTGTTTAACAATACATTTCATGTATGATCAGCAGTGTGCAGCATTTGCAATGTATGTGTTTTTAAGTATATTTTAACCTGTCAAATAAAAGTACAACTTTTGCCAATTAGAAGTATAAAGCAGGAGGTAATTAAAATACTCAAGCACAGTATAAGTACCTCTTAATTACAGTGTTTGATTCTCTCTCTCTCTCTCTCTCTCTCTCTCTCTCCAGTGGCTCCCATCTTGTGTGTTCGCTGGTCAACAGACACCCTGACTGGAGGATCATAAACCTGGATAACGTGAGTCTTCACACTGTCCTTGAGTGGACACATAGCTGCACATATCTCAGTACGTGTGTGTGTGTGTGTGTGTGTGTGTGTGTGTGTGTGTACTGTAGCATTTCTCTGTCTGATCTCCTCCAGTTGGATTACTGCTGCAGCCCCAGGAGTCTGGAGAGCGTTGAAGACAGAGCAAACTACACCTTCATCAGGGTGAGCCGTTAGTGCTATAAAACTAGAGATGCTCATGTTCACAGTGACATTGGTACTTTCACCATAACTAGTAGGTCTCACTATTTAAATCTCCTCTCTTCAACAGGGAGATGTGTGTGACTCACAGCTGGTGAATCACATCTTCAACACAGAAAACATCGACGTGATCTTTCACCTGGCGGCCAAAACGCATGTCGGTGAGCAGCAGCTGTTCAAACTGAGGTTCCACTCGTCTAAACATTGTACAGTTGTGTTAATAAGCTTCCTGTTTTTTATTTGTGCTTCCCCTCGCTCAGAGTCGTCGTTTGAAACCCCGTCTGTTTTCCAGCATGTCAACGTCGACGGGACCAGAGCTTTACTGGGAGCCGCCCATCAGGCCCGACACCAGCCTCAGCGATTCGTCTACGTCAGCACTGACGAGGTGTACGGAGCCAGTCTGGACCAGGTCGGTGGACTGATGGATGTTTGGACTTTATGGTTTTTGAGTCATTTAGGGACTAGAATACCTATGATGTGTGCAGGTGTTTGATGAGAGCAGTCCAGTGAGGCCCTCCAACCCATATTCTGCCACGAAAGCAGCTGCAGAGTACCAGGTCCGATCCTACTGGGACAAATATAAGGTACACACACACACACACACACACACACATTAATCCAGGTTGTGTTCCTCACAGTTCTGTGTTTGTGAAATACTGCTCTGTGTATTTATTAAGTTTCCCATCATCATCACGAGGAGCAACAACATCTACGGGCCCAGACAGTTCACAGAGAAGGTACGGCGCAAATGGGCCCTTTATTTACAGTGGGAATCATGTAATGACATTCTAAAACCAACAGTCCTCTCGGTCTTCCAGGTCATTCCGAGGTTTCTCACCCTCTTGCAAATGAACAAGAAATGGTAGGTTTGTTTGAACTTTATTTTGAAAAGGTTTCACTGACAGAAAAACTAAGCCCAGTTAATCTCGTTCCATAAGCACCGTCCAGGGAACCCTCCCAAAATCGCGCCATTTCCTGTTTGTCGACGACGCCATCAGCGCCCTCCTGCTGGTTCTGGAGAAAGGCATTGTGGGAGAAATCTACAATGTGGGAACAAGCTGCGAGATTCCCATCGTGCAACTGGCCAGGGAACTTGTTAAGATGGTGGGAACCGTTCTGCTCATTGAAACATAGAGCAAATGTCCAGAAAACTCAAGTGTCCGTTTCTTTAGGTCAAGAATGTGCCGGACTCCGAGGTGAACGATTGGCTCGAGTTTGTGCCCGACAGGCGAGTATTAAGAAACATTACGTTTCGAGACTCGATCGGGACGGTGATCTAATTGACTTTTGACATCTGCTCCCGTAGGCCGCGAGTTGACCTGCGCTACCCAATCACATGTGAGAAGCTGCAGCAGCTGGGCTGGAGAGAGGAGGTGTCCTGGGCTGAAGGCATCAGACAGACCGGTACAGAGACACAGTTTGGCAGACGAAGAGAGACAGACAGACAGAGACAGAGAGAGAGAGAGAGAAACACACGCAGAGAGAGCGAGACAAACAGAGACACACACGCAGAGACAGACAGAGAGACAGATGAGACACAAATGGAGAGAGACAGACAGAGACAGACGAAGAGAGCCAAACGGAGAGAGGCAGAGACAGATAGAGAGACACACAGACGATAAAGCCAGTACATTGAAGCCCTAATCCACATAAGGTGCATGTTTCAGCCCAGATTAGGAGAAGTTCTCGTGATGGTTCCCTCTCAACAAGACTAACTCAACTTCTGTGTTCTGTGTCTTTTAGTCAAATGGTACCAAGACAACCCAGACTTCTGGTTCAACGCGAGAAAGGACCAAGAACAGATCAGAAGCGGGCTGGAACAAGACAGCAGCGCTGTGCAGAGCGGATGATTCTTCTTAACTGTATCTCACCGGTTGTTGGACCAACAGGAAGGCAGAGCCTCTCTTCAACCAAAGCATTTCAACTGGAAATGATGCACTTTATAATATGACTGACTGATTCAGCTGATGTGACAGATCCTGAATGTATGATGACATTTGTGACTGAACTTCTCATTTCTTTCCTTCTCAGTTTAACTTGAGCATGTAGCTCTTAAATCCAAAGACCAAAGATGATATTAACGCAGTTCCTCATGGAGGGAACTGTAGCCAAGTCAAATCATTCCTTTTATACACGGTTTTCTCAGAATTCTGTATTTAACTGCAATAAACTTGATTATTTAATAACTTACGGTGCTTTTCATTTAAAATCCTACACTTTTAAAAAGACAGAAAAAAAAAGTCAACACAGTGTTTACATTTGCAAATCCAAACCTTTATTTGTGGTAAAATCAGAATAGATGCACAGTTTCTTTTTTTTTTTTCTTTTCTTCGTGCAGTGCTCCTCTTCGTGCACATCTGCTAAACTAATACATAAAGCAAATACTAACTACCAGGCTGGAGGTGCTGCGTGTTCACATCGAGGGGTCTGACCAGTCAGCAATGGAGACAACACCGGGCTTTATCTCACTTCAATTCAGTCACTAAACAGCAATCAGTCCTAAATACAACTACATAATAACCCTCTAAAGTTTATTGAATTGAAAGTAAAAGAAAGCTGCAAAGTATTGCGTTTGTTTGGTGTCCCCACTTTGTTCCCCAGAATGCCTTTGGTCATAAACTAGAGACGAGCCGTGAGCTTATTGTTGCCAAAATGCTTTGATGTGCTTACAAAAAGGTGTGATAACTCCACTACGCACCACATCCGTCTCACTGATTGTGGCTGTGCTGGCGCCGCATTGCATTCTGGTCCGTTGAGGCTACCGTTACTGGACAGTGGATGTGTCCCTGTGTAATATGTTCTATGGATCGGCTACAGGCGGCAATAAAAACACGTAAAAGACACCTGGATGGACGTCATCAGGTGATCTCTCCCCTCCCCCCCTCCCCCTCCATTCCTGATTGGCCAGCAGCTCCCACACATGAGCATTACACACACACGGGCGCCTGAAAATATGCAAATCACAACAACATAGCAATAGAACCACAGTTAATTCTGTGTTATGAAGACTTTAAAGATCACCACTTGCCAGACATTCACAACAAGGGTATTTAACGGGAAGGAAAAGTGTAAAGACTCAAATGAACAAAACAAAACAAACATCTGACTTGGAGAGAATCTGGACACTTGTTTTTTGTACTGCATGTTTTTTTTTTTACAAAATGGTCTTTGATCATAACGTTTTGTTAATTTTATTTTATTTATTTTTTTTAATCCAAACCTTGGCATATATGGTGGTATTGTCTCAAATTTTGTCTGCCAATTAAAAAATGGCTGTTTATGGTTGATTTTCTTTATTTGCAATGGAAACCTGTCGCACAAACAGGTTTATGGATCTGATACTGAGTCCAATGTGACTTTAAAGGTAACCCGTGTAGGACCTTTCTCCTTATATGTCAAACGCATCACCTGTAACTAGCTGTCAGGGCTTCACTCTGCTAAAGGATTCTCTTATTACATCTCATGTTGTTGGAGCGGACACGGTACATGCTACCTTTAAAACAAAATGTTTCTACCGAGAAAGGATTGGAGGACTACTGCTACCTTGTAAGAGAACTTTCAGAGGAATTCAGGGTCCATGATTGCTTTGACATAGGTTTAAACCGTCGGGTCTGGTTACACACGAAAAGATGTTCACGCAGCACGAGTTGCTTTGTATTGGCTGCATCGGTCTGACAGACATGATTTGAACGGGTTTTGGCACCGGTGACAGACTTCGGGATGTTTTGCGGTGACACATTTTAGGAGAAATCCCTACACGCTGCGTCTTTAACATTAAAAAGCTCACACTACCCCAGAAAAATAGAAATTTTCACTCATACCAATGACATTCAACATTCAAGTGCCAGTGTTTTTGTTTACTGTCTTTTGGTCAAGTCACTTTGTAAAATATCAACTTTTGTATTAGGCTTATAAAAATAAATATTTCTCAAAAATGCTTGATAAATTACACAAACTAGCAGCGAAAGTAGACTCGAGAACTCTGTGCAAACAGCTGATTCCTATGTTTGCTGTTAACTACAACTCCACCTGGTCCCAAAAAAAAAACAAAAAACGGTTTCATATCTGGAAGAACCTTTCTATACAACACACACACACTCACACACTCACTCACACTCTCACACACACACCAACTGTGGAGAAACCTCTCTTTTTGACCTGGCTGCGCTACACTTCAAACACTCTCACTCACTCCTTCACGCCTCTCTGAGGTTTTTGAAGTACTTGTACTACAGAAGACTTTAGTTGAACATCAAACTAAGCAACCAAAGTATTTTATCTGTGAAACTCGATGGGCTTTCTACGACAGAGGGGCCTGCAGGCCGCAGCAATGGGAGCATAGCACCAGTAGTTGTTCACCGACGATCAGAGCACTCCTGCTGGAAGGTCGGTCACCGCCGTGGTCATGCTGTCTGCAGTGTGACCAACTACCAACTCCATTAGGGCTGGGTATCACCCTTCACTTTAAGGCATCAAAAAAAGGAATTAAAAATATTAAAAAGCCAAAAAAAAAAACAAAAGCGCTTAATTTCTAAATGAGTAAATAAACTGAGCTGGTGGTCCAAACAAATGTGACGTTGAAGCTGCAGAGGGGAACGACGAACAGCTGGAGACTACACAGGCTGTACACGGCACAGCTAAACGCTAACGTCAGCATGCTGGTCTGAAGCGACGCTTTAATGGCGGGTCCTCACCCCGCGATGCTCAGCACAGAGATGTGTTCTAATACCCAGCCCTATAGCCAACACCTTCCACTGTCAAGTTCACCAGTGATTCAGTCACTTCAAGGCACCGCGCACGCGTCACACTTCCTGCTCTAATCCCAGTGGCCCAAACAAAAGCTCACGCAGAGAATCTCGTTGACAGCAAAAGTAATTGATCTATTGCACGTACTGCAGGAGCGGTGGGATTTGGGGGGTTGGGGCACAGTGGTAGTTACGCGTTGCTCAAAACACAGTTCAATGGTAATTACAGCCGACAGATATGATCCGTCCGCCTTAGAAAAAGACCTAAATACATTGCATATATAAATGTGCGTACTCTGAACAACACTACTTGACAGGATTGCTCTACAAAGAAGACGAGAGGTGAGGTAACCTGAAGCGCTACCTTCCACGTCTCCCTTCTGTGTAACTCACAAACTCCCAATCAGCAACTCGCAATCAGCCATTCCCCACATCTCCATCACTGCGTGTGAAACGCTCAGTCGCTCCTTCATTTGTCCTCCGTTACTCGACCTGTAGTGGCTGCTAGAAGGCACCGCAATGTCTACAGTCAGATTCATTCACGCAGCTTTGACTCCCACTGTCCTTTAAACAAAAACACACACAAAAAAAATAAAGAAGTACGCCTTTCAATTTAGGCAGCGAGAACAGCATACTTAGCATTATTACTAAAACACAAGAGACCGCACTAGCTGCATGCTAAGTTTCTGGTCGGCAACAGCCGTGGATTCAAGTAACAAACGCTGACGACGCCTCCTCTCACACGGGGAACATGGCATTACAACGGTTATTCAGTCAATATTTAAAGGTGGACTGAGTTTTGTAACAAAATCAGCGCGTGTATTCAACCGTAAGGTGAAGAGCTTCAGCTTGGCACTCGTCTGCCTGCGGAGATCCGACTCCTCCATGTCGGCGGTTTAATTAAAACTGGACAGTTAAGAAACAGCTGCCATCGACACAGCCGATTAAGAGAACGCCTCCATGTTAAGGTGTCCCCGAGACTATTAAAAAAAAAAGTAACTTTAGGAGTTATGTTGATGTGTTAAGTTGTAAACTAAGCAAATCCTTCATATTTGATTGTCATATGCAATGTTATCTTCAACTTATTGTCCTGTTGCTGACTTCCATCTTCCTGCTTCCAGCTGCCTCTAACCAATAAGTGTGGTGTCCACTTCATGGACCACAGAGAAGTGCTGAAACCATCTAGTGGGACACCTCCAACACAGTTCTGGTCTTCAAAACCGCTTCAGCCTCAGTTTGACTGCAAGTTGAACAATAGCGACGACACATGACAGCTGGGCCACGCGGAGCAGTGGTGTGTTTTGGGGGGAGCAGTCGGACACGGTGGAGGTTCATTCTTGCTGCTAACATTGCATCCTATGACAAGTGTAAGGTAAACCGGCCCCTCCTATGAACCAGGTTTAGTGAGAGATAGTACAGCACTGTCTGCTTGAGTCCTCCAGCATTACTCAGCCTGAAACTCTTCAAAACGTCACGTAAAAGCCAACTAGTTTCTGGACCTGAACGCCGCCTCTCATTACAAAAAAAATAAATCATAGATGACGGGAATAAATCAGAGTTGTAACATAACTAAAGCCTGCTGTAGAATTGTATCTATTTGCTTGGCATTTTTAACTCCTTGACCAAAAAACAACAACACTTGCATATGTTTTATAGTCTTGGTCCGGCCTTGTCATTTGTCAAAGCCAGTGGGCAATTTGAGGGAATCTGCCTCGGCAACAACTGGTAAATCAACTCCCATTATCGGTTTAGATTTGTGTAAACACTTCCCTAAATAATATCTCTTAAAGAATAATTCGGTTCAAATTGCCCACTGAGCTGAGGTCACCAGACACCGCCTGGTCCAACGTCGAGTGATCCAACGTGATTTTCTACACAACAAGTGCTGTTTCACTTGTAATTCACATTCTCACTGGAGATTCTTCTCTTGTTTTTGTCTTAAGAAGAGTTTAACTATTTACATTTAATCTATATTTTCACTTCACCAAAGTTATTCATGTAAAAAACAAAAAAAACAACAAATTAAGACCCTGATGGAAATTAACAATTTTCCCCACCAGGTAGCAGCAGAGCACTTTTTGGTTTATTCTGCTGCTCATTAACACAGTGGGGGTGGGGGTTGGGTGGGGACCTCTACCACTGAGCCATTCAGATATACAGTGGTGTTCCTTTTTTTTTTTTTTTAAAAAGTTCAATCAGGGATGAAACATGGACGTCTGTTTCAACAGCAGAGTAGAGCTCGCCGCAACACGTCACATGAGGCCTCTCTGTTCTGTTCTGTTGTGCCACATCTCCACTCGCACATCCTGCCCGTCCTCCGTCCTGCATCTTACTGCTGGTCGTCTTTCACTCACATCAGCTGTGTGAGACGGAGCGCGGCCGAAACGTGCGGTGGAGGTGTGGCTTCACCAGTCTCTGCTGTGAAACGGGTCAGGGTGGATTACTTTTATCATCCGACCTCGACAGATCTTAAGGACCTAACAAATAAACTGGAATGACTTATTTTAGAGAAGACTCTTCATGTAACTCTCCAGGATAGAGTGAGCGAGAAATTTTTGAACTCTTTTAAGCCTTTTTTTTTTTTTTTTTAAAGTTGTGTATCCCCCTTGAAGCTTTTTTTTTGGCAAACAAGGGTTTTCAATGTTTGTGGTGGAAGCGGAGCCCGTTTCCCAAAAGCATGGTGGCGCTAAAGAGTCAGCCGAGCGGCCACACGGCTACATTTAATCACTGTGGTTCTCGGCAGCAGCAGCAGCAGCTATGTAGCATTTCAAAGCAGAGATAACGTCTACAGAAGACTTCTGCCACGTGCATCTTACATGTAAAAAGTGACAGAGTGATGGGTTTTCACCAGTTATCGTGAAGGTAAAAATGACTTCTTTCTGACGTGCGTTATGAGGAGCGAATCTCTATTTTACAACCACACGTCTGACGGGTAAGAGAAGTAACACAACATGACTGCTGCTGCACAACGAGGCCAACGTCTCTCTCTCTCTCTCTGTAACTGACGCAACGTGACCCAACGATTAGCGACAAGATGCCTTTGAGAAACCTCAAACTCAAGCTCAAACCAGAGCTGCAGATGTGACATATAGGTCAATAAGTAGGACTCGGTTTCCCAAAAGCAGAAAACCACTGTTGTTTTCTCTGCTCGCTGGGTCGTAAAGCAAAGAAGTCTTCCGTTTCTGAAGGAGACAAATGTCTTTTTAGTCACTCTGGCTGACGGTTTATCAAAAAGAATCTAGAAATATGGTTACAGTGGTAATTTGCTTTTGGGAATCAGCTCATCAGAGACCTGATGAATTTGAACTCCAATAGACAGACAAGGAATTGTTTTGAGTTTCCTCATCGCGGTTTGTGTTTAGTTTTTTTTTTTTTTGCCAAGGTTTGATTTAGTTCAAGCCTAGTTTGTTTCCTTCCAAATATAAATAAAAGAAAAACATGTTTAAACCCATACATGACATTAAATACATATTGTTTTAGTCACAGTTGGCTAATACCTGTAGCCACTCACCTATTATGGCAATTAAAACAACGGAAATAAGAGACAAAGTTCAAATTCTTAAAGGCACAGTACAGAAACAAATGATCCTCCATTATGTTTTGTTTCAAACAAAGAAAATGCTGTTTGCTAGCATCGTTGCTAATGGGCGACAGCGTCTGCTGGCGTCCCACTGGCTGGGTGTCTCAGTTTGTCCAGCCCCTTGTCCCTCCTTCCCTCGTCTCTGTTAGACATCTTTCTCAGATCTCGGGAAATCAAGACTTCATTACGTTTAAAAAAAGGTGAAAAATAACTCAAACATCTTCTGTTTCTGTGGCTGCTTTTAAGTATCTATCGTGTGAATGAAGGAGCCTTCAGCCAGCCCCCGTTTTGGAATTTGTATGCAGACATATTTTGCTCAGATTTGACATCTTGCCTATCTCTGCGCTCTATTTTAGAAAAGTTTTTGGCCGGCGATTTTTACAACATGGCCATGCATTACATACAAAGATGACATGTGAAGGTACACAGGACGCCTGGCTGGCTTTGGGTGAATGCAGACGAAAACACAATGAAGCCAAAACTCATATCTAAAGTGAAAATAAACAAAAAAAAACAGATTTCCCCCTGCTCTTCTACAGCTGCTTTGTAGGACTAACTCACTGTAAATATTAAATGTCCATAATCTTCGGGGGTTAAAGTAACACCTAGATCTTATTATTCTTCAAGCACTTGCCACAAAGGATAGTTCAACATGTCCTCACTGACACTAAAGGATGATGCTAGTGTTGAAAAGTAACCAACTAAAACTGAAGTATCCCTTTATAATGTGGCCTATTGTAAGAGGTGACATTTACCAGAAATTAAGAAATCAACAGAAGAAAAGATGGGGGACGTAAAGACGAAGGTGGGGATGGAGAGAACGAGAAAAGGAATAGAATTAAAAGATCTGAGCGCATAGGGATGGAAAGAGGGCTATATAAATGAGTATAAATAGTTAATAACATGCACGTGGGTTCTTGGGGTTAATGAAGGGGAGAAGGTGGATGGGGTGCAGACAACATTGTGGAGAAAGGAAGGAGGATGAGTGAGAAGAGAGAGGGATGAGTAAAGGGAGGAAGGAGGAACCTAGTTGCCCCACCAGTCAACTTGAGAGTGCGAGTAGTTTCCTCCGTAGCCGTCGCTGGTGTAGAAGTTGCCGAAACCACCTGAGAGGGAGGAAACGGGAGAACGTGAACCAAAAGTAACGAGAAACTTCAAGTTGAGCTGCAGCTCATTCCAGATCCTCACCTCCTCCAAACCCGCGGGTTCCTCCGTGTGCTGCCTGGTTGCGACCTCCGCGTCCTCCGAACCCTCCGGCGGTTCCTCCGGCGGCCGTCTGGCGATAATCACGTGCTCCAAAACCACCGGAGAACCTGGCGGCAAAACCAAATACACCGTGAACTTCACTGCTTTTGGACAAAACGTAATCAATTAAGAGGAGACGGTGTTGTATGTCTACCTCTTAGAGCGTCCTCTGTTGCTGCTCTTATGCTGGTGTTCATAGGCCAGGCTCTCAAGCCATGAGGGAACTTCCTGTTTGGCCTCTACCAGGATGTCCAGCAGGTCTTTAGTGATGTTCCCGTTTTTATCGTTGAAGAACGATGTGGCCAATCCTACAGGTAAAAAAGTAGTAATTGAAAGTAGTAAACCACAATGTTTAGTGGGGTGAGGGTCAAAACGCCTCATACCACTGACTAACTTTAGCTGTCGTCTTACCCAGGTTTCCGACTCGGCCTGTACGTCCAATACGGTGGACATACTCCTCTATGTCGCTGGGCAGGTCGAAGTTAATCACATGTTTCACATTGGAGATGTCCAGACCGCGAGCTGCTACCTGAATTGTACAAATAAGAAGAAAAAAAGTCACTCAAACACAGCGATACCATTATCTTGAATGCCAAGATCAGCATCTTTCTCATATTTGCTGCCACGTACGTGCGATAGCAAGTTTAACAATATCCATGACGAAATGTTAACGGTGTGTCTCGCGGGATTTCATTGTTACTGACCGCCGTGGCCACCAGAATGGGGCATTTTCCTGATCTGAACTGGCTCAGGGCCTCCTCTCGGTCTCTCTGGGAGCGGTCGCCGTGGATGCTGGTGCAGGCGTAGCCCTCCCGATACAGGAAGTCCTCCAAGGCGTCGGCGCCTTTCTTGGTCTCCACGAATACCAGGGTCAACGAGTCCTTACCTGATGAGCCGAGAGAAAAGACGCCCCGAGGTTAATCACAACACAGGCGCCGATTTAAACTAAGTAGCTGCAGAGTTTTAAAACATTTGAATACTGAAAAGAAGAAAAGTCAGGGGGTCACCAAAACCATGAGGAAGAATCTTTTGGTGAATCTATACAAAATTGAACGCATATGAAACTTCACACTGGTCTTTTGTTGACGAGGTATCTTTCTCTCAACCTAAGAGATAAACGCATCACATTCACTTCCATGATGAGGATGTGACTTGTATCTAATAGATTGTGGTACCATGGAAGAACCACCACTTCATTCTTATACACAATCCCTTGTATCCAAAAGTCAGAATAAATCTGGATTCCTACAGCTGGCAAACACAAAATATGTTGGTCAAAGTGCAACATTTGAGAGGAAATTGTATGTTATTCATTCATGTGCAATAATAAATAAATAAAAGAGCTGCAGGTACAGAATATGTTGCATCATACGGACGATGAATAAATGAATATATCAGATACTCCTTCAGCCCTACTGAGATACATAAATCTTGATAACATGCACTCAAATTAGCTTAAAATGTTCACATCACAATACATGTTTCTATGGAGAGAATAGTGCAACAGGCAGCGGGGAGTGCAGTGTGGGGGGAAAAAAACATAATTACAAGAAATAATAGCTAACAGGATCAGCAGCACTGTGTTGTTGTGACTTGAGCCGCTGATGGAAAGAGTTCGGTCATCGCTCTGATGAACTTTACTTTCTGATTATGAAGTGACACTTGGATCCCCTCGTTAGCGGTGGAGACTACAACATAACCAGACTCTCTCCATCAAGGCTCTGGGTCCGACATGAAGACACCACAGCGACATACTGCACGTAAAGATGCCACGGGAAAAAAAACCACTCGACAACTGAGGGAAAAAAACAAAGTACAACAAGCATGTTTGATTTAAGGCTGAGC
Organism: Cebidichthys violaceus; assembly: GCF_023349555.1. Classification (NCBI taxonomy): domain Eukaryota; kingdom Metazoa; phylum Chordata; class Actinopteri; order Perciformes; family Stichaeidae; genus Cebidichthys; species Cebidichthys violaceus. Next base: position 3,572,777 of record NW_027176417.1, on the reverse strand, counting down.
AAACTGGACCCATGAAATGGTACACAGAACCAAAAAAATAACGGAATAAACAAAAGGAGTCTCCATCCACAGAGAAGAACATCAAAGGGCAAGCAAAATTATTTAAAATGTGAAATGACAATTACAAGTTTTCCCATTGAGGATCTTACCAGGTTTCTCTATGTTGTCTCCAGTATTGTCCTGTACCTCGCTGGGGATGACTTAGGATAAAACCACACCAAACCACCAACATGTCAACTGCACTCAAATCAGCAGCAGAAAACCAACTCTGTATGTTTGATGTTCCTGATGTACCCGAGGTATGCGTCAGTTCACGGAAATGTGTTGCGCTAAACATGAGGACACAGGAGCTGAGATGGGAGGACGACAATATGATAATGGCAAAAGGACTGGGGAAATAAAACCGCGTTGTGTGTGTGTGTGTGTGTGTGTGTGTGTGTGTGTGTGTGTGTGTGTGTGTGTGTGTGTGTGTGTGTGTGTGTGTGTGTGTGTGTGTGTGTGTTAGCAGTAGCTCTAAACCGGTGTTTATGTTTTGTGTGTCGTCGTTCTGCAGTGTTGGGACACATCTGAAGGCAATGAGCCGCTATGCGACGGTCTCACCTGTAGCACTGAGCAGGTCCAAGAGGAAGGACCTCTTGTCGCTCTCCTCCACCCACACAACTTTCTGAGTGATGTTCTCTGAGGTGGAACCCACTCGGCCCACCGCCAGGAAGATGTACTCCTCCAGGAAGTCCCTGGCCAGGATCTGGAAGTGGAGCAGAAAAAGTGCTCATGAATACATTTTTAGCACTTCAGGTGCCTTTGACATCGACGCTTTACTACAGCAAACGTACCTGGATCTCTTTCGGAAAGGTTGCGCTGAACATCATGGTTTGTCGGATGCCTTTGTGCGGCATGGTGTCCTGTTCAACGATGCGTCTTATCTGGGGTTCGAATCCCATGTCCAACATACGATCTGCCTCATCCAGGACCAGGTAGCTGAAGTGAAGAGGGCACAGAGGAAGAGGTCGTAATCTTTAAAATAAAGCTAAAACTGGAACGTGATCATATACAATGGATCTCTTTCCAGAAGACGAGTGACAGAAATTGAACCAGTCCATTGAAATGAATGAATCTCTAACTCTATCCTCTGTGTCTTACTTGCAGTAGTCCAGTCCAATCTTGCCCCTCTCCATCATGTCCACCAGTCTTCCAGGTGTGGCCACCAGCAGGTGGCATCCTCTCTCCAGGTCCCTTATCTGCTGACCAATGTCGGCTCCTCCATACACCACGCAGGGACGCACTCTGGAGCGGTAGGAAAACTACAGACAAAGACGAAAAAAGGTTGAAGGAACGCATCGATAAACGTTTGTCCAGATTTAATGCTGATGCGATTGCATACCTTCCTGGCTTCATCGTATATCTGCAGCGCCAGCTCTCTGGTCGGAGCCAATACCAGTGAGATGGGGTAGTGCTTACGACGCCCATACTTTCCATTGTCCTGAAATGACAACATGTACAGTTAAAGTCAAGGCTTCACAGGAGGGAGACCGTGGTTTCAGCTGGCCATGATTAACTAAAATGTAACGGCACAGGTGACCAGACAACAGGACGTACTAGGCCAGTAGGTCATTTTTCCCTACCTGTCCAGATGCTTTAGCAGCGTTGAGAGCTTCTCCTGGTCCATCATTGTAAATCTGGCTGAGAATCGGCAGCAGGAACGCTGCAGTCTTCCCAGAACCTACAGACACAAAGACAACCTCATCCATCTCCTCGTGCATTCAGGATCATCTCAAGAATCTAACTGAAAAACGATGTACAGTGCGTGTGCGTGTGTGTGTGTGTGTGTCCTACCTGTCTGTGCGCAGGCCATGAGGTCTCGCTTTGACTTGACAATAGGAATGGCATATTTCTGGACAGGGGTCGGTCTGGTGTAGCGACTCAGGGCAATGTTATTCATGACAATCTCACCCATGTCCACATCTTGGAACTACAGAGCACAAAATATATACACATTTACAAAAAAGCAGCGGATATACCGTGGAATATTGTTGGATCCATAGTTAACAGCAGCAGCTTACACTCTCGATGTGGTGAGGACAGTTCTGTCCTGTGGCCTCAACAGGAATGTCATCGTACTTCTCAAAGTTGATCCCAGTGTTACTGCCGGCGAACAATTCACTAGAGAGGATCACAAAGAAATGATACAGTAATTATTAGCACTGTCTATGAATCAGACCAACAGGACAAAACCCTGAAGATTATTAGTTTATAATACATAAAAAATACAGCATCCAGGACAGAGTAAAGCAGGAAGTATCAAAATAGCTCCTCTCATATTTCCTGTCGTAAAAGTAAAAACACAGACTCACTTTTCAAGGCGTTCGTTGCGTGGTGTTGGTTTGGACCAGTCTCCCTCCTCTCTGGACTCCTCCACCCAGCGGCTGTTTCCTCCTCCTCCTCCACCACCACCGCCACTGAATCCACCGTGCTCAAACCTGAGCACAACACACAGTCGATGTATCACGAGAGGTTCACGCTCCACCTTTCATGTTGAACACGTCGCCGCAACCTGAAGGTGTTTCAGGTACAGTGACAGAAGTTAAAAGGGCCTCATCTCCTTACCTCCCTCTGTTAGCGTTGCCTCTGTCATTGAAGAAGGCAGACTTCCCACGGTTGTTGCCAAAACTGTTATAGGCGTCTTTGGCAGTGTTCCAGCCGCCAGCATCTGACGGACAATAACGGTTTCATACATACAGTATTGTTAGAACAGAATTAAACAGGGCGTGGAAAACCACAGCTCGTCTTAGGACTGATTGGTGCAGTAAAACCTTTATTTTCGTAGCCACCAAAAGCCATGGGCGGCGCTGGGTTGATGGGGTTGAAGGCTCCGCCCCTGTTTCCACGGTACCCCCCTCCGACGCCGCCCCGGCCCCGATCCATGCGAGGCGGCGGGCCGCGGTTGAAGGAGTTGCCGCCGGCCATCCGGTTATCGTGGTAGCCGTTGACAAAGTTGTTGCGCCCCCCGTCCCAACCATCTGCAGAGGGAGAAAAGGACAATAATTTACATTTTGTTATCTTAGAAACCAAGAACATCGGATTATTACTCATCACTGCTGTGAATGCAGATTAGATAGATAGATAGAAAGAGAGAGACAGAGAAATACGGTTTCTAAACTTTCATGCCAATAAAGCAAAATTGAACTCACAGTTGGCTGCGGGTGCTATGGTGTAGCCACCCTGTCGACCTGCAGCAAAGGCATTTCCTGATGGACAGGAGCACAGTGTTTCAGTTGTGGCTTTTATCTGGAAACAAATGCAGTTAATAAAAAGGTACCCTGTGGAGTTTTTGACCCCTGGGAGCATTATGGAGCAATGGTTTTCCAGCATGCGGGCGACGCGATCAACCGTGGACGCCAGTAATATGTATTTGTGCAAAGAAACACAGCGTTGCACCAGCAAAGGCACAAAGGAAGGCGACTGCTAGCTAGCGAGCTAGCTAACATGGACGTAAACAATGCAAGATATCCAGAATAAATCGGTTTGCAATTGTTTTAGGAGGAAGGAAATGGACTCAAAAAGATTCACACAATGTATTTTGGTGATCAAAACTAAATGTAAACATAAGGTTTTAGTTTGTTTACTAGAAAACTCCACAGGACAGCTTAAACATGATGCTACACACCATTGTTGGAAGCGTCTTTGTTCCGTAAATGTGGAGGAATGTATCGCCCTGCAGACAGAGAGAGACAGTGTCCAACATCATTTAATGAATTATTAGGACTTGATTTTAAATTATTAAAAACTTTTGAAGCACCTCCAACATTCAAGATAGGAACCATGGAAATCTAATATATATTTCCTCGTTTTTCTTGTGTCAGTGACACATTTAAACTGTACTAAATTGGAGATTTATAATTGTTGAAAAGGGATAAGAAAGGAAATATTCCCGTGGCTGCTTTCCTGGCCTTCCCAGTGCATTCTCTGTGGAGTACTTCCTTGTTTGCAGCCTTAACACCATAGTTTATTACGTGTGCAGGTAAAATGTTCAGGTGTGTGAGTGTCTAGAGAAAATGTGAAGTTCTGGCTGCTGCTTACGGTTAGGGCCTCCACCTTGTCCATCTGCCGCACTCAAGTCTAGGACAGCGAGCTGGAGAAACAGACACAAATGGTCAGAAAAACAACATATTATTTAGCCTTGTTATACATGTTAGGAGTCAAGAGAATGATTTTCCTTGCAGCAGGTGACACCAAAACCTGCTTCCTACTTCAAAAACGAATCATCCGTCAGAATAGGTAATGTGACAGAGAAACAACTTTTGAATTTATGCTTTTATTTGCAGAAACTAATTTTCAGTATTGGGGTTAGTATGCTTTTCTGCAGCAACATTCAACTCAGCTAATAAGAGGGATTGATTTCTCCATAAAAAAACCTTTATTTATACTGCAGCATTTGCTGCATCCTAGCTGAAGAAAACGATATGCTTTTGTTTGAATGTTTGTTAAACAATTTGATGATTAAATCTTCCCAAAATATCTATTGAGAACATACAGTGCATCCTACTGTCTGACCAGCCAGACACAGCTAACGTTAGACGTTAGTTGCTAGTGACGCAGACGAAAAGAGCCTTTTTCTAAGCGGGACGCAGTCAAGACGAACTATGCAATGATGTGAAAGACAGTGGGCTAAAACGGTCAAAACACCGCATTGTTTGTGTGTCTCTGCACCTCCATTTTATTATTGTACCAAGCTGCAAGAACAAACGCAGTGAAGATAACTAGTCGATGAGTGCGTTTCATATGGTTACACGGGAGAGCCAACGGAACCACTCGGGCGTAATTTTCTCGTTTGTCTCCACCAGTTACAGATTTCGTAAATAATTGTTGGACAATGTTTGATGTAGCAAACTTAGCTACAAACCAACAGATCAAAAAGACGGAAGAACCAATATGGTTTCCACATCGTCTGGTTCGTTCCCACTCGTGGTCATAGACGGGTGTCGAAATGAAGCGCACCCAACGCTAGCTTAGCACGTTAGCATCTCGTTAGCGGTTAGCTTTTCGGCTATAGCCGGTAAGCTAACATTTAAACCGGCGGTTATAACACATTTCACCAACTGACGCTGCAGGACACATTAAACTGACAACTCAGGCGACTTACCTGCTGCTCTAGACCGTGGACATTCTCGACGGCCACGTGACTCATAACTATAGAATATGGAGGAAAAATGTTGTCGTTGAAAAAAGGACCTCTTTGTTAGCCGGGTTTGATGTGTTATGTCTCCTTTCCTTCTGTCTTGTTTCTGTATTCACGACAGCTGACAGTTATCTCATTGGTTCAACAGCTTTGTTAAATGCTAATCTTGAATTTTACGTTATGATAAATTCCTGTATTTTAGCTACAAGGATGGTACTTAATGCAAACTCAGCTGATGTCGGTTTGCTCTTTAGCTGAAGCTGAGATGAAGCCGTCATGCACTAGTTAAGCTAGTTCGAATACAAAGGAAACTATATCCGGTAGCGCGCCAAACTAAAAGTCATCAAACACAAGTCAATGTAAAATGGTGTTATGTATGTGACAAATATAACTTCAACTGCATAATAAAATTAGCATTTTGCTAAATTAAATAGAAATACATTATTTTATGTTATGTTATGTTTACTAGTTGCTAGTTTTGTTGTTTGTATGAGTTTAAAACTCGTAAAGGCGAGGGAATTTAAAGGGATGTATATTAAAAACTAGTGCATCTAGTCATATATTAGCAGTCTTAATCATATGTTGAACATTTCACACAGGGTCATTGTTGTCCATTACCAGGTAACACGTCCTTCAAATAACATTACAAACAATTCAACTTCCTTACTTCCGGCCCGCCGCTTGCTAACACTCTCTAACTTGACCGACCCATCGGAAATGTTATTAATCCAGATAACGCGAGACTTTACTCATAGTTTGTCGCGATATCGCCACTACAGCAACGTGTAGATTATCAGTTTCCTTCTTTCTATTTTCACTTGCCTTTTTTTATATATTGATGATGAATACTAAATAATTTATATGGGAATTCCTATACCGTACATTGTATTACAAGCCCCATTAAAAATACTTTATATTTAAGGAATTTATACATTGTTTATGTATAAATATAAAGCATTTAATATGACTTTGAACGGCCTTTCTGGCTGTGCTATCCACATTTTTGGACATTACCACTGATGCTTTGACTTTAGTTTAGCTTTGTCAGCATAATTCATTGGCTTGTTTAGCTTTTGATTTGTACTTTAAGTTGCTGTTATTTGTTGCCTTCTTTTCTATTGGTTTCGGTTGATGTGCATGCTGGCTGCCTTGGTAATTTGTAGTAACTGTAGTTGTTGTCTGGTTGGATGTGCCTTCCCCTTTCCAACTCACGGTGGTGGTATTTCAGTGCACCATAACTTTTTCTTCTTTGCCTGCCCTGTTGTGTTTTGGTGTTGGAGCATACAGGTGTTTTGCTGCCCTGATCCTTCATTCTTTGGCCGAAGTCCACTTGTCATTTTAATTATTTTTACTTGCTCCCTCTTCATAGGATTCATAACAGATGTATCCACTGAACTTGTGGGTTTTTTATGAATGGAAACTCCCTGTTCATGTCAGGATCTCACCCCTGTCAGTGGTTGTGGGTGGGTTTGGAACAAGGCTTCCCACTTGTGGTGGAAACGAATAATAACAGTTTCCACTCTGTTGCTATTTCAATTAATTTACTAAACAAATTCTCAGAACCAGTTCAAAGATCTCACGTGTTCATAGGGCCATTGCACCGCTGAACAGTTTCTTCTTTATGAATATTCAGAAAATAAATGCAGATGAACACTGCAATCATGTTTGAGTGTTATCTTTTATCATACAGTAAGTCTCTTACGTTCAAGTTTAAGGTTCCACTCTAATTTGACTCATAAAGGTCAGTTTACCGACAGAAGGAGAACTTCTAATGTCTTCTGTAAAAACCCTGCTGATGCCACAGTGATGTCATCAGGGTCATCTCAGTTTAGGCCGCACACTACAAATATAAACTAAGCCCGTGTTTGAAACTGATTTTCAAATTTGTCCTAAATGTTTTTTATATCATCAACTGGCTCTCCATATTGGTTGGGGGTTGTGGTCTACCAAAATTAAACACTATATGAATTCTGAGCATGTTGTTGGTTTTAAACTGAAACCCACAACCACAAGGATCGTTCATTTTATCCTCTCTCCCTCCCTCACACACACACACACACACACACACACACACACATACACATACACACACACACACACACACACACACACACACACACACACACACACACACACACACACACAAGAAGTGTATACAGTGGCTTGATCAAAGCTGCTGTTGAAGAGCAGGTTTGTGTTTATACAGCTAACCTGTTACACTGCTAACCATTCTTTATTTATGTGAAACATCTGAAAAGCTGAAAGTGACATTTCCTGAACACAGCTCAGCTCTGCAGCAGCCTGATCTGTACGATTATGAACTTGAAGTTCCAAGACACTGCTAGAGAAAAAACAAAACAGATATGTGTGGTATGTGTCTAACCGGTAACTTTCCACTTCAAGTCTGTAACTTTCCACTGTGGCAGAGGTTGTTGTTAATGTCATCTTAACTGACAAGAGTTGAGTGGCATGTTGAATGTTTGCATGTTGTGGTGCCGTTTACTGGAGGATGTGAAGTCTGCTTCAATACCATGACTGATGTGTCATTATGAGTCCTTGCATTATAAGTTGTTTTCTTATAAAGCTTCTTGTGCTGCATTCTATTGTAGCTCATATAGAGATTTCCAGTGAACAACTAACAGCAATACATGCAGCTGCATGGGTTTCTAAAATATGTCTCGTAAATCGCAAGTAATTGTAAAGAGTAAAGAGAATCAGCACTAAATATAGGAGGTATTGCGTTATTTATAGTAATCTCAGAGTTAAGTGTTTATAACATGGCCACTGATAGTCATATAATAACATCAATGCATTCTGTCTGAGCTACTATATGGGAATAATAATGCACTCTTTCTGGCAAATCAGAATCAAGTAGTCTCTCATAAAGATTGCAACATTGTAAAGAATACATTACTGACTTGTTCAGATGTGTCTGTCGTTAACCAACAACGCTGCCTCTTTTTGTAAATTATGAAAGCCCTGCACATGCTTCTCTGGGAAAGAGAAACTAATAAGACAGCATTGATAGGAAGCCAACATTTGTATTTTGGAAAAGTTTAATAAAAGAAAACCAGCTTTACAAACTGAGGGCATAACGGTCACAAGGCGCACATGCTAATGTTTAGCTAAGCAGGTATAAAATGAACCATTTACACCGTTTCAGCGTGTTAGCCTGCTAACATTTGTTGATCAGGACTCAACTCAAAGTCCAGCTGAGGCTGATGGAAACGTCATCAGTCATAAACCAAAATATTGGGCAAACTGAAATTGATGATGGCGGGATGAAAAGTCAATTGATGATGAAAAGTATGAACATTCATACTGTGGAGAATATTTGCACCAAATTTCTTGTCCATTCAAAAGTGACTCAACAGTCAGAGGATCACCAAAGTCAAAAGGATTCATCCTCTGGGAACAATGAATGTCAGTCTCAAAAGTTGTTCCAATCCGTCTCGTAGATGTCTGAAGACACTGTGGTGGGTGTGTTTACACGGATAGCGATGATGACAGGAATTGTCAGTGGACCAGACTGACCGGTTTGGTCATTTTCCGTTAAGAGATAACTGCGTCATTAATTGTGTGAAGTTCAGCAGTGATTTATTTGGTGTTATGTAGGAAAGGGACGAAGGATTACATCATACAAGCATCAGTTAAAAAGAGCATATTTCTACAAGCACTTTACAGCCAATGAAACTTAAATGAAAATCCTCACAATAGCTTCATTGAATGTTTTGGAATGTTAATCAGTTGCTCTGGCATAGAATATAGGTTTTAAACTTATTCAGTGTTAAAAACAATCACAATAATGCAATTATAGAGGAAAGAACTTATTCAGTGATAACTACCTCCACCATAGCGAGCCGTACCACCACCAAACATTTGCACCAATCTCCTAAGAGGCAGAGATTTGTGGACCTCTGTGCTGTTGACCTGGTTCCCGATAGTCCCCTGTAAAAAGAGGAATACTTTATTTAATTCAGTGGAACATAAAATGCAATACTATCTGCAGTAGTAAAGACTATGTGTCTCCTAAAAGGGTGTTAGTACGCCTAAAACAAAGCACTGGGCTGCATCGATTTCTGTAACTTTCAAACTCGCCATCTTTGATCGATGGACGGTAAGTTCATAAATTAGCAAGGTTTCTATCCAAATGTAGCACAATTTATGAAAATTTGCGGAAGAAAATGTGAATTAATGTGCGAACAGAAGCCATAAGTGTTTATACAGGAGGCCTTTTAAATGTCCTGTTCACGATGCTCGCTTTTATTCAAACGTGAGGAGAAAACTGAAGGATAGCTTACCTGCAGACCATTCCTGCTTGTAGTTTATGGATAAACGTGTCCCACAGTTTGGAATTAAAAAGGAGCCTATAAGGAGAAATAGATAAAGAGAAAGATGCCGACAGAGCAGATCACCACCAGAGCAATGTTCAGGAGGATTCTGGTTCGAGGAGGTTCATGGAGAAGCTCATCCACAATCTTTTCCTGTTCCTGGACTGTGACGACCTGAGCTTTGGTCGGCTTCTCCTTGAAGCCACAGAGACACACCAAAGCCTTCATACACCTCCCACCCTCCACTCCTCCATCTCCTCCTCCGAGGCATCCTCCTTCTTCCTCCTTCCCAACCCTCATTCCTCTCCCTTCCCCCCCGTCTACCATTTTAAGGTCAGAAGTCGGTGAGTGAATTGGAAGGTGCGTTTCTATGTCATTGGCTTCGATAGCATGATTGTTGCTTGGTTGGGCCTTTTTATGATCGTCATGTTTTAATCCCTTTCTCTTGTTTAACCCCCATAGTGTGGTGCTTCTGATTTGTTCTTTTCTGGGCGGAGGAGTGCAGAGACTCACAACTACGGTCACCAAAGCAGACGCCCAAAACAAGATGGCTGCCACATACATGAAATGAACATCTTTGATGAAAGATGGCCGCTCATCAGGCTGGTCGCAGGGAGGCTTGCGGTAAACCAACGCTAAAATCAGACGCGCCGCTCCGAGGACAAACCCCACCAACCCGCCCCAAAAGGCCCCCGTCTCATTGCAGCGATGCCACAGCACGGCAAGCAGGAAGATCGCAGCTACGGGTGGAGTCAGGTAGTCGGTTACTTCTTGGATGTAGTAGAACATCTGGCCTCCCTGCATCTCGATGACGACTGGCACCCAGGCGATGCTGGCGATCACCATGAAAACCACAAACAACCTGCCGACGATCACCAGCTCCCTGGATGACACCTGCTTTCGCAGCATCTTGTAAATGTCCAACGTGAATATGGTGCTGGCGGAGTTGAAGATGGAGTCCAGGTCGCTCATCAGAGCTGCGATTATGACAGCCATCATCAGGCCGCGGAGGCCGGTGGGCATGACGGACATGACGAGCCGCGGGTAAGCCACGTTGCTGCAGCCGGTCGCGGAGCCGCACACCTCCAGGCAGTGCTCTGGGCTGATGCACGCCAACTCATCAGCAAAGAAGATCCTGGAAATCATCCCTGTAATCATCATGATGCATGAATCAGTTATCCAATCAGCCTGATCCTTAAAGTGAGTCACTTCAAAAGCAATGAATGGCTCTACCTGGGATGACGATGATGAACATGGGGAGGATTTTCAGAAAGCCAGCCATGATAGTAGAACCTTTGGCATGGGCAATGTTCTTCGCTGCCAAAACCCGCTGAACTATCACTTGATCTGTGCACCAGTACCTGCAACACAAAGGGAGGACGTTAACGCTTAGTCCTTTAGACAGCATTATAGCAAGGACACCAGGTCGCCTCTTATTTCCTGTACTGACTCTGTGGGCAGGGATCAGGCATACTGATAGTCTAGGGACACTTGTAAACATGTGGCTCTATGGATGTCGGTCAAAATAACTATTAGACGGATTGCCAAGAACTTCTCTGGGAAGCGTGGATATGCTCAGAAAACCTCATGGCAATCTCAATATATTTTCACTGTTGTTCTGTACAAGCTTGACAACAAGGAACTGAAGCAGTTAGGAAGACTGTCTATGTGGAAAGACTTGGACGAGTACCAAATAGAGGCAGGAGTCTGGCCCAGTAGGAAACCGGGCCAAGGCAGGTCTGGATCTCTCGGGCCTCGAAGCAACTTCAGAGCATTTGGCTTCGGGTGGAGGTGGAGGTGGCAGGATTCAGAATACGTCAGGTTGGGTGAAGACAGCAAGATGGCGGTGATGTTTGGAGAAGCCTGCATGTACTTGGTCCTCACCCCTTAAAAATGACACAGTTTAGCAAAAGGTATAGCATGCAGATCAAATTGCAGTTTAACTGATGTATTATGGGTTTAACTTCATTGCATAAAGGAGATCAATAGAGACCTTCAAGTCCTCCCACTTTGACGAGGCTGATGATGGTGAGGCAGAGTGCTCCGGCGATCATGAGGAAAGCCTGGACCGTGTCCGTGTAGATGACAGCGACCAGGCCTCCAGTGACTGTCAGCAAAGCCGTCATGGTGATGAGGATGATGATGGACAGATAGAGGTTCCACCCCAAGGATTCCTGAATGAACAAGGCCCCGGCGTAGAGGTCTACGGACAGCTTGGTGAAGATGTACAGGATGAGAGACAGCGCTGCAAAATACACTTTCAGTCGGTTCCCGCCGAACCGTTTGGACAGGTACTCCGGCATGGTGTAGACTCCACAGTGAATATACACGGGGATAAATATCCAGCCCAACAGCTGGAGCAGCAATAGAGCATTTAATTCCCATGCAGCCACGCTGAACCCGCTAGCAGCACCCGATCCTGCAAGTCCAATGAAATGCTCGCTTCCTATGTTGCTGACGAACAGAGACGCTCCCACAGCCGCCCAATTCATGGAGCGGCCAGCGAGGAAGTAGCCGCTCACTGTGCCCTGATTGGCTTTCCGCATGGCAAGGAAACCGATCACCAGCACCAGGATGAAGTAGATTACTACGACGATGATGTCCACCACTTCCATGGTGGCGGCGGCGGCCATGTTCGAGCACTTTTGTAGCTCTTTAACACCACAGAACTAACTAACTGCTGCGTTTTTTTTTAAGACTAGCACAGTTTTGTCTAAGTGCAATATCTTAATATCTAGTTATGACCTTAAATATAAAATTTCAGTGCAGGAGCTCTAAAATTTCCACTAATTCACAGGCTCAGAGATTCTTGTTTTTATCTGTTTTTACGGTGTCAAACAGTGGTATTCAGCTGAGCAACAAAATCATCACATACAGTCATCTGCACTTTGTCATATATACGGTATAAAGCAGTCAGAAGTCTGAGATAAATGTTCCTTGTTCCTTTGTAGTGACCCTCAGATGTGGGAATCAGTGCTGGCTGCGTAAAAAATGGCGGTGGATTATCGTTGAGTTTCATGCTCATCTGGATCCTGCAACAAACACAAATGTACAAACAAAATTATTCTTCTTTCCTCTAACCAAGTTTGAGGCAGTTGATCTCTACGGCTTTTTAAAATTTGGTCCATAAAGTAAAAGTCGAGATTCACTCAAGACCCCCGCAAGCTGTGTAAACGCACAAAAACCGTCTTCTTTGACTTGATTTTCTGATGCACCTGCACAGCGGATCCTTTCATGAAGCCTGCTGTTTCCTCATTTCTGTTTTTTTAATCGGAGCGTGGAGGAGCTTGGGAATGACAAACAGCTGTCTGTGCTGAGACTATAAGGGCAGTGGAGCGCTTAACCCTTTTCTGCCAGGCCATCCTTAAAACAGTGACAGGGTCAGTGCTGTTAAAGGGAAATAGATTATGTAAGAGCCCACAGCTCAGTGCTGTCACTCCTCCAGTTTGCAGACTGGGCTGCTCGGACCACTTATTCTCAAATCAAGTCATAAGTTTTCAGAAGGAAATTGTGAGTGAAGTTGCAAATCTTGTCAAACACCATATTCTATTTCAATGTAGTTTGAAAGATGTCAAGTTTATGGGGAAGTGGCCCATACTACAAGTCAATTTACCCCTTTAACATCATGAAGCATGATTACCATTCAGCACTTGGGTTAAAAATGTATTAAAAAAACTTTATAAAGTCATAGATTCTCATAAACAGAAGGTAATATCTTCAAATGTCGTTATGTCCGACCCAAACGTAGCTGGTTCCAGCTGCTCTCTGGTAATAACTAGCTTTATTTTGCTTTACCATGATTGACTCATGGTATGAGGGTCCTGCATCGGGGCTGGTGTTTGTGTTTGTTGCTGAGCACAGCGTGCCGGTCTTTATAGGACAGCTGGGGTCGACTGCATGAATGCGTACAAGTCTTTGAAAAATACTCACACAGCTTCTTTCGCTTTATTTTGGCTCAGTGCAGGCAGCATGAAAATATTTCACTGGTGTAAACGGCTGGGAACGGCAGCATTAGTGACATTTCCTCACCAGAATACATTGGAGTCAATATTGATTGAAGTTTTGAAGGGAATGCAAACAGAGGTTTTGTCATTTGCAGTTTAATTAAAGCATCTAGCTTTTTGGGCACGCCTGTCAAACAAGTTGGATTATTAAAAAGTTTAATTATAGCCTACCGCTTTTTACAAGACGATTCTATAACAAAGGGATTCTCTATGCTCTCTCCACTTTATGGATTCAATGCAAAATATGGAATTTAAATGCATTTTAATACAATGTTTGTCTTGTGATGAAACCTAAATGTATTAAATGTCCTGAACCCCTTAGACATCTGCTCACTATTTGTTTTGCCATAAACATTTTTTTTTTATTTTTCAATTGCGATTCATCTAGTATTCTTATACTTCAGATGAACTTGTTGTGGTACTGAAAGTATCATATGAAGTGTGTGTGTTTTATGCCAAATATGGCAAAAATACATGGTTGCTGTGCGGCAGGTGAGAATATAATCAACCGTTTCCAATAATATTTCTATTCTTACGCATTTACAATAAATTACTAATTCTGAATTATAAATCATATAGGCTCAAAGTGATGTTTTCCAATGTATTTTTTCAGCTTCTTATGATATTCTTAGAATATTCATTGAATATCAGTGACATTAATGTTGTACTCAAATCGTGACAAGAGTTGCACAAACACATGAGACACAACTGTCAGTAATTAAATACTGCATGTCACAAAAACTGGGCCGTTTCAATGTCTAACGTTAACATGCGACTCACCTGCCGGGCGGCTGGTCTCCTCCGTGTCATCTCCCAGTCTGTCTCTGCAGCGGAGAGTTGTGGGCGATTTGAGTCCCGGGCTGATTGGAGACCGGCAGGGTCCTCCGGCTATTAACAGGAGCGGGATCCTCCGCCCACAGCAGGAATGCGGTTGGTTGGTGGGGTGGAAGCGGAAAAACACGCAGAGGAGGAGGAGGATGATCAGGTGAACGTACCTGCTGTTTAGGGAATCTAATTCACTGAATCAAATTTAACTATTTGCGCACAAAAACGAAATAATCTCACTTTATGGATATTGTGTAACATGAAGTTATAATATTTTAGATAGTTAGGTAGTGCGTTTATGAAAATATGAACAGCCTATAGTGAGTGATTGAGGATAATCACATTGTAAAGTGATATTAGTATGATATTAAATTGTCTGGAATATTTAAAAAAATCTTAACCTGCATTCAAATTGTCACACATATTTATATCCAACAAATACAGCTAAAGAGTCTTCATCACGTCTTCTGTTACTCTTCAGGGTGTTTTCGTTATAGTTTGAACACATAGATTGCTGATTAAACCCAAAGATGACTGACATTTTCCCGATCAGTTATAAACATATATGCAGCTTGTTGGACTTCGGGTACACTAACGCACACACTGTTACTTATAAACTCAACTGAGCCATGAGAACGTGGTCGCTGCATGACTCTGTACGTTCTGTTCTTTTTAAATATAAATGTATGCAACTTTAATTCAAGCCTGCACAATTTTTTATTTTATTGTATTGGGTCAATGCATGAATGCCTGTAAAATATTTCAAATGCAGGTGTTTTAGTGTGTGTGTGTGTGTGTGTGTGTGTGTGTGTGTGTGTGTGTGTGTGTGTGTGTGTGTGTGTGTGTGTGTGTGTTGACCATGAACACCTCATTACACATTACCAAGAAGGGGTTAACTTTCCAACAACAGCAAAATCCTACTTTCTGCACACACACACCATGATTTTGCACTTCTCATCAACTTGTGTGAACCCGAGTTGGAGGACTTCTGACGGATCACAACCTGAAGGTGAAGTTACAACTGACTGATTTACTTCTGGGATATTATTCATGTTTGCTTTGAATGCAAGCGTTCACTATCACATATTTACCACGTCACTTCGAGCCTTTTCTCTATTTCTAGAGACCTGTCAGCATGAATGTCTTCAAGCTGTCTCTCTTAGTCTCAGGTGTTATGATTTTATTAAATGTCTGTGCTTTGGGGTTTTTCAACTTAAAGGTGCAAGATCTGAGATTGGGAGCATTTCGATTGCCTCTCAACGGCTCTCAACATGTTGACGGGGAGCTGGCGACTCATAGCTAACGAGGCTACCAGCGCAAACTACTATTTTACATAAACAATCGTTTTTTGCTGCTATATTAATGCTCTAAATGTCAAATAAAGCTCATTTAAAGAAAAAAAAAACCCTACAGAATATTGCTGCTGTTGCTCTATTCAACCACGAGATGGTGCTAATGGGCTGTAATCAAAGCAGCAGCATGGAGGCAAAAAAACATTTGAAGCACTCACCATGTGTGGGAAGTCCACTGTCCTTCATGGTGGCAAAGTGACAGCATCATATTGTCCACCGCTGGACTTCTCCACCAAACTCGGCTAAACATCCTTCTCTCTGGAGTCACTTTCTGTTTCAGTCATTTTGAGCAGCCGTTTTCAGCTGGTTCCCCTTAACCTCCACAGCAGAACAGTAACATGTTCACCACTCGTTGCAATCCAGAGGGGCACAGCTCACTCACAAAACAAAGCAGAAAGAAAAGAGGTCTTCTATTCACTCGTACCCATTAAACAGTGCAGGAGCTCATCTGAAGGCATTTCTGATCAGACGATGGGGAACTGACTTTATGTTCAAACTGTATAATATCACAGCACCAGATCCCTTTTTATCAAGAGACAGTGTGGTGCAGATAACTGTTGTAACAGCATGAAGTAATACTGAAGGCCCATTGCTTCCAGTCCTCTGATCTGGAGGAGTTGAGGCGCATTGATGACGTCTTCAAAGCACCATTCTCCAATCTCACTGCAAGTCAAATTTTGCATTAACTGTTTTAAAAAAGCAGTGTTTTGAATATTTCAATGCATTTTTCTTCTTCTACATGATGCTATATGTATCATGTGAGCACACAATATACTAAAAAAAGATAAATGCCTTGTGATGGACTTCATGTTTAAGATTCTGTGAGGAGTTAAATGTTGAATTGAATAACGGTCTGCATTGGATCTCAAATCCATGTCAGGAAGGAGCATTGAAGCCGTTTTGATTCTTACAAAGACACTTTAAGTTGTGCAGAACAAGTCAGACGTCAGCTTCTTATTACTGTGGAACAAAATGCTGTTTAAAGTCTTAAACTGTGGATGGCGCCACTCTTCCACTGGACAAACAGCACCTCCATCTGTCTCCTCTGGGTTTCTCCTGTTTTATTCATTTAAAGAGCTGAAACGTCTCTTCTATCAATCAACTTCTATGTACTAAACTGACAGCCTCACAGTACGCATGTTACAACAGAGCGGTCCTGTTGCACTGTAGATTATTTAGCTTCTTGAATGCATGAATTTATGACCAGATTTAATGTAAATTCTTCCTCTCTGGTCCTCGTAGCTCTAAAAGGGTTTTCTGCTCTCCCACGTCCCTTCAAACTTGAAATCTCTCTTCACAAAGACTACGGAAGAGAAGCGCGCCTCTTTTCTTCACCCATCAAATATTAATAGACCATTTTTGTGGCGAAATACCGACTGGAAATTTCAAGAACCCACACTGTCAATCAAACATACACAAAACGGGTATCCCTGCTGAGCGAAACCAAAACATCAGATAAAAGGCTTTTTTTTTTTTTGCAGACTATATTTAATCTCATCCCTCAGCATGCCCATGAGTCTACCACAGCTGATTGACAGCCCACTTTTTGGGCTTTAAAACTCTGTTTAGAAGAGTTTATGTTGCAGAGTGAAGCACCAGTTTGAATTGAATTGCTTTGTTGTGATTACATGATGCACTTTACTATATATATATATGTTTAATTAAACATGGTATATATACAACGCACAGAGCGCACGAGGGGAAGCCCTGGTGCCACTTTGCCAGATTTGGATGGAGGGATTTCTCTGCAGCGTAGAGACTAAGGAGGTAGGAGGAGGAGGAGGAGGAGGAGGAGCAGAGAGAAGAGGAGAAGGAGGCTGCTATTCTTCTAACGCAAACAGAGCTGAAGCTCCCAGAGTTGCTGCCGATGGCAGATGGTGGAAGGAAGGAAAGGCAGATGGAAAAATCACTTCCAACATGTTTATCATCGTCAAGAAGTGTGTACCGTGTGTGTGTGTGTGTGTGTGTGTGTGTGTGTGTGTGTGAGGAGGGATGATTCCCCGGGGTTAATGAGAAATGTGACTGAGTTTTGAGGAACACAAAGTCACGCTGTTGTGAGAGAGAGGCTATACATTGTAATGATTATGTATTCGATTGTTTGTATGATTTATACAAAAGCTATGCTACGTATTTGTCGTTGTATGTTGCATGCACCTGAATAACGTTTATGTACAATATTTCATGAGCACATTTTAGATATTTTAGATAGATAAACTATATTAAATCATAATAACATCAGCTAAATATTTATCACTCTCAATATGTCTGCTCACTGAATGTAACGTGTAGACGTTAGAAATTGTAGTTTGACAAAAGGGAAATCTTGCAAAATAAACCGCAAATATCAATATGATTCTCCATAATATCAAGTTGTAAGCAACTTTAAGAACTTATCGTCCTGAGCTGCTGAAGTTGTAATCCACATGTACAGTCTGATGTTGCCACAGGCAGTACATCACAGCTGTAGCTATGGCGATATGTATGTGTGAGGGCCGAGGGGCGGCTGAGAAACTTGAGAACCACACATGACTTTGTGACCTCTGCAAACACACCGCTGACAGGATGAAGCACATGGTCTGCTGACTGAGTGTGTGTGTGTGTGTGTGTGTGTGTGTGTGTGTGTGTGTGTGGCAGGGAGAGTGAAATCAAGAGTGGAGGCTTCGACTGTTGTAGTTATTTTTGCTTTATAGCATTTGTCGTAGTAGTAGTTTTAGTAGTAGTTGCAGTAATAGTAGTAGCAATAGCAGTTTTAGTAGTAGTATTAGAAATGGTAGTTGTACTATAAATATTATTAGTAGTAAACGTATTAGTAGCATTAGAAGTACTAGTAGTAGCAGTAGTGGTATTTGTAGTAGTAGTAGTATAAGTGGTAGTTGTAGTAGAAATATTATTAGTAGTTGAAGTATTCGTAGCATTAAAAGAAGTACTAGTAGTAGCAGTAGTGGTATTTGTAGTAGTAGTATTAGTAGTAGAAGTGGTAGTTGTAGTGGTAGTAGTAGTAACATTAGAAGAAGTAGTAGAAGTAGTAGCATCAGTAGTCGTAGTAATAGCTGTAGTGGTGGTTGTAGTTGAAATAACAGTAGTATTAGTAAGAAGTCATAATGAAGTCAAATCTGCACACGTTGACATGAAACACATGTTTTTTTAGAGTCAGTGTGATTTCAGTCACTAATAAACCTTCACAAATCCACTTAGAAATAATAGAACAAAGTTCAGTGTCTCTTTAAGAACATACCTGAAAAGCTCCAAATAAGGATTGCTCTGGAACCAGCTCTTAGACTTTAGGTCTCATCAACAGAGCGGAAAGAACAGTCTTCAAATTGTTTATGGTCATAACAACCCTGATTCAGACTAAATATTTAGCAGAGCACGGCTCAAGCTCATCCCAGCGCTGTGAATAAAGATGATAGGGAGGTTCTTTAAAGATCCTCTCCAAGGACAGCTCCAGTTTGTTACTTTTTGTAGTTTTTGTTCATCATTTGCATCATTTATCATAACGTTGTGCAGAGATCCGGGAGCACAAAAAAGCGTCAAGAAACACAAGATCATCTAAAGTACTTTATTTGGAGGAACTGTCAGGTAGCAAGATTGTTAGCTTAGCTTTCCCTCTTTAATTAAACTCTCAGTTGAATGAAATGATCCTGAGAATAAACATGTGGCAGAGAGAGAGACTTCAATCGGACCTCTCTCTCTCTTAAATTCTGCCTCTCAACTTTTTCCATTTCTTGGTTGTTTCTTCTCTCCGTTTCTCCCACTTTTTAAATAAGGACGTCTTATTGTCTAGGGGGACATCTGATCCTCCCTCACACACACACACACCTAAACATGCTGACACCAAACGCTAGCTCAGCTTTTTTAGAGAGAAAGAGAGAGAGAGAGAGAGAGAGAGAGAGAGAGAGAGAAGTTGACGGATGAATGAGGAATAAACCCCATCATCCTCTCTCTTTCTTTGTTTTTCTTTCCTTGAAGTAACAACCGATGCAGTCACAGCTCTTATGTAACTTGTGTGTGTGTGTGTGTGTGTGTGTGTGTGTGTGTGTGTGTGTGTGTGTGTGTGTGTGTGCTTACATGTATCTAACTTGGTAACATTAGTACTTTGTGAGTCATTGAAAGTAGATTAGAAATTGCATTCCATTTGAATGAGAGAGAGTAAAGCTTCCGACGTTGGTCACACGCCTATTTGAAGATGAGATGTTCTACTCTTGAGTTGCACTCTGAGCTGTAAATTTATGGAATGCAAAGATTTCCAAAGTCAAAAATGTCAAGAAGACATCTCATTTAGCCGATGTTTTATGTCAACAAGTGCATTATACGTACCTCCGCAAGAAACAAGAACTGGAAGGGCATCCCTTGTGTTGTATACAACAATACAAGAGTTCTTCTGTTACAAATGGAATTAAGAGACAGCAAATAAAACCATTGGGAAAAATATAGTTAATAAAAAATGTGCTGGAGGCTGCGGTTCACATCCAGTCAGTGACCGACAGTCAACAAGGATTTCATCTCTTCAACACACAATGTGGAGATTTAACCATAAATGAAAACCTTTGTGAGCAAATGAAATAAAAAAAAGCTCATCCAGTTTCTAAATCAATAACATTTCTACACTGCAGGGCTCCATCCTCTACTGGAAACACATTCTGTTGTAGTAAGAGGTTTTTTTTATTTATGAGTCAATAGCTCAAATATATGGATGATAATTTCACCCAGGAGGAAAATTAACATAAAACAGTTAATGAGTTATTTTCGCTCTTCTACCAGAGATATTAAGGGCATAATTGAATGTTTCACAGAAATCAGAAAAGGGGATTTTGATTATTGAAATTAAACATTAAAAATCATAAAATGGCAATTTAGTAGTCAAAGAAAGCGTAATTGGCAACATCATAAGGAAATAAAAAAAGATTAAATCTACAAATAAATATTTTCATATTAATGTTACAATCTGCAGATTGTAACATTATTGTAACTGTTTTTTTCAATTAGGCGACACCTGTGGGAATAATCAGTAACTGCAGGTGTGTTTTTGGGGCTCACTTTAACAAAGAATCGGATGACTATGTGTAATGTGAAGGTATTTCACAGTAAAGGCAGACGGACACAGAATGCACGGTGGTTTGGCAACAGCAAAGCCAGCAAGAAAGAAGGGGGGGGGGGGGGGGGCGGGTTAATCCAGTAAGTCCTGGTTCAGACCGTCATTCAGACCGTGTGAGTGATGAAGGGCAGTCAGCTGCTGAATGCAGAACGCCTGACCTCAGTCACCCAGAATGAGTGTGGACTCATATAACCTCACGGCTGCATGTTACATCCATAGAGTAACGGCCTATTGCTGTTCTGTCACGTCATCCCCGTACATCACCTGATACTTTGAGTGCGTACGCTAAACCCTAAATCTTGGAAACTTAGATGTCTGCAGAACAAACAAAAAAAAGAAGCTAAAAGTTAAATGTAAACAGCAGCTCCTGCTGCAAACGTGCGTTATTATTCCTGAATCCAATCGATTCTTCCACAGCTTTAACGGCGGCTTCCTCTCCGTGATACACACATCGACTCCACTATAAACACAAAGGCTCTAATGTGGAACGTTGTAACATCAGTGCATCAGTCATCAGTATCACAGACATTAGTGGAAACATGGAATGTGAACTGCAGTAACTTTAAACAAATCAAACCATCATTGAGAAGTTTGACCATAGCTCCGCCAGACTTCAGGAATAAGACACTATATCTACTTTATTATCACAGAATTAGCTCCAATTTGATGAACTGCTAAATATAAACTGAGATAGTAAGCAGTATTTCTACCTTGTGGAGCCGTGTTTTAGCTCTAAATATTTTAAGATTACATGGTGCCTATCCGTAAACAAATGTGAGTTTAATAACCTTATAATAAACTACCATACAGCAAACCTGGAACGGCGTAGCATTCGAGTGTGACTCACACTTTCGATACGTTTTAATAGGAATACTTCTGAGAGACATAAAACTAGCATTCGCCGTCTGAATGATTCATATCCAGCAGTGAAATGCTGCGGATGTGGGGGGGGGGGGGGATAAGCGTCCAGGTCTCCGAGCATCACTGAAGTCTCCGTCATGTTTAGAGCGTGTCCTCTGGGCATTTTGGTGAAAATGTAGTGGACCTCCATCTGCTAACAACATAAGACTACAGCAGTTATTGCCCCAGGCCTTTGCTGTAAATACAGCTGGTTACAAAGAGTGATCTAAGAGTGTTTAGTGCAATAAACCACAGAAAGCAGCTGGATGAGGAGTCTTATTCTGAAGGAGACATCTTTGCACCTCCAGACCTGCAGGAAGTGACCACAGAGGGAATAAGCACCAGGAGAACCATATTACAAGTCATTTTCATGGTTTTAAATCACTCCAGACTGGTTTGGGTTTAGCAGAAAATAAAAACGGAGGCTGAAACATTGAGATTCGTTTGAGTTGTAGCCATAGGCGGTGCTGGTGCCGTGTCGCAGGAGACGACCCAGGAGGACAGGAGAGAGCACAGTGAGGGAAGGAGGCCTTATAAACCCGAGGCACAGTTTGACTTCTATTCTGAAGCGAAGGACCCAAAAGAAAGGAATTCTCCAAGATGCTGCCCTTGATCACTGCACAGTGTTTCTATCAAGTTTATTTTGAAAACGTTTTACACTCAGCTACTAGTTTTGTGCATCATTAACCGCGCTGTCATGCCAAATATTGGACGTCTTGCCTTTAGATTTATTAGGATTTCCAGATGATTAATCCTAGAACTAATTGTTCCGAGTTGCTTGCCAATTTTTGGTTTGTCAGAGGAGAAAGTCAACTTTTTAACACAGTTCTTAAGCTTTTCGTTAAGCGGATACATCGATGTGAAAAGGTTGTGCCTGGAGATCCAAAATATGTTGCGATTTGCTCAATGAAGCCGTCTTTGGCTAAAATGATGCGTGTTCACAGGATGCAGGGCGGATGACACAGATGAAAAGACGAACAACTTGCAAACGTTAATTGGACAACTGAAGACGGATTTTAGCTCACGAAAAGGTTTGTTTGCTTTTCAGTATTAAGTGTCAAGAGAAAGAATAGAATCAGCCCGAGTCTTAATAAACACACTGCAACACTGAAAACGTGCAAATACGAAATGTTGCAGCTTTTAAGTTGCCATCAATTGACCTCTTTCCTCATTCTATTTGAAGATCAGATTCAAAGAAGTCGTTGCGAGAAGAAGCAGGACTGCCGGGTCAAACTCTCCGTGGAGAAGAAGTTAATGTAAGTTGGCCTCAGGCTGGATATGAGCATCCACAGAGCATCATTACAGCCAGAATAACGAAGGGTCAGCATGATAATGATGGGATCTGACACTCTGTGTGTATAATACATGAACACTGCTCTGTGAGGTGTAAACCGGAGCGGACGAAGGAAGCGGCCGAGCAACATTCAGCGGAGGATAAAATTGTTGTGAAGTATTAAAAGTGATGCTTTTTTTTCTTCTCTCCTTTTGTTCTTTGCAGAAAAATAAATAAATATATTTAAATTGAATAAAGTGAATACAAGTTTAAACAAGTAACAGGCTGCTGGTTCTGTTTAATGGAGCTAAATAGTTTAGAACATAAAAAATAGATTTGGTTATTGTCTTGAATATTTAAAATGTATTCAAACTAAAAATAAGTGTATTAAAATGTTGTATTTGGTTAGATGTCATTTTGATAATTATTGTTTTATTTTCATGTTTCACGTTCATATATATATATATATATATATATATATATATATATATATATACACATCTCTGTTCAAGCCCTATTTTGACAATAAAACACTTGAATGATTTCTCACACGCGGGTCTGAATGCTCTTGCATGTCTACATATTTACATATTTGCCCTCATGAGCAGGGAGTGCCAGTAGTGAGTGTAATAACACGCAGGATTCAATGGTTGGTGATTGTGTTTGAAGTGTGACATGTTTTCTCCTCCTCCTCCTCCTCCTCCTCACTCCCTCACTCACATCCTGGCCAGATCAGTTGTCTCCACAAGGCTACGCGTCACATTTGACCGTTTTGTTCGAGTCTTTCAGCGGACGCCATTGTGCCCACAGCTCGCAGCCGCCGCTCCCCTCGACACTTAACACTGCTGCAGCCATGGTAACGTGCCGTAACACATGGTCATATCCACGCACATTTTTGCACAAATAAATTAGCGAGGCCCTGCAGCGCTCTCGCATGATTGCAGATTGATTGATTGCAGCGATTGTCAGCAGTGTGTGAGCCGTTGGGCCATGAGTGTTGCTTTTATCGCTGTATCGGTCGCTTAACTCACACTTTGCAGGTTGTGCTTGCTCTTCATTTGTCAAATGTGTGGAAAAAAAAACAGCGAGACGAAGTAAAAGTTACTATTAAAAAACAGTTTTTTACTGTTTTACTTTTAACTGGCCGCTCTGTGGAGGCACAACGCACGAGTGCAGCAGGTCGACCTCTATGAATCGCTGCAAAGGATCCAATAAAGACCAGAACCTCCTGTGAAACGATCTAGGTCGAGTCTGACTTGTGAGCCCTTTAAAGTGATCGAGGGTTACAAGGTCGAGTCGAGTTTCATGAGGAAGTTTACGACTCATGAAAACCGACATGGCCGCTCGGAGGCTTCATCTTCAGATCCCTTAGATCTGAAAAAACGGGAGTGACGGGCTCATATTTTGAAATAACTCCTGGAAATCAAGATGCCCGAAAACATGAACTCAACAGTGTGGAAAGCGTGTAAACGGCAGATCGTGGGGGGGGCGACATCATCGTCTGCAACGACACTCGCCGCGTCTTCCAACAACTTCAAACACGGACATGTCGCAGCCATTCTGACTCCCCTTATCCCTTTTTTTTTTTTTTTTTAGCTTTAATGCTCCCTCGTGGCGCATTAGCTCAGATCCCTGCAGCCTCAGAATTACAGCGATGATGTCAATACACATCGTTAGTGATTAGTGCGCGTGTGCCTGGAGTCCTCATCATCACTATTTCTGCATATTTTAAGGGCTGTGAAAACACAAATTTTCGACAACCGAGTCCGCAGGGCCTAAATCAAACACGGCGCCTTCTGGTCTTAGTGTAAGTCTACCAATGAGCGTTATACGTCAGGGATAAATGCTTACGCTTCAACACATCAGTGCTAATAATACACTAACGTCACGTATTCATTAAACAGCTGCAAAAGACAGTAGCGTGGAGTCACGGCACCAGTGGTCTGTGTATGCTTGGAGGTGTTTGCATTGTGTGGATGCGTGCCCGCTGCAGAGCTGGAGCGCTGCCATGTTTAAGACACGACACCATACAAGGACAAGTCACGCTGCAGGACCGGGCTGTCTGCAGGGCGGCACCGCCGCAGGCGGCGTATCGAAGGCCCGATAACGTTACCGTGCGATGCTACAGGTTGTGCTACCGCTGCCCTTCCTCCTCAGGGAGTACAGTCATTAGCCGCGTTTACATTTACCTGTGAAGCGAAGTTTAAGTGTTCCCTACGTCAGAAATCTTTTTCGAACAAAAGCAAAAATTGAAGGAAGTTTTTTTTTATCAAATGTTGCTGTTTCCATGCAGCTTTTCTAACGCAATACTTAAAATTGTGCATGTGGCAACAAGAGGCCACATGGATCCTGGTGAGGATGAATAAAATGAGACGTGACGGTTAAATGGTAAAGTGAAACATCCTGGATCTATTACTTTAGTCTGATCTGAATCGACGATACTGTATTTAAGGTTTCTCATTAGAAGCTAACACGGCCGAGGGCTCGTATGCATCATTTCAGAGGAGGACAGCATTGACTGGGCCTCGTCTGATTTGTAATAAAAGCACAATCCTGGTCCTGCAGGTCGGTCTAACCGTTTGTCCTTCCCTGCGCGTTCCCCTCTTAATGTGTCCGTCTTTTATAAATCAACTGAGCGAAAGTCTACAGAACATGAAAGGGGCTGAAGTATCTGTGAGAGACAGAGAGAGAGAATGAAAGCACATGAGAGATTTATGGAGAAGTGAGATCAAATATCTTCTACCTAATAATAAATCACACACACTGCCCCCCCCCCTCCCATCTCATATACAAGCTCTCTCTCTCCATCCCCCACCCATGTGTTGACATAGTTTCCATGGTGAGAGGAAGGTGTTGACGCGTCATCGCTGCATTCCTGTGCACGCACGCACACACACACTCACACACTCACACTCACACACTCTCTCGGGGGGGGGGGTTAGTTAACACCCTCTCCCAGTCCAATATTTGACTGCCTCAGTAAAAAAATGAAACAAAACACTTCCCAGAGGTTTGTAGTGTCCCGGAGGTACATGGATGGCCGATTTCCCAATAACGTATATTATATTATTGGATGATAACTATTAATGCATTAGTGTGTGCATCACTATGCTGCTGGGTAGCCTGTGATCTTCAACCTCTCACATCCTATGATAATACATCAGAATGTATAAGTTGATTATATTTGTTATTATTAATCTAAACAAAGGAGTACAATAATAGTTGTACTTACAGTACTTTAATAAAGTAAAGGGAGTGGTTTCCTGGCTCTGAATATTTAGGGGCCCAGTGTTGGATTACTGTTTGTTTTGGGCCCTTTTTTTTTCTTTTTTTCTCTACAGCAATAACTGATGAAGTGTTGATGAAATGAGCTCAGGCCTGCAAAACAGAAACGTGATATACATCTACCGTGCTGAACTCTCATTGTTTAGTTACTCCGGAAATAGTTCGATAAGAGCCAGACTAGACCCACACCTTATGCCTCGGAGCCACAGTGGAGCATTGTGGGTAAACCGAGGCCACCGGTCAGAGCCAGAACGGATGGTGCAGAAGCACCTGTAGGGGGGTTTAGGAAGAAATGAGCGTTGGTGTGACAAAGAACAGCGACGACTTCACCACTGCGGAGTTGGAAGTTAATTGAAGTGGACCTCCTGCTGCTGGTGACGATTGACTCGGCCACATGGACCCCGTCAGTGAGATCTCACCTCGGGCCAATCGCGTTGCTCCGCCAGCTCTCTCAGCCTCATGACAGAGTGTTGGAAAGACAGAAAAAAAAAAAGGATTTTAAAGCACTTTCCACTTCCCGAAGGAAATACTGGAATCAATTAAAATGAATATGTATTATTCAAAGTAGCAGACAATGATAGAAAGAAGACATTTATCGGAAGGTTTTTGGAGTTGAATCCTGCAGGAAACTCGTGTAAATGCTGACATGTGGGAAGCCAGTGAGGGATCACGCAATTGTAGCTGCAATAATGACCCCATTCTCTCGTAACTCTGGCAGCTTTATGGAAGCGCAACACTACTGTACATCTCTGGAGTACCATCTCTATAAAAACTGAGTGAAAAATGGATAAGATGCATCACAAGTGAAAGTTTTTTGGATGAAAATCGAATCATTCATTTGCATTTTCTGTTTTGGAGCGTTGGCACATCAGGAGACAAATCTGATTAATAAACTGCTTGTATCCGATCCAAGTATTTTTGGGAGGGGGGGGGGGGGGGGGGGGGAGACACCAAACTACGGCGTTTAAACGCGCGAGAGGCAGACAGCAGACTGGTGTGATGGAGCCGAGGCTGTTTGCTGTTTGGAGCTGCTGTAAACATCGGCGTTGACTACAACGAATACGAGAAAACGTGTCGCCTCTGGTACACTCTGGGGAAAAAACAGGCTGCTTTGTCGCTCTCCTCGCGCTGCTAAATCTTTCCATCTGAAATTCTTTTGTTATGTGGAGCAACCCTCAAGCTGAGACAAGTCGGAGCCGGTGGGCAACGCCACCAAATGTGCCATCTCCGACACAGCAGGGGTGAACGGTGGCAAACAGAAAATATCGAGTGTTGTTGTTGTTTTTTTAATCACATGCACACCACCCAGTCAATTAAGGAAGACAATGGTGTGACGAGGCCACGAACACACACAGAGATGAGGAAACTGGGTCAAATGGACCCTGAGAGAGAGAGAGAGAGAGAGAGAGAGAGAGAGAGAGAGAGAGAGAGAGAGAGAGAGAGAGAACGAGTGCAAGTTAGAAAAGCCACAGACCCGAGCCAGTCAACACCGGATCTTTTTCTCTCATCTCCATCTCATGTGGAGATGAGAGAAAAAGTGATGGCGGAAGAGAGAGAACGAGTGATGGAGGAAGAGAGAGAGAGAGAGAGAGAGAGAGAGAGAGAGAGAGAGAGAGAGAGAGAGAGAGAAAGAGAGAGACATGGATGGAGTGTTGTTTAAGAGGTGTAAAAGAAAAAATCAAAACCCAAGAGAGCGACCAAGGATTCGACTCATCTGCATTTCTAATGAAGAGTGAAAGAGAGACGAGCGTGTCGACGGGAAGCGAAAGAGAATCTTAGAAGAAGAGATGGAGCGAAAGAGAGAGAGAGGTGACAAACAGAGAGGGAGAGAGAAAGACTATAAACAGACAGAAAATAAATCCCATAAGACTAACAAGGGGATGGGTGACACAGTATTAAAGACATGGAGGGGGAAGAGGAAGAGATATAGCTGCGGTCCAATGTCGAATTAGAAAACATTTATTCTGATAGAAGTTTTTTGAAGTTGTTTGCAAGCATAGGAAAAGCTGATTGATGGCTTGCCCAGAGACGGAGAAGAAAAACCAAATTGGCCCACATTTGTCACAAGTCGCACAGCAAGAACTCTGATCAGATCCTGTGGAGGGGAAAAAAAAAAAATACATTCAGCAGCACCATTCTCAACAGTAAGAGGGCAAATGTGGGCCAGCCAGGGCCACGCCAAAATATCTACACCGCCGTTATTCAGACAATAACTTTAGCAGAAACACGCGGAAATGTTGCTTTGGCTGAAGCGGCGTGATCATAAGAAACCCACACTATAGCCTAATAACTTAGTGATAATAATCAGAGCTGCTCTGTGGGTTGAACTTCACAAAAAATGCAAGCTCGGCAGTGACGGAAACACCGTTTTTCTACCGTCTCTAAATCTCTGCTGCGAGTATTTTTTTTTAAGATTTCCGCTTATTAAGCTTATATCAACATCTCATCGCCTTTAAAAGAAAAACACAATTAAATCAGAACCAGTGAAGAAAAAAAACATACAAAATTCATACATCTTACAAATCTATTTATTAAAAAAAACAAAAAAACAAAAAAAAACATCATGATTCATCATACTGGTTGCGACAAAATGACAAAATGAAAGAGGACATTGGAGGAAGCTTGCAGTGGCATGTTCAGTGGTGCGCATCGATGCTACGTGTGCGTCGTTTCCTGTTTAAGAGCATCAGGCACGGAGCCCTATCGTTCACCTGTGTGCTCCAGCGCGGTGAACGTGTGTCCATGACAGTGCCGAAAACCCATTTGGAATACAGTGGAGTGGGTTTTATGGAGACATGTTGGAAGTTTCTGAAGCAACCGTCACCATCAATCAAGGCAAAACACACACACACACACACACACACACACACACACACACACACACACACACACACACACACACACACACACACACACACACACACACACACACACACACACACGCGTCTCAATATTTCCATGAGTGGGTGTTGCTTTAATCGTAGCAGGATGGCCACATGTGTCAGCTGACGGTGGTACACGAACATCGGTCAGAGATCTTCATGGATTCGGGCCTTGTGTTCTGATTGGATAATAACTTAAAGTTCTAAGAGGCGGTTTTGTGCTGGAAGTCGGAGCAGAGCGGGCGTCATCGACCCCCGTTTTATGTCCCGAGTGCAGCGTTACACGCGCTGTGACCTGACTACAGCCTGATATTGCTCATGAAGTTCGGATCGCTGCTTAAAATACCAAAAAAAAAAAAAAAACAGCAAGCAAAAGGCCTCTCCATGCCCAGTCAGTGAGGGAGGAAACGCAGCCTGGCACATCGGATCACACACACACACACACAGGTCTGTTTGGACACAAACTTGTTGCTGGAGCTGTGAGAGTGCGTTCACACAGCAGCCGACGTGATACAACGATTCACCCGTTTGCTGTAGAAACACCACAGAAACTCAAAAGATGTCAGCTGGAACGCGTCGGGGCAAAACGCTTCTTTCATGAAATCAGCTGGTGATGTTTTTGTTCTACAGTGATTTTCAGTTTCGGTACAACTTCAAGTCCAAACAATCTCGTGTTGGACCGCTTTCTAGTTACGTCTCGAGCTAGTTGAAGGTCTTTAACAGTCTGACATTTCTTGAGAACTGCTCGTTTTGCCAGCGAGAGCCTCGCAAAACCAAAAGGATTTACCAAAAAAAACTCATTGAAGTCATGTTTCAAAGAACGGTTCAACGTTTTGGTAAATACGCTTATTTGCTTCCTGTTTTAGAGTTAGATAAGAAGATCAATCTCATGTCTGTGCGTCTAGTCAGAACACGGTTAGCTTAGCTTAGCATGAAGGCGAAGCGGAGAGTTTTTAATTCACTTTTGACAGAGCTAGGCTCGCTGTCCCCCCCCACTTCCAGTCTTTATGCTAAGCTAGGCTAACCACATCCTGACTCCGGCTTCATACTTAATGCACGGACTTGTTCTTGATATAGATCGTCTCATCTTGGCACGTAAACTTATTTGCCAAAAACGTTTAAAAACTGAGAAACATGCGTGATTTTCCTGTTAAAACGTTTCTTGCACCTTAAAAATCAGGATGTTAATGTCCTAAAAACGTGACCCGGGAAAAAGGCTTGTGTTGCTCATGAAAGACATCAGTCTGTCGTCATAAAACAGTACATGCAACTCTTTGTCTCACATACTGCAGCAGAGCACTCACACTGACACACACACACACACACACACACACACACACACACACACACACACACAAGACTCTGGTAAAATAACAGCAGGATACATTTCTGAATATCTAGAAAAGAAGAGTGCTTGCTGTCACCACTTTGAGTGGCTGTTCAAGTGTTGACCTGGCGATACCGACCAAGCACACCTCGGTCAGTTCAAACATTGGCACCACGTAGAGTATATCTCACACACAAACACACCGACTGCATATCTCCTTGTAAAGCTTAAAAATGTCATTTTAAAATCTCTTAATTTGCAAAAAACTAGAGCTGAGGATAAATCTTGTCCTTTCGGTAAGGAAGGAATACTCTGGGGCGGTAGTGCGCTACCACTTTTCGTTTTCTCAGACTTCAGCGGCCCGTACGAACGCTGCGTTCGCTCCGCGACAGCGATAAGGCTCAGGTTGCTGATTTAACGGGGATAAACCCCGAAACCCAAACCCCCTTGAATTTTCCGTGCTTCCTGGAAAAAAAAACAACTCAGCGGGGTTACGCCGGTGTGCCCTTCGTCTGGTTGCTCTTTGCAGGGAGCGCTTGGCATCGGAAGAAAACAAAAAGTAGTCCATCCACGTGTTATCCCTAGTGGTTACAGAGGCAGCAGATCTGTTTAGTGGTCCTTTATTCCCAAGCGGCAGTGATGGCACAGAAGCCTCCCGTTCCTCAAAAATTGAACTCCTCGGAGTTCCCTGTAGTGCTATGGTTTTAGTTAATATTTCAACGGATCTTCATAGAAATTGAAGTCCCATTGGTGCTTGTATAAAAAATTCCCCTGCTCCTCCACTGCAGAGCTGAGGAAACCCTGCGATTGACGAGTCAGGCTGCAGTTTTCCGATACGATGTGGCGTTTTTTTTTTAAATTTTTTTATTCCCAACGTCCATCGCACGGAAACAACTGGGTGTCCCAGAAATCGTCTGTGGGCGTGTGTCTGCCGTGTGCCTGGTGTTTCCTGTGAGCGCTGCAGTGGGTGGGTGCGGGGGAAAGTGTTTGTCAGTCCATCTCCAGGTCCATCAGTTTGTTGCGCGAGCGCGGAGTGTGGGTGGTGTTGCGGCAGCAGCACTGGGCGCAAACCAGACCCAGGACCAGAGAGAAGAGGCCCACACCTGGGGGACACGGGACAAGGTTAACAACGGAGGAGACACCATGTTACCTACACCACTAGTTCCTCTACTAATGCTACTGCTAATCTGTAACCACTGCTGACAATTTGTAGTTTCAGGAAGCTAGAACTATTTCTTAATGTACAGTTTATCCATCCGCCCAGTTGAGACAATAGTTACAGCTGCTACAACTTCCCCCACACGGTAAAAGTGGCACTAGAATCGTTATTAGAGGCCATTACAGCACCGGAATGACTCCGACATCAACTACAGCTGCCTCCAAGACCGTCCTTATGAATAGCAACTAGGGACGTCCCCAGTTTACAGTGCCAGTTAAGGCATCTTTTATTGATTGTTATTGGCTATTTTAAGCCTAAACAAATTCAGGTTCTTGTCTTTTTTTAATTCCACTGTGCACCGACAGTGCCAGCTGTCAGACATGTGTCCTAAATAAGCGTGAGCACAGCACCGTCAGCTCGTCTATCAGCGTCAGTGAGCCAAAAAACCCCCCCCCCCTCACTTTTAGACATTTTCTGTGACACTTCGGTGTTGGCTGGAAGGCGCATTTAAACTTTTCGGTCGTCTAACTCGACATTTCGTTGAGCAGAACGGCGTGAAACCGGATGTTGGTGGGTTGCAAACGTTCAGTTGTGTCACTAAGAAAATAAATGCATGATGGTTACCTATTGAGGCTGCGAATCCGTATAAGAGAGGCAGCTTCAGGGACTCCCACACTGCAGAGGGACAGAGAAAGACAGACGTGTTGGTTAATAGGAGCAGATCACGTAGTGTTAGTTCTGTTGTAAAAACCAGACCATTATCTCACCGGCGAACCGGACCGTAAGGAAGACTCGAGGTGACGTCAGCTCTCCGGCTTGAGTCCAGGCTCCTGTGGAGGCCGACAGGTACCAGGGCGTGGCGACGCAGTGATACTCCCCACTGTCACTGGAGCACACAGACACACACACACACACACACACACACACACACACACACACACACACACACACACACACACACACACACACACACACACACACACACACACACACACACACACACACGGTAAGATCTCTGCGGCGTGTTCTGCCGACGACCCGCCGCCCGTTTGACCCACGAGCACACTCACCTGTCCTGAGTGCCGTGGATGTTCAGCGTGTACGTGTGCGTGTCTTTGCGCTCCGCCGAAACGTCGCTGGACGAGTTGCGAGCGTCTTTCCTCACAACGCCGAAGCGGTCGACGCTGGCCAGCTGGGTCGTCGTCTCTCCGCCGCGCAGCCTGGTGAAAAACCAACGCACCTCGTACGCCAGGTCGTCTGAGGACAGAGAGAGAGAGAGAGAGAGAGAGAGAGAGAGAGAGAGAGAGAGAGAGAGAGAGAGAGAGAGAGAGGAAACAAGTGAAGCTGTGATGTGGTGTTTTCAACCAATTTCCAGAGCTCAAAGTGGCCGTAGTCGCTAAATTTGAAGCTAGCAGTGTAGGCTCTGAGGAAAAAAAAGAGAAAGCGATACTGTTGTTTGCAACAATAACATCACTTATAAAACTACTCCAGCTCAAAGCTAGGAGCGGATTAAGACGTCACAATCTGCTCAGCATCAGCACCATCACGAAGGAGAACTGCCTCGGTTAAAAAGCGAACATTAAAAGACACATTTCCCCTTTTAATGTTGCATGACATCACTTCCCTAATGCGATGCAGGGTAAACCACCGGGCGGTTAGTCATGGAGAGGAGGGCAGCTTCATTTGACGGAGCAGTTAGAGAGAGAGAGAGAGAGAGAGAGAGAGAGAGAGAGAGAGAGAGAGAGAGAGAGAGAGAGAGAGAGAGAGAGAGGCACGACTGGTGAAAGGGTTGCGATAACAACTTTTATCGGTTGGACTTTTCAGTTGCTCCCACATGTGCAGGATGACGTCACCGCTGAAGAGGCGAAACGTCTTTAAGTCACGAAGCTAACATTTACTTTAGCCTGCAGTTAGGGTTGCGTGACTTACACAGAGTGATCTGTGCTGCATTGTGACGTTTTTTAATGAGACTCTACCTCCATTATTTACAGAGATGCGTTGCTGCGCTTATTACAACACGGAGAGAGCGTTATCTTTGGATGTTCGGTACAATGCAGCCCCAATTTCTCTACGATGGCCATGACGATAACCAAAAAAAAAAAACCAGCTCCATTATCACCGTGATTAAAAAAAAGAACAAACACGCCGGCTGCTGTTCCTTCTCCAATCGAAGAAGATTAAAAAAAAAAAAAAAAAAAAAAAGATGGACATGTGACAGATAAAGGAGGATAGTGATGACAAAAGAAAGAAAACAGGGACAAGGGGGAAATTGTGATAATAGATGTAATCTTTGGAAAGGAGGTGAGCGAGCTAATTATTTCCAAGAGCAAGACGTAGAGAGAGAGAGAGAGAGACAGAGAGAAGCACAACTAGTCATTAGTCTGTCAGGGAGAGAGGGACTATTAGCACTGTACCTCCCACACACACACACACACACACACACACACACACACACACACACACACACACACACACACACACACACACAATAAAAACCCCATGCAGCCTGAGTCATCCTCTGACATTTACGAGACAAATAGAGGATACAGATGAAAAAAAAATAATAATAAAGAGAATGAAAACGCAGAGAAAAAAAAAAAAAAAAAAAGACAAACGATGATGAAAAACAATTATGGCAAAAAAAAAAAAGAAAAAGAAAGGAAAGAATGAGCGATGGAGATGTGAGGAAGAGTATAATGAAGAGGGGAGAGGAGTGAACTCACCCACAGCAGAGTAATGAATCACATCTCAATTTCTCTCTTCCCTAATGGTTTTAATATTCAAGTGCTAAATCATTAAAAACCAGTAGTGGCACGAGCAGCAGCGGCAGTAATAACGCCGGCCTTGGTTTTACTTCGGCGTCCCGCGGTCTCTTTATATCGATCTGTAATCGGAAAACTTTGTCCGGACTCGAGAGCCAGATATCCTCCTGCCCACTGGCCGCGCTTCCATTACGTTTAACCCCACGACTGCTAGGTTGTCACTCAAAATGATCTTTTTTTAACACATTATGTACACTGTAATATGTCCATTTAGTAAATAAAATATTCTTTTATTGATAGGATTGTCTGCTGCATGATTTATTATGAATGCTGCATTGCTGCGTAGACTTTAAATTTGTCAGTTTAAAACTTCAAAGCAGACTTGAGAACTAAAATAACTAGAAGATTTCACATTTTTAGGGTAAAGAAATAATGAATGTTAGACGACAGAAAAGAAAGAGCTCCTCATCTCCTCTAGAATGTCTTAAAAAGCGTCCCTCCTCTCTTAAATCTGATGGTGACGATGATGCTGGTGGTGATGAAGATGCACTAGGACAGCGTAGAGAGGGGGAACTGCTTTTTCTTCCCTTTTTTTTTTGGGGGCACAAAGACAAGTAGCCGAGAGCTCCATCCGACCAAAGAGGAGGAAACGGGAGGCGACAACGAGGGGCGGCCTGACACCACACACACACACGCACACGCACACACACACACACACACACACACACACACACACACTCTACAGGAAACCCAGTTGGTCTCGTACTGAAGTCTAGAGCTGCAACGGTGAATCGATTGGTCGACTGACTGACGGAGAATTAAACATTGTGTCGTGAACGTCATAACAAGGACCCGACTTTCTGCTTCTACTTTGACTCCTACTGTGTGCAAAGTGTTCCGGATGCATTGAGGGATTATGAGCCACATTTGAGGTGCTCTCACCGTCACTTTCACCTCTAAATAAAGCCGATTATCTCCATAAACTGTTGGCTTGTTTACAACCTGTTCTCGTCGCAGCGCCACGTTCCCAGTTATCATAACCGCAAAAATGAGACGTTTTTCCATCGTTGGTAAAATTGTATTTTCATTTTATTTGTTTACAAGCAGGTAAAAATAACTAATTAAATATATTTACTTCTGATGACAGGATGTATGACAACTATTTGAATGCCTTATATAATCACTGTGACTACATTCTTATATAATCACATCATTTAAAATCTGCCGAGCTGACAGTCAAAAGAGATGCGCTTCTCCGGCGTTCCGATAACACCAGGTTGGCGTCTGACATCGCCGTTAATGATCAAAGACGCGTTTTGCATAATTCTGCAGGACTGACGCGTGAACTCCGGCTGCTTGTTTCGGAGACGACACCCGTATTTCCGAGGAACGGAGCTATAATTAGACAGCCTCTGCTTTCTCTCAGTTAGCTTCCACCCTTTACTTTCTTTGTTCTTGACGGCGGAGAAGGACGGAGACCGAGGATGACGGAAGGGGATTTGAAAATACTTAGTGACTGAGGCGGATTATTTTGTTTATTGCGGAGCCAGAAATCAACAGCGAGGGGCCCTCAGCAGCGCCAGCACCCCCCCCCCCCCCCCCCCCCCCCCCTCCCGGGAGGTGCTGCTAGAGGAGTATCTGATCCCCCACCAGCAGGCTGACAAACAGCCTCTTGCCCACAGCTGTTCCTCTGCTCAACGCAGACCATACGGACCTCTACCCCCTCCTCTATATGAACTCTCTGGCTCCTTGATAAGCGGACTATTTCCACAATTCATGTGCATGTAAAAATGGCCCGCCCATTTCCTTCAGTGCATGTGCGCTGCTTGGAAAGGCCCGGACCTCGCCCGTCCCCCGGTGGAGACGGAGCCTGCTGGTCCTGGCCTCAGGGCGAGGGGGTCCGTCGAGACCGGTCTCGAAACACGGCCCGCGTCAGCCTTCAGCCGAGGTCAGACGACATGCCGAACGAAAAATCCAACAGAGCTGCGGAGGATGGAGCTACATCAGAAAAAAATATAGAAGATCACCAGACTTCTAGACTAAGTTTGGTGAAACGGCACAGCTATGGTGACGTCCAATG
Source organism: Cebidichthys violaceus (assembly GCF_023349555.1). NCBI lineage: Eukaryota > Metazoa > Chordata > Actinopteri > Perciformes > Stichaeidae > Cebidichthys > Cebidichthys violaceus. The sequence continues at coordinate 3,536,326 of NW_027176417.1, read as the reverse complement.
ACGGTAGGAAAACTGTCAAAAGTTTTTGGTGGGTGTAACGAGCCGAGCAGTCGCACCCTCACAACTTTGTTAGCTTCATTACTAGTCGCACTGTTTGAGCTTCAATAAGCAGGAGGGAGGAAGACCCTGGTGGTCGGCCGGCTGAGGAGGAGCTACAGTACATCTCTAATAGAATATCTGGCTCCTGTCTGGGCTAATAAAACGAAAATGGCTGTCTGTGGAAATGAAGACAGTCTGATTGGATTTCTCTGGATTAATCCCTTGAGGAGAGTCCAGGACGTACAACTGCCTGAAAAACACACACACACACACACACACACACACACACACACACACACACGACTGACAATTACCAGCAGAGCTTCTAATGAAACTGTGTGTGTTCTCTGCTCCATAAAGCAGGACAGCCCTGGTAGAGTGGAATACTAAACACTATAAAAACACTATTTAGCCTCACAGAAACAAAGTCACTGGGAAGCAAAGTCCCCGTCTTACTCGCTGAATGCTTAATAAGACTTCCAGCAAATGAGTGCAAATTTCATTTGATATTCGCCGTGTTTAACATGCAGACGCCTTCTGAATACACCACATGAATGCGGGTTGCATTAGTTCAAATGTTGTTTCCGTCTTTTCCAGTGTGGAATTAACGGATCTATCGCTAATATCTATGAATTAAAAACTACAGCAACACTATTTTCAAATTGTAAGCCTTTAAATAAACATATATTCTTCTTTTTTGGCTCAGAAAACACAAGCATTTGACTAGAAAACAAGTCAAATATGTAAATATTAGTTAACATGGAGTAAACATCTAACTAACTTCCATCTCTTTTTGAGTTACGGAGCAGTTTCCGCCTCGTTATGAATTTTACATTCCTATAATAGTATGTTTCTTTAAGAACTGTTAGTATGTAGAGATTTTGTCTGATGTATATTTGTGTGTACTAAAGACTCAGAAAGACTAGCAGCTGCATCAGTGGAAGCTAATGGGAACCCTCTCAGGAATAATAACTCATTGTGTCATACTGGTTATAGCATTATAATAATTGATTTGGACAATACTGAGAGAATATGACGAGACAAGTGATAAAAGGTTGCTTCAGCTCGATAAGAATTAAAAATGTTACCAGAAGATGCGGAATCTTTGGAGATAAAATTGCACTGAAATTGTAAATTAGTAAATAGTGAAAAGAAACTAGTGATATCAGGTAAAGGCAGCTTAAGTCACTAAACATTTGGCACCTAAATCCATCAAAGCCTGTCCGTGGACCTTGGGACACACGTGTGGTTTCTCCTGTTGAATGTCCCCATTGACTTCCACTGTAAACCTAAACAGAAGAAAACCCAGAGTGTTGTTTGAAAACTTCTGGTAAAAAAAACCTGCAGAAATCTGCCATTTTGGAGGATTCCTTTAAAGCTGCATGTTCGCTCCCATTCCTGTTTAACTGGAAGACCTAATGGAGTGAAAATGATGGCACCGCTCTGCTGTTTAGCTCAACATTTTCAATTTGTGTTTTACCGTCCTTTCCTCTCTTCCAGCTCTCTCTTTTATGTTTGGATCGCCACCATTTGCTCTAGTTTTTTTTTTTTTTACCATAAACGTCCAGAGTGAGACGCCGTTTGATGTTTTCAGTCGAGACTCTTCTTTCGCTTCTGCTGAGCAGCTGAAAAGAAGTGGTAGTTTTGATTTCTTGCAGTCACGGAGAGGCCACCGAACACTAGAAAGACAGTTTCTGACAACAAATGAATAAATAGTGAGAGAATGGAACCGAAACGTAAATAGCATGAAAGGTAATAGGAAGTTTGCACCGAGAGCTTTTGTATTCATGACAAAAAGAGGCCTGATCCGCATTTCTAACTGTTCACAACTCCCGGCTTTATTAAAGCTGCTTTATAGACTGGGGGACACTGGTGGCTCCAACTGGAACCATTTTAAAATAAGTTCACCAGTGAGAATCATTTCCTCTTTCTGCTCTCATCCCCTCACCAGTGTCCATCCTCTCCGTTCAACAGCTCTTCCCATTCTTCCTGGTCCCTCTCTTTAGGAAACTTTGCATGCTGTTTCCGAGCCACTCTTCCTCCATTTGCTGCCTCTTCTATTCACTCTCTTCCACTCTCGCTCACTTTAACAATCTGTTTAGTTCCCTCCACTTCTCCCCTATTCACTCCCACCTTCTCTCCCTCTCTCTCTCTCCATCTCGCCGCCTTTTCTTCCTCTACCTCGTTCTGTCTCCCCAGCCGGCTAACGGAGCGTGAGATTGGCTAATTAACGGCTGCCTGTCGGCGCTGCAAAGACAGCTGGGTAATTTGGTGCGAGTAGAGAGGGAGTGAGGAGAGGAGGACATGAGGAGTAGAGGAGCCAAAAGAGGAGAGAAGGATGTGTCATTAAACTTACCACACAGAGTTATTTTTAAATATGGTTCAGGTTGCCAGGTGTTTGGCAAAAAAACCTTCACGAAAACTGGTTCTGCACTCCTCATTAAAATGCACGGATGCTAATTGCAGCCATTACTGAAAGACGTACTTACAGGTGAGAAAGCATGCCTGAAAAAAAACAAAAAACAGCGAGGATTGAACAAGGTCAGCTGACAGAAGACGTTCAGCTTCAAGCCAATCGGGTTCAAATGCAGCAGCGATATCTTTCCTCTGGAGTGGTGTTTGTGGTCACCTGACCTGCAGTGACTCTTTAGGCGCTAAATGCTCCACTGTGTTCACCAGCTAGCCGCTAACTTCATCCATCTGCTGTTTGATGCTGGGCCGGTAGCGTACAGCCGGTTCAGAAGAGCCCTTTGTACTGAACACGGCTGCAGCTGGAAACAACGAGACTCAAAGGACAAAAAGTTAAATGTGCCGTAACACCAGAACAACGAGCTACAAGAAGCTAAAGTTTGAATTTTTTTTTGTTTTAATAATCACCTTCTACTTCAATATCTTGATTTAGTCACAAATTAAATATTGATGAAATGGTAACGTTTGAATTGCTTTTGTCAGGCTTGCAATTATCCCTAAGTAGAGCCGCAATGATTAATTGATTAGCTGTCAGTTATTTTCTGATGATCAATCGGTTGGAGTAATTATTTAAGAAAAGATTCACAATTCTCAGATAAAAGTGAATATTTTCTGGTTTCTATACTGCTCTATGACGGTAAACTGAATATCTATACGCATGTTCACGTACTAAAGACTATACGCACCTTTCATTTAGAGATGCTTTCCAAGTACATATGAAACAAACATTACATCATTACATAAGAGCACACTGATAAAAACATTCTTAAGATTACAGATTGTCATTTGTGACAGTTTAGTTTACTTAATTGGTCCCTTTAAAACAACTATTTTACACTAAATCTAAATTAAATCACGGTGATCGACTCTGCCCCTTATTTTCCTGGCATAAAGGGAGCGTGGTGTGTGTGAACCAGTGAAGTACAAAGCTTTACTTTCTCCGAGGCGGATCAGAGGAGTATGCAGTTATTTTAACAAAAGACTTCTCAGCAGAAAAGAAAAAAAAAAAGAGGCGATATGCAGAAACTGTCACGGCTTCAGTGCTTCAAAAAGCATGGAAAAACATCTCTAATGGTGATGTCATCTCACAAGCCGCACGCTGCCACGACGTGCCAGTCATTCCACCGGTAATGGATGCCGTGTGTCCGCACGCTGCAGCACGCCGAGATAACGCGCGTCGAGGCGAAACAACGCGGGGTCAAAGAGACAGGAGCCAGACGAACACGAAGCATGTCGATACAGTATCTGTGGTCGTAAAGACTGAGGAGGGAAATCAGCACACACCTGAACTCTCAACAACAAAGACTGGAGCGATCATAAACTGGGGGAACCGGTCCTCACTAAATGAGATGGATTTGACATCGTTATGCACATTCAAATTCTGGTCTCAAATCTCCAGACAGGAAGTGATGAAAGAGGCGACTGAAGTCTGAACGTGAATAGAAAGCCACTGATCACGTCTGAAGCTCTCTCAGGCAAACACCGCATCGGATTACCTACCAGCTACTATCTGGAGGTATCAATGACTGGAACTGATAAGTGCAGCTTTACCGTAAACAGGTTTAAACAATATGCAAATGCTGGAACAAAAAGAAAAGCTAGGAAAGAAGTTTCCTATTATATATTTATGTTTTAATTCCCAAAGGTCCTTGAAAGAATCATGTGTGACGATGATGATTGACTCTGTGAAACTTTGGCAAGACTGGAAGTGGTACACAGGTGAGTCTCTCTAATCCGGGTTCATGTAAGGTCTCAAACACACACACACACACACACACACACACACACACACACACACACACACACACACACACACACACACACACACACACACTGGAGTATTTTCCTGAGGGTAGTCTACAGCTTCAATAATAGAAGGTTAATGAACTGCATTTATACGGCGCCGTTCTACCTTACAGGACAAAGCGCTTTACAACTTGCCTCATTCGCGCACACACACACACACACACACACACACACACACACACACACACACACACACAAACACACACACACACACACACACACACACCTGCCAGCCTTGTGATTAAAGGACGACCCGCTCTACCTCCTGAGCCACAGCCATCATAAATAAGGCGGCACAGTGAATATGATCACTAACTGATGAAGAAATAATAAGGGACGTTTCGTGTGTGTCTCACCGTGCCCATCATAAAAACAAGCTCCAACAGGAGAGCAGTTCTCAGCCATCCCTAAGGAATGTGTGTCTCAAACACACACACACACACACACACACACACACACACACACACACACACACACACACACACACACACACACACACACACACGTTGTTGCTCAACCTTCTGAGTAAAAGCCTGAAGTTCCCTTCCCATCTTATTGTGTCAGAACAATGAGCTGTAAAAATGGTGAGCTGGTAACTAATCAACCAATCATTTGTTAAACAACACACCCACACACACCCACACACACACACACACACACACACACACACGCTATATGACACAGCTCATGTTACTCAACTGGAACGGCTGTATTGCCCTGGACACCAGTACGCCGTCACACCCTTAAGAAATATGGTTTTGGTGCGCTTGCGTGCGAGTAAGAACACCTGAGGAAGTGGACGTTTGGCCGTTGTCCAAAACCGAGCGGCACGCCTTTGTGGACAAACGTCACTCGATACCCGTTGACTAATTGGACCCATGACATAACGTTTTACGTGTGTGTGGTTCACACTCGTGACACCGGCAGTTTCTTTCTCTGGAAGTAATATCTAGTGTAAGACAATGGCATGTGTTTTAGGACTGTATTCATAAAGGATCAGCTTGGTGATATTCTACCTATTTTTGGTTAATAATGTCCCATTCCTCTGTGCCATAAAGCTCCAAAAACACATCAATGTTCCTTCATCACCGAGAAGATGAACGCTGTAGTTTATTTTGATCCCACACGCACCATCCTGCTGCTGGACTGAACACTCACTAGATCCCCAAATGTGTATTTATCCACAGCTGAAAATAGTCCCCGACAACACATCGGTTGGATGCAGTTTACCTTGAAACCGGATCACACAGGTCACACACACACACACACACACACGGTGAAACAACATGTGCAGAGGAACCAGCCTAATAAAGAGGCTAAAATGATGGAACTACATGTCACCCAAAATACACACTGCTAGCGTCTCTAGCCTTGCATTTAGTGTCAATGCCTCTGCAGATGGTTTTATACATCAATCTCCAAAAAAAACTGGTTGAAAAATTCAGAACACAATGTGCTCGTTATGAAGCACCGGCCTCACTGGGGACACTTTAAAGAGACTTTCTTCAAAAGGTAGTCCCGATGACAACTGTTCACAGTGAGACCTATGCAACCAGGACACTTTTGTCCGTAAAGAAAGCTACTTCCAGAAAATACAGAACCTCTATGCATCCTACACCAGTCCTCTCCTCTCCTCCTTGCTTCCCATAGCGAACACGTCCATGCGTAACTTCCCTATCAGCCGTGATGCTGAGGGGGACTTTCTTCCCATGGTGCAGCTGTCTGCGAGAGCTCGCACCGCCACCACCCACCCACCAATCCCTGCAGCGCTCCACTGCTGCGAAACAACATTTGTGTTAATGTATGGGCAGACATTGCATGCATGCTGCCCATACATTCCTGTGAGGACGCAGGTGCAAAGAAACGCATATGTTCAAGCACAAGAGGAAGCTGCATTCCGCTCCGTTTGTGTTTGCAAAATAATTTCCAAACACACACACACACACACGAGCTCTGCAATGTGTTTAACCTGCTCACTGCGAGTACGTAATATAGAAAACACATGTTGGGCCGTAAAGAAAGATGCACAGAGAGGAGGCGGCGTGGGAGGGACGGTGACAGATGGGCAGAGGGAGGTGGCGATGACGTCATGTGATAAGTTAAAGGGTATGGAGTGATGAGGAAGAGGAGGGAGGACAGGAGACGGATGGATGTTGAAAGGAAGGGAGGAAAGGAAAGGAGGCGGTGGGACAGAAGAAGAAATAGTTGTGGGTTGCACTGCAGACGGTTTGTTGAGAAGGGAAAGAGTGATGGAGGCTTCTTTACAAATACATTAAATCAGTGGTTGAGTGTAGCCGAGTACATATATTATATTTGTACTACCTCCCTTTACTTCACTACATTCCAGTAAAAAAAACAGCATTCATCCGCACCTTTATTCCTGCTCACAATCATATTTATATGTGTTAAGAAATATGTGCGTGGGAATATATATACGTGTATGGGAACTGACAAAACACTGAGTTTTATTGCGGTGCGGTTAACAGGACTTGAGCCCTGTCCAAAATTCATTTATAATTGCATTCTGATATGACACCATCGTGTTGTTTTTCTCATAAGCTAACGGCAAAGATAGAATGTTATTACAGTCTACAGCACAAGAAGTAACCAGACAGACAACTGCAAGAGAAAGTGGAAGAATTTAGAGGGCTGTGTTTATGCGCGTGTTAATAAGAGCGAGAGTCGGTGAGAGTCTAATTCATCTTTACAACCAATTGAAATGCAGGAGGCACGTCATTCTTATTAGCGGTGCTGTTGACAGGTTGGCAGGTGAAGAACGCACACAAAGAGTGTTTCTTAAAATACTCAGGAGAAAGAAACGGTAGCTGATAGTGATTCACGAGTGCGTGTGTTCTACCTGTGTGCGCGCCAGTCTTCGGGGACGATCCAGAGACGCTGAGCGAACACTCCATCTTGGCCGTCTCCCACGGATAGACGATGGTGGTGTCCGACCGGAGGGCGACGGCGAAGGACGGGCCTGCAACACCAAAACACGTATATTTTTGGATTATTATAGTATGAAAAGTTCTTGCACAAGGACACAAGCGTTCTCCGGTTGTTTGGTCTTTTTTAAAAAAAGGACATAACTGCCAGCTTAGCGTTTGAGTGCCGTGTTTACCGGCCTGCGAAACATCAACTGTGACGCACAAATTCATTCATGTTCATGCGTGAAAGCTACAGTCGTGTTGTGGGTTTCACCGCGCGGACAAGTCGTCTGCATTACTCCGCTGTCATGTATAAACAACTTACTGTATAATACATGCGCAAACACCATGTAGAGGGATATAAAACATATTCCCTCGGTGTTGGCACTGGTGAGCTGTAAGTGAGTCTTAAATCCAACAGGAGCAGCCTCAAAATGATCTACACAAGCATGGTAATGAGATATTACAGATATATATTCATTATTCCTTCTTCATCAGCAGCTCATTTATGTCTTTTCTTCACTTTCTACGACTAGAAGTGTTTTCTGAGCTGCACTGCTGAGCGAACCTGCGACAACATCTGGTTTTACGAGGACATCAAGTCCTTTTCTGCACGACAAAATAACGCCCTAAATGTTTGAAACTGTTTTAAAACCACGAGCCGAGCGATCATCATTTTCAGAATAATTTCAGAGGCCACTCGGTTAGAAAGAAAACTCCGTGGGCTTCGTGTTTGGTCGCTGGCTAAAATATTTACCCACCAGTTTCAGCGCCGAGATGTGAAAACGTCAGGCTGTTTTAAACAAATATAACCGGATTATGTAAACCACTTATTTGGAAGCAAAAACAAAAAGGAGAACGAGCCCCAAACAATTACAGTAAAGTGCTTCAGGTTATGTGGTTTCTGTGGAGTCTCATGATCTCAGTGGTAAAGTTGGAGATTAAAGAATAACCGACAGGAATGAACTATAAAAATCTGATTCAGCTTGTAAAAACACAGAATTTCCCTTCTTTCGTCAGATTTAAAGCCATAAAGTGCAACAGAAGTGCAAAAGAAGACGGTTATTGGTAAATCATACTGGCCTTACTGTAGTCACAAGATTACATGTTTTTCCTCTGGCCACTCCGTATTTATGTTACCATCCATCCACCGAAATCACTTAAACACTGAATTATTTAAGGCTAAACGTGCTGGTGAGACTTTGGAACTCCATAGACGGCGTAGAAAAGATTCCTGCACGAGCAGAGACGCCATAACACGTCTGAAACATTCAAGATACAGCTGGAACCTTGGGAGGCTCGCCAGTTTGTGGACGTGATCTCACACACACACACACACACACACACACACACACACACACGCACACACAGAACTTCCGCCCCCTAAGGTAAGTATCAGGGGTTCTTGGAAACGTCTCAGCTTGAAGCATGAACACTGTCTGTGTGTGTGTGTGTGTGTGTGTGTGTGTGTCTGTGCGTGCGTATGTGTTGCCCTGTGTGGGATCAACTCAAAATGTTCAACTTGGATACACACACTTGAAAGAGTACACTCTCTCACACACACACACACACACACACACACACACACACACACACACACACACACACACACACACACACTCACGCACACACACTCACGCAGACAGGGAAAGAAAAGGAAAGCAGCGGTGCAGCTCTCTGCAGATGGCTGATTGGCCAAAGGGCTTCACTTTGAAGATGTCCCAGAGAGAGAGAGAGAGAGAGAGAGAGAGAGAGAGAGAGAGAGAGAGAGAGAGAGAGAGAGAGAGGGGGGGGGGGGAGAAGACAGTGGGGTGAGAGAGTGAAAAGGATGGCAGAGAGAACGGGGGAGGAAAAAAATGGGAAGTGATAGAAAGAGAGAGAGAGAGAGAGAGAGAGAGAGAGAGAGAGAGAGAGAGAGAGAGAGAGAGAGAGAGAGAGAGAGAGAGAGAGAGAGAGAGAGAGGAAGTAATGCTCAAGGGCTGTTGCCCTCCCCAGGGAAGGATAGAAGATAGTCCATCTTTCTTTTCTCTCTTTGCTCCGACAGTTTTCGGGGTTTTTTTCCCTCCTACAAACCTCATTCAGACGGTTGAAAACACTGCAGCTCTTCTATCAAACATGGGGAGGAACCAGTAACTACGACCAGTTCAGCTCGACATAGACTGGACTTTTGAGGCCGAAATATTTGAGATTAAAACACGAAAAACACAAATATTCTTTTGGTTTTGTTTGATGTTTGTGTTACTACCTGCTTGATACGTTTAGTTTTTTCAGACTTTTATTGTGAAGCACTAACTTTTGTTTTGAAAGGTAAGTTCCTGCATTCCTGCAATATTGCCTCCTCTTTCTTTCTCCTCAGCCTCCTCTCTTTCACCTCCTTCTCTTCCTCACCATCTTTGCGCCTACCACCCTTTTGTGTTTCCTCCCTCTCTTTCCTTCCCTCGACCATTTCTCATCACCTTTTCATCTCCTCCTCCTCAGCCCACTTCACCACCTCCTTTACTTTGTCTTCCTCCTTGTCGCCTCCCTCTTCTTCTTCGTCCTCTCCTTTCCGAAGCTCCCGTTCCTCCTCCCGTCTCCCACTTCCCAGTCAGATCAAAGAAACTTAAGTAGGCCAGTGGCTGTGGTGGGCGTCAAAGGGCTCAAGGTGTGTGTGTGTGTGTGTGTGTGTGTGTGTGTGTGTGTGTGTGTGCTTCTTTATTTTTGTACATTATTAGATAATTTATGTTGGTTTTCATTAACACTGTGTGGGAGGAGGATGTGTGTAGAACTTCTAGAAATGTACAGAACACAACTGCTTACATATTTCTATCTTTAGACAGTTACTCTTCCAGGAACTTGGATTTTTTTTTCCTCCATCTGTTCAGATTGTTCTAAAAAGGTAAATTATTGATGAATCGCACTAGTGTTAGAAAGTATTTCCCCAAAATGTGGCCATCTATTACTGTACACAGCCTGGTTGTAGGATATTTAACTAAATGAGTGGAACGTCTTTATGAGAAAAGATTTAGGAACAAATAAGAGAAACTTTTAGGGTTACGTAGTACAAAGAGGAAGGAGGAAGTATTTCAGACCGTCCAAACAAAGTGAACACGTAACACACACCCACCATTTTCCTGAAAGTCGATCTTGACTTTGTTGGACTCTGCGTTGGTGGCTTTGGTCCAAGCTTGCCCCGCCTGCTGTTTGGTCCACGTGGTGATGTCACACCAGTAGAAACCTCTGTCGGAGAGCTGGACGCCCTCCAGGCGAAACCGAAACTCCACCGGGCCAGACTTTGTCAGAACCAGGCCGTCTCTGCGTCGACAGAGAGAGATGCATTTCAGAATAAAACTCCACTGAAAGGTTCACATTGATGTGTAAATGTAAACGTGTACCTCCTGTTGGGGTCTGTGGCTCCTCCGTGCTGCAGGACGTTGTCGGGGCTGAGGGTCATGATGGTTCTCACGCTGCCCTCCAGGCTGTCCTGTGATTGGATGAGCACAGAGTAGCCCGCCTCCCCGAGGTTCCCAGTGGCCACGGTGCAGCTCATCTCAAAGGTAGCCCCGCCCACCGAGGCTTCACGGACGCGCTTGGCCACGACGTTCAGAGTGGGACCTGAAGATGAGACCCATCAGTAACCTTTGACACATCATTCAGTCCACCACAGAGTCCGAGGGGGGAGGGATCCCCAACAGGAAGTGAAAACATGAACTTCTGATTCAAAGCAGGCACACACACACACACACACACACACACACACACACACACACACACACACACACACACACACACACACACACACACACACACACACACACACACACACACACACACCACAATGCAGTTACATCATGGCTCAATTAGCTAAATTGAGGGCGCCAAGCTCAGCAAGTGGGACTTAAAAAGAGAGGCAGTGTGTGAGAGAGAGAGACAAGAGGTCTGTTGTTGCGTTGGAGGATTTTGCTATGAAGTCTGGAAATGACATGTAGACATTAGAGCGTATTCATGAAACTCAACAGCAGGGTTACTGTGACCGGCTGGCCCCCGTGTTACAGTTTTCTTAGTCATGAATGTGAGCTAATGCTTCTGAATTTCTTCCAAAAGTAGCTCATTAAATGTTTCCCCATAGAAGAAAAAGAATTCATTGTTTCTGTCCGTGCCAAATGTTTTCATCGGCATCACAAGTATAATCTGAAGTAACCTTTACGGGTAATGTGTTCAGGAAATTAAACAGAATTTAAGCGTAGGTTGGGTGCATCACAAAATGTGTTTCCCTTGAAGTGCCTGGACTCATTCAATGATATAATCCACCAAACACAACAGATGAGGGCACATAAATGAAGTTTCCTCACGTTTGGTATCCCACCGCACAGCCAGCTGCGAGCTCTGGTACTCGGCGGTGTTCACCATGTCGCCCTGGCTGTTGACGCTCCAGGATGACACACTGCACACGTACTGACCCATGTCGATCTCCTGCAGACGGTGAAAACAAGTGAAATGAAATGAAAGGAAAGGAAAGGAAAATGGATCTTGGTAGAAATGATACCACAGACATCTACAAGCTTTCTGTCGGTCATTACGTTCACCTGAGTGCGGAGGAAGAGTAGTTTGAATGTGTCGGGCTGGACTCTGGACAGAGTCATCACGCCGCTCTTCAGCCGGTCAGAGTACATCGCTCCCGGCAAAAGGTTGCCGTGGCCGTCCAGGGAGCCGATGGGATGCGAGGTCTGAGGATCACCGCCTGTACCTGCAGGGGATCGGACAGGAGACACGTTGAGAGGTGGCGGTTTCCAGTCTTTTATAGGCCTATTAGAGATTTTGTTCTGAGAAAAAAAAAAAAAAAAAAGGTACCAGGAAGTGTGGTGTGCTCCCAGGTGACACCCAGTCGGCCTCCCAGGGGTAGATGGGTAATGTTGGTCACGTGGCACGCCAGCTCTGTGGGTTCGGCCGTCATCTGGGGGTTGAGGACGGCTTCCAGGGCCACCGTGAAGCTCGGTTCTGGGAAGAAAACAAGCAGAATCTTTCAAGCCGCTCTGATTACAGCTACAGGTAGAGGACAGCTGCGTTTTAAAAGCTTGATACTGGGTCGCCACCAGTTATTAGAGCAACATAACCCCGATGAGGAAGGACAAGCAGGCTGCAAACACCATGGCTGAATGAGACACTTGTCACTACCAGCAAATTCACCTAAAACTGAACACAAGGCCTAAAGAATGTCACAAAAGCCCAACCCAAAACCTTTGTGAGACCAAACAACTGCTGCTGAAAAGCAGAGTATTGTACCGTCAAAGGGAAACCGCTTAATGGCTCAGCTTTCTCCCAATTGGTTCAACCCCGTCAGACTAGCAGTATGCACATAGTACATTTTTAATTATCCCTGTAGTCTGTATCACTGGGGCTGAAATGAATACGAGTTTCAAGCACCCAGATGATTGAACAACAACTCAAACCTAATAATATATCGAGTTGCAGCACTGCGTGGCCTCCGGAGAAAAGATTCCCATCCCCAGCGGGGCGTTTCTCTCATCAGTCGTCGCCGGGGTTTTGTCATTTTACAACCGCCATGAATCTCCAGACGAACGCAAAGTGAATCCCGTTCTGTTTGTGGTTCGGTCCTAAGCCGAGTGAAAGAGCCAGGCAACCAGAAATAGACCTGAAACGACACGGTTTACCGTGTGAGATGAGGTGTGTGTGTCACAGTGTTAATAGTGAGTGTGTGTGTGAGAGGCAGGTCCTCTCAGTCAGACATCCAGATTGCACCTTTACGCCTCAACGAGCAGGAAACACACACACAAAGATTTCCACCTGCCGGTCTGTGAGATATCCAACACACACACACACACACACACACACACACACACACACACACACACACAGTATATGTATATACAAGTAGTCACTGACACAAACCACACACACGGCAGTAACGCTATAAATACAAGCACATACGTAAGAGTGTGTCCGAGTGTGTGTTTGGCAAAGGAGAAGGGTTTGAGTGATGTCATTTGGACGTCATACACAGACACACACACCAACTCATGCACTGTTACCATCTGCTGTAAAACACACACACACACACACTTTGATCGAAGTGAATGTGTGAAGTTTTTCTGCCAACTAGCAAAGCGTCTCTCTCTCTCTCTCTCTCTCTCTCTCTCTCTCTCTCTCTCTCTCTCTCTCTCTCTCTCTCTCTCTCTCTCTCTCTCTCTCTCTCTCTCTCTCTCTCTCTCTCTCTCTCTCTCTCTCTCTCTCTCTCTCTCTCTCTCTCTCTCTCATATTTAGTGTTATGATTGAAGACTAAAAATTATTAGGATTCAATACTCAGAAGATATCTACATCAGAGATTTATTCTGATTTTGCAGGTTTTTTTGGATCATTTACAGCTTTTAAAAATCAACAACACATCCCACTGATGTCAGGGTCGTTTCAAAAGGTTAATCCTCCATAGCTGCTGGCAGCTGGTGTCTGTTTACATGCAGTGTACTGTACATGCAGAGCAGAGGACGACGGCGCCGCATTTGGGTGAAAGTCAGCAGTTTGATTACTTATTTGAAACAAAAGGAATTGTTAAAGCACGGTTTGGTTAGGAATACCAAACTGTTGCTGAATAAATCTTCTAACCCCCCAAGTTAACCCCCCCGGTGAAGCCGCCGACCTATTGTCATGTCCTCTCAACCGAGTCGGACTCTCCTGGCCGCCCAGTTCTCTGTAGGGTTTTAGTTGTGTAAAAGCAAGCTTTAAGAAGAAGAAGAAGAAAAGGCTCTATTAGTGTGCGGCTCGCGGAGGCAGAGTGAGGAAAAAAAAAAATAGGTCAATGTCAATAACGCAACAAACTGCTTTCATCTGCATCGCAACCGTGTTCACTTTAAGAAGGCTCTCGGTTAGTTTGCACGGAACGGAGCGGTGACATTTTGCCCGATATCTCATTCATTATGTTTCTGCTGCTCGTTAGCAAACGCGCCGACTGTTCAGTTCAGAGACTCAAAGCACTTCAACGCTTTCATTTTCACTGGTGAATTTAATCTCACCATTCATTTACTTTTCTCAAATTAATAAACGATTAAATTGTCAGCGAGCAGAAGTTCCCGGAGCCCATCGTGCTGTTTTAAGTGTACTGGTTTGTTCAACCAAACAGTCCCAAACACGGTTCATTACCATAGAAACGGGGGTCAGCGGTGTGTGTTCTGCTCATGTACAGGCGGGTCGGGCGCCATGATGTGTTTCGCCGACGCCGCCGAGCTGAACTTTCCAGGAACAGAAGAAATGCTGGATTCTGCCAAAACAACCAGAGGCATGCAAGACTCTGGTTTCACCGGAGTGTGCAGGCGCGTGCGTGCGTGAGAGAGAGAGAAAAACCAGATATGAAGAAGACACTCGAGCCGTTCCCTCTTTCTGTCAACTCTCTGTGCGTCTCCCAGGACGGAGGGGAAGCACACGTACGCTTCACATCGCAGATTACAGCTGAAAAACAACGTGTAATCTGATTACTGAGTGATACTGCGCAAGCCAATAACTTCACGTTATTACTAGAGGCTTTATAATGAAATCACTATTGCTTCACAAGCAAGGTTTCATGCAGATGTTTAAAAAAATAATACAGCTCGTCAAGCCATAATGTACGCTACATATATATTTAGCGTACATGTATGCGTGTATATAAAGGCTAAATAATAAATACTTCTGAAATAATAGATGAGGAAGTGTGAAAATAGTCGGTTGTGGTGAATGAGGGAGGAAGCTCTCCATTAGTATTTATGCTAAGCGTCATAAAAGCACAGACTGGAGCTCCATACAGCCCGTGGCGACGCACAGCCTCCTTAATTTAGCCGCTTTCTATTTCACCGAACGGCTGGAGAGCTGCAGGAAGCGTCTTAAAGTGTGTCCCGAGGGAAGAAAGTGGTTTCCATCAGTCAATCCCGTATGAATTCAAGTTAGCATGACGGCATTACATCTTGGCGGATGCTTATGTCGAAAACAGCTTCCTTTTTTTCTTCTTCTGTGCAAGCCGGAAAAATCCTGTTTTAATTATCTAGTAAAAATAATATAATTGCTGCTACCGCTACTGATAAAGCGCCTTTCTAACTCATGGATCGACAACTCAAACTGGAGATTGTAATTCATCGTCTTTGTACCTGAAGGGACACATCTGGTGAGGCTCCCATACTCCATAAACGTACTGTAATCCCTGCACACACTGCAGAACGAAGGAAGAAACGGAGTGTGGTCGGCAAAGCGTTGAGATATTGCAGAAATGTGGAATGCAGAGGGCTGCAGGGTTGTTGCAATGGTTCTCTGTGTGTTCGACCCCTTTAAACGGTGTAATAAAACCATTGATACGAGGTAATTATGAGTAATAAGCCACATCTATACAATATTTAGATATACAGACACTCAT
The DNA here is from genome assembly GCF_023349555.1 of Cebidichthys violaceus. Classification (NCBI taxonomy): domain Eukaryota; kingdom Metazoa; phylum Chordata; class Actinopteri; order Perciformes; family Stichaeidae; genus Cebidichthys; species Cebidichthys violaceus. The sequence goes on along the minus strand of NW_027176417.1, from coordinate 3,520,714 downwards.
GCATACTGTATATACATTCATTAATATTCTGATAAGCTGTGAAAAAAATACAAAATATGAGCATACATGAAATATAAGCAGGGCTTTATTTCGAGTGAAGTGGCTCAGCTGACACAACAACATGCACACAGGGGAAGTGTCGCCAAGGGTGAGAGGAATTACACCCTATTTAACTGTGTGTGTGTGTGTGTGTGTGTGTGTGTGTGTGTGTGTGTGTGTGTGTGTGTGTGTGTGTGTGTGTGTGTGTGTGTGTGTGTTTTTTCCTGACGTGGGGGGCTCCAAGACAAGTTCTCCTACTCTTTTTGTGCTTCCTGGTAGGCTGTGCTTGCAGCAAAGCATCGTGGGAAGAGTGGGCAACCTCAAGGCCACACATCAATAGAATAGGAACTGACTGGATGACACACACACACACACACACACACACACACACACACACACACACACACACACACACACACACACACACACACACACACACACACACACACACACACAAAGTTTAAGCTCATACTCAAGAGGACTGAGGAAGAAATATATGAGCTGTAGTCAATTAGAAATGTGGCTCTCATGGTGCGAGTGTGTGTGTGTGTGTGTGTGTGTGTGTGTGTGTGTGTGTGTGTGTGTGTCGGCAGTAAGGAGGAATGTATACCCCCAGGCAAAAATGTAGGAGTTCCACCAGCGAGAAGCGCCTCATACCCTCAGTATGTGGGACACAAAAACACACACACACACAGTGTTTGAGGCATGTATGTGTGTGCAGCATTTACACTCTGGAAAAAAAGCCTTCAACAAGCCTAGTTTCACTCTCGCACACTTGCCTGACAGACACAAACACACACACACACACACACATAAGTAATCCATGTAAACACACGCACACACACACACTACATGCTGTGGATCCCGCTCATTGGTATTTCTGCTGTGCCCTCACGCTGACGTCTCTAAAGCCTGGTGGATGCTTCTAAATGTAACACGGCTGCTCAAGGCTTCAGGAATCTTCTGTGTATCTACAAGAGATGGCTGTTATTTTAACTAAGGACTCCTGTTGACATAAAGTACAGGATGTGGGATTCCAGAAAACACACTCCACAACGTCGTCTGAGAAGCACCACATTTGCGTTTTTTTTTTTACCAATGCACACGACTCGTACAGTAAGAGTAAGACGAGCCGCAGCATCACGTTCAGCTCTATCAGACTGAAAAACATCTAGTTCCTGTGACAAACAATCATTTGCATCTTCACAGTTAAACTTTGGCGAATAAAAGCTTTTAAAATCCTCATATTGCACCAACATACTGGCCTGTATATACTGTTCATAATCAGTTTAGTTGTACTATATTAGTCAAATGTAGGTTAACACATGGAGAGCCACCCCTTTGATGTAAAATGACAAATATAGCTCACCTTGGATGCTATTTAAGTGAATGGAGAGGAAGCACCGAGCAGCCAAGTCACGAACAACGGCGCGAACATGTGAGAGGGGAAGTGAGCGCAAAGCCACGAACACACACACACACACACACACACACACACACACACACACACACACACACACACACACACACACACACACACACACACACACACACACACACACACACACACACACACACACACACACACACACAAAGCGAGGAGATGTGTGGATGTGATAACAGTCTGGAAGTCCAGAGTCCTGCTCTGACTAAAGCCCGCTTAGACATTTTCATGTTATTAGGAGGTAGAACCAAAAAAAATTGGAATGTGCAGGTAAATGACACTCAAAAGTCAAATAAATATTGAAATTAGTCATATTTTTAGTTTGAAGTCAGCATCATGTGGCGGCCATCCATTCCAAACTCTTTAGAGGGAATAAACCGGTGAGGTGTTTTTGAACTGAACTCACGATATCAATGCCAAGAGGCGACAAAGCAAACTGGACTCATTAGAAGTCTTTTATTCTGTAACCCAAAGACAGACACGGGGCTTTGGTGCACATATGTTGTTCTGCGGACTTTATATGTTATTCGTGTATGTAGTATGAATGTAGTGTGTGTTTAATGTCCAGTCTGTAGAATACAAATTTAAGTAATTGCCCCTTTCTTTAAATAAAATGACACTTGAGCTCACATGGAACTTTTAGCGAGTCAGTCT